>NC_090439.1:67961723-68275565 GCF_031143425.1 Pleurodeles waltl
GTTAACCAGGTAAGTAAGACACTTACAGGGCTCAGTTCTTGGTCCAAGGTAACCCACCGTTGGGGGTTCAGAGCAACCCCAAAGTCACCACACCAGCAGCTCAGGGCCGGTCAGGTGCAGAGTTCAAAGTGGTGCCCAAAACACATAGGCTAGAATGGAGAGAAGGGGGTGCCCCGGTTCCGGTCTGCTTGCAGGTAAGTACCCGCGTCTTCGGAGGGCAGACCAGGGGGGTTTTGTAGGGCACCGGGGGGGGACACAAGCCCACACAGAAATTTCACCCTCAGCGGCGCGGGGGCGGCCGGGTGCAGTGTAGAAACAAGCGTCGGGTTCGCAATGTTAGTCTATGAGAGATCTCGGGATCTCTTCAGCGCTGCAGGCAGGCAAGGGGGGGATTCCTCGGGGAAACCTCCACTTGGGCAAGGGAGAGGGACTCCTGGGGGTCACTTCTCCAGTGAAAGTCCGGTCCTTCAGGTCCTGGGGGCTGCGGGTGCAGGGTCTCTCCCAGGCGTCGGGACTTTAGGTTCAAAGAGTCGCGGTCAGGGGAAACCTCGGGATTCCCTCTGCAGGCGGCGCTGTGGGGGCTCAGGGGGGACAGGTTTTGGTACTCACAGTATCAGAGTAGTCCTGGGGTCCCTCCTGAGGTGTTGGATCGCCACCAGCCGAGTCGGGGTCGCCGGGTGCAGTGTTGCAAGTCTCACGCTTCTTGCGGGGAGCTTGCAGGGTTCTTTAAAGCTGCTGGAAACAAAGTTGCAGCTTTTCTTGGAGCAGGTCCGCTGTCCTCGGGAGTTTCTTGTCTTTTCGAAGCAGGGGCAGTCCTCAGAGGATGTCGAGGTCGCTGGTCCCTTTGGAAGGCGTCGCTGGAGCAGGATCTTTGGAAGGCAGGAGACAGGCCGGTGAGTTTCTGGAGCCAAGGCAGTTGTCGTCTTCTGGTCTTCCGCTGCAGGGGTTTTCAGCTGGGCAGTCCTTCTTCTTGTTGCAGGAATCTAATTTTCTAGGGTTCAGGGTAGCCCTTAAATACTAAATTTAAGGGCGTGTTTAGGTCTGGGGGGTTAGTAGCCAATGGCTACTAGCCCTGAGGGTGGGTACACCCTCTTTGTGCCTCCTCCCAAGGGGAGGGGGTCACAATCCTAACCCTATTGGGGGAATCCTCCATCTGCAAGATGGAGGATTTCTAAAAGTTAGAGTCACTTCAGCTCAGGACACCTTAGGGGCTGTCCTGACTGGCCAGTGACTCCTCCTTGTTGCTTTCTTTGTTCCCTCCAGCCTTGCCGCCAAAAGTGGGGGCCGTGGCCGGAGGGGGCGGGCAACTCCACTAAGCTGGAGTGCCCTGCTGGGCTGTGACAAAGGGGGGAGCCTTTGAGGCTCACCGCCAGGTGTCACAGTTCCTGCCTGGGGGAGGTGTTAGCACCTCCACCCAGTGCAGGCTTTGTTACTGGCCTCAGAGTGACAAAGGCACTCTCCCCATGGGGCCAGCAACATGTCTCTAGTGTGGCAGGCTGCTGGAACCAGTCAGCCTACACAGATAGTTGGTTAAGTTTCAGGGGGCACCTCTAAGGTGCCCTCTGGGGTGTATTTTACAATAAAATGTACACTGGCATCAGTGTGCATTTATTGTGCTGAGAAGTTTGATACCAAACTTCCCAGTTTTCAGTGTAGCCATTATGGTGCTGTGGAGTTCGTGTAAAACAGACTCCCAGACCATATACTCTTATGGCTACCCTGCACTTACAATGTCTAAGGTTTTGTTTAGACACTGTAGGGGCACAGTGCTCATGCATTGGTACCCTCACCTATGGTATAGTGCACCCTGCCTTAGGGCTGTAAGGCCTGCTAGAGGGGTGTCTTACCTATACTGCATAGGCAGTGAGAGGCTGGCATGGCACCCTGAGGGGAGTGCCATGTCGACTTACTCATTTTGTTCTCACTAGCACACACAGGCTTGTAAGCAGTGTGTCTGTGCTGAGTGAGGGGTCTCTAGGGTGGCATAAGACATGCTGCAGCCCTTAGAGACCTTTCTTGGCATCAGGGCCCTTGGTACTAGAAGTACCAGTTACAAGGGACTTATCTGAATGCCAGGGTGTGCCAATTGTGGAAACAATGGTACATTTTAGGTGAAGGAACACTGGTGCTGGGGCCTGGTTAGCAGGGTCCCAGCACCCTTCTCAGTCAAGTCAGCATCAGTATCAGGCAAAAAGTGGGGGGTAACTGCAACAGGGAGCCATTTCTTTACACTCTGACTAGTATTTTTGGAGTCAGGGCTTGAGAGGCCCTGTCCTCCCTAGATAGGACTGGTAGGGGGGAATCTTCCTCCAATTCACTATCCTCTTCCTCTGAGTTGCCACCCTCAGAGGGGTTGGCCTTTTCAAACTCTGCCAAAAGCTCCTGGAGCTGTATTTTGGTAGGTTTGGGGCCTATGGTTATTTTCTTTAGTTTACAGAGTGACCTTAGCTCGCTCATCTGTAGATGGAGGTAAGGTGTGGTGTCGAGTTCCACCACAGTCACATCTGTGCTAGACATTTTGCTTCTAAAAGTTGGAATACTTTTTAAGAATCTAAAACTGGTTCTAGAATCTAATTCAAACTTTTACAAACTTTTAAACTCTAAAAGAAATGCTAAACAGGATCTAACACAAGGCCCTAGCAGGTCTTTTAAGAATTTAGAAAACTTTTCAAATTGCAAAAATCAATTTCTAATGACAATTTTGGAATTTGTCGTGGGATCAGGTATTGGCTGAGTAGTCCAGCAAATGCAAAGTCTTGTACCCCACCGCTGATCCACCAATGTAGGAAGTCGGCTCTGTATGTGCTATTTCAAAGTAAGGAATAGCATGCACAGAGTCCAAGGGTTCCCCTTAGAGGTAAAATAGTGGTAAAAAGAGATAATACTAATGCTCTATTTTGTGGTAGTGTGGTCGAGCAGAAGGCTTATCCAAGGAGTAGTGTTAAGCATTTGTTGTACATACACATAGACAATAAATGAGGTACACACACTCAGAGACAAATCCAGCCAATAGGTTTTGTTATAGAAAAATATCTTTTCTTAGTTTATTTTAAGAACCACAGGTTCAAATTTAACATGTAATATCTTGTTTGAAAGGTATTGCAGGTAAGTACATTAGGAACTTTGAATCATTTCAATTGCATGTATACCTTTCAAGTTATTCACAAATAGCTATTTTAAAAGTGGACACTTAGTGCAATTTTCACAGTTCCTGGGGGAGGTAAGTTTTTGTTAGTTTTACCAGGTAAGTAAGACACTTACAGGGTTCAGTTCTTGGTGCAAGGTAGCCCACCGTTGGGGGTTCAGAGCAACCCCAAAGTCACCACACCAGCAGCTCAGGGCCGGTCAGGTGCAGAGTTCAAAGTGGTGCCCAAAACGCATAGGCTAGAATGGAGAGAAGGGGGTGCCCCGGTTCCGGTCTGCTTGCAGGTAAGTACCCGCGTCTTCGGAGGGCAGACCAGGGGGGTTTTGTAGGGCACCGGGGGGGACACAAGCCCACACAGAAATTTCACCCTCAGCAGCGCGGGGGCGGCCGGGTGCAGTGTAGAAACAAGCGTCGGGTTTTCAATGTTAGTCTATGAGAGATCAACGGATCTCTTCAGTGCTGCAGGCAGGCAAGGGGGGGCTTCCTCGGGGAAACCTCCACTTGGGCAAGGGAGAGGGACTCCTGGGGGTCACTTCTCCAGTGAAAGTCCGGTCCTTCAGGTCCTGGGGGCTGCGGGTGCAGGGTCTTTTCCAGGCGTCGGGACTTAGGTTTCAGAGAGTTGCGGTCAGGGGAAGCCTCGGGATTCCCTCTGCAGGCGGCGCTGTGGGGGCTCAGGGGGGACAGGTTTTGGTACTCACAGTCGTAGAGTAGTCCGGGGGTCCTCCCTGAGGTGTTGGTTCTCCACCAGCCGAGTCGGGGTCGCCGGGTGCAGTGTTGCAAGTCTCACGCTTCTTGCGGGGAGTTGCAGGGTTCTTTAAAGCTGCTTCTGGAAACAAAGTTGCAGTCTTTTTGGAGCAGGTCCGCTGTCCTCGGGAGTTTGTCTTTTTCGAAGCAGGGCAGTCCTCAGAGGATTCAGAGGTCGCTGGTCCCTTGGAAGGCGTCGCTGGAGCAGAGTTCTTTGGAAGGCAGGAGACAGGCCGGTGAGTTTCTGGAGCCAAGGCAGTTGTCGTCTTCTGGTCTTCCTCTGCAGGGGTTTTCAGCTAGGCAGTCCTTCTTGTTGTTGCAGGAATCTAATTTTCTAGGGTTCAGGGTAGCCCTTAAATACTAAATTTAAGGGCGTGTTTAGGTCTGGGGGGTTAGTAGCCAATGGCTACTAGCCCTGAGAGTGGGTACACCCTCTTTGTGCCTCCTCCCAAGGGGAGGGGGTCACAATCCTAACCCTATTGGGGGAATCCTCCATCTGCAAGATGGAGGATTTCTAAAAGTTAGAGTCACCTCAGCTCAGGACACCTTAGGGGCTGTCCTGACTGGCCAGTGACTCCTCCTTGTTGCTTTCTTTGTTCCCTCCAGCCTTGCCGCCAAAAGTGGGGGCCGTGGCCGGAGGGGGCGGGCAACTCCACTAAGCTGGAGTGCCCTGCTGGGCTGTGACAAAGGGGTGAGCCTTTGAGGCTCACCGCCAGGTGTTACAGCTCCTGCCTGGGGGAGGTGTTAGCATCTCCACCCAGTGCAGGCTTTGTTACTGGCCTCAGAGTGACAAAGGCACTCTCCCCATGGGGCCAGCAACATGTCGCTAGTGTGGCAGGCTGCTGGAACTAGTCAGCCTACACAGACAGTCGGTTAAGTTTCAGGGGGCACCTCTAAGGTGCCCTCTGGGGTGTATTTTGCAATAAAATGTACACTGGCATCAGTGTGCATTTATTGTGCTGAGAAGTTTGATACCAAACTTCCCAGTTTTCAGTGTAGCCATTATGGTGCTGTGGAGTTCGTGTTTGACAAACTCCCAGACCATATACTCTTATGGCTACCCTGCACTTACAATGTCTAAGGTTTTGTTTAGACACTGTAGGGGTACCATGCTCATGCACTGGTACCCTCACCTATGGTATAGTGCACCCTGCCTTAGGGCTGTAAGGCCTGCTAGAGGGGTGACTGACCTATACTTGCATAGGCAGTGAGAGGCTGGCATGGCACCCTGAGGGGAGTGCCATGTCGACTTACTCGTTTTGTTCTCACTAGCACACACAAGCTGGCAAGCAGTGTGTCTGTGCTGAGTGAGAGGTCTCCAGGGTGGCATAAGACATGCTGCAGCCCTTAGAGACCTTCCTTGGCATCAGGGCCCTTGGTACTAGAAGTACCATTTACAAGGGACTTATCTGGATGCCAGGGTCTGCCAATTGTGGATACAAAAGTACAGGTTAGGGAAAGAACACTGGTGCTGGGGCCTGGTTAGCAGGCCTCAGCACACTTTCAATTGTAAACATAGCATCAGCAAAGGCAAAAAGTCAGGGGGCAACCATGCCAAGGAGGCATTTCCTTACAACCGACTATTTCTGCGTACGTATGCTGCACAAGGTGCAGAGGTCCTGCTTTATGCATTGCTTGGATTTATGCGTACAGTGCAGGAATTTCAAGGAGGCTGTTTCGGTCGGCGGTCAAGGAGTGCAAGAGCTGCTGAGAGGAAGGGGGTGTAGGAAGTTGGCTCTGTATGCACTATTTCAAAGTAAGGAATAGTATGCACAGAGTCCAAGGGTTCCCCTTAGAGGTAGGATAGTGGCAAAAAGAGATAATACTAATGCTCTATTTTGTGGTAGTGTGGTCGAGCAGTAGGCTTATCAAAGGAGTAGTGTTAAGCATTTGTTGTACACACACAAGCAATAAATGAGGAACACACACTCAAAGACAATTCCAGGCCCATAGGTTTTTGTATAGAAAAATATATTTTCTTAGTTTATTTTAAGAACCACAGGTTCAAATTTTACATGTAATACTTCAAATGAAAGGTATTGCAGGTAGGTACTTTAGGAACTTTGAATAATCAAAATAGCATATACACTTTTCAAATAAATCACATATAGCTATTTTAAAACTAGACAGTGCAATTTTCAACAGTTCCTGGGGGGAGTAAGTGTTTGTTAGTTTTTGCAGGTAAGTAAACCACCTACGGGGTTCAAGTTTGGGTCCAAGGTAGCACACCGTTGGGGGTTCAGAGCAACACCAAAGTTACCACACCAGCAGCTCAGGGCCGGTCAGGTGCAGAGGTCAAAGTAGTGCCCAAAACGCATAGGCTTCAATGGAGAAGGGGGTGCCCTGGTTCCAGTCTGCCAGCAGGTAAGTACCCGCGTCTTCGGAGGGCAGACCAGGGGGTTTTTGTAGGGCACCGGGGGGCGGGGGGGGGGGGACGACACAAGTCCACAGAGAAAGTACACTCTCAGCAGCGCGAGGCGGCCGGGTGCAGTGTGCAAACAAGCGTCTGGTTTGTAATTGAAATCAATGGGAGACCAAGGGATCTCTTCAGTGATGCAGGCAGGCAAGGGTGGGGGTCCTCGGGGTAGCCACCACCTGGGCAAGGGAGAGGGCCTCCTGGGGGTCACTCCTGCACTGGAGTTTGGATCCTTCAGGTCCTGGGGGCTGCGGGTGCAGAGTCTTTACCAGGCTTCGGGATCTGAGAAGCAGGCAGTCGCGGTCAGGGGGAGCCTCTGGATTCCCTCTGCAGGCGTCGCTGTGGGGGCTCAGGGGGGACAACTTTGGTTACTCACGGTCTTGGAGTCGCCAGAGGGTCCTCCCTGAGGTGTTGGTTCTCCACCAGTCGAGTCGGGGTCGCCGGGTGCAGTGTTGCAAGTCTCACGCTTCTTGCGGGGAGTTGCAGGGGTCTTTAAATCTGCTCCTTTGAAACAAAGTTGCAGTCTTTTTGGAGCAGGGCGGCTGTCCTCGGGAGTTTCTTGTCTTTCTTGAAGCAGGGCAGACCTCTGAGGTTTCAGAGGTCGCTGGTCCTTTGGGAAGCGTCGCTGGAGCAGGTTTCTTTGGAAGGCAGGAGACAGGCCGGTAGGACTGGGGCCAAAGCAGTTGGTGTCTTCTGTTCTTCTTCTGCAGGGGTTTTTCAGCTCAGCAGTCCTCTTCTTCTGTAGTTTCAGGAATCTAAATTCTTAGGTTCAGGGAAGCCCTTAAATACTAAATTTAAGGGCATGTTTAGGTCTGGGGGGTTAGTAGCCAAAGGCTACTAGCCCTGAGGGTGGGTACACCCTCTTTGTGCCTCCTCCCAAGGGGAGGGGGTCACATTCCTATCCCTATTGGGGGAATCCTCCTTCTACAAGATGGAGGATTTCTAAAAGTCAGAGTCACCTCAGCTCAGGACACCTTAGGGGCTGTCCTGACTGGTCAGTGACTCCTCCTTGTTTTTCTCATTATCTCTCCTGGACTTGCCGCCAAAAGTGGGGGCTGTGTCCAGGGGGCGGGCATCTCCACTTGCTGGAGTGCCCTGGGGCATTGTAACACGAAGCTTGAGCCTTTGAAGCTCACTGCTAGGTGTTACAGTTCCTGCAGGGGGGAGGTGTGAAGCACCTCCACCCAGAGCAGGCTTTGTTTCTGTCCTCAGAGAGCACAAAGGCTCTCACCGCATGAGGTCAGAAACTCGTCTCTCAGCAGCAGGCTGGCACAGACCAGTCAGTCCTGCACTGAACAATTGGGTAAAATACAGGGGGCATCTCTAAGATGCTCTCTGTGTGCATTTTTTAATATATCCAACACTGGCATCAGTGTGGGTTTATTATTCTGAGAAGTTTGATACTAAACTTCCCAGTATTCAGTGTAGCCATTATGGAGCTGTGGAGTTCGTTTTTGACAGACTCCCAGACCATATACTCTTATGGCTACCCTGCACTTACAATGTCTAAGGTTTTGCTTAGACACTGTAGCGTCATAGTGCTCATGCACATATGCCCTCACCTGTGGTATAGTGCACCCTGCCTTAGGGCTGTAAGGCCTGCTAGAGAGGTGACTTACCTATGCCACAGGCAGTGTGAGGTTGGCATGGCACCCTGAGGGGAGTGCCATGTCGACTTAGTCATTTTCTCCCCACCAGCACACACAAGCTGGCAAGCAGTGTGTCTGTGCTGAGTGAGGGGTCCCTAGGGTGGCATAAGTCATGCTGCAGCCCTTAGAGACATTCCCTGGCATCAGGGCCCTTGGTACCAGGGGTACCAGTTACAAGGGACTTACCTGGGTGCCAGGGTTGTGCCAATTGTGGAGAGAATGGTACATTTTAGGTGAAAGAACACTGGTGCTGGGGCCTGGTTAGCAGGGTCCCAGCACACTTCTCAGTCAAGTCAGCATCAGTATCAGGCAAAAAGTGGGGGGTAACTGCAACAGGGAGCCATTTCTTTACAGTTGTCCTTTAGAACTTGCAGAACCTCCGTACCAGATTCAATTTTTGTATACAGTGGAACTGCTAAATAGCAAGGAGCAGAACTTAGTTGCACAGGAGCAGCACGGACTCCCCAAAGTTGACTTTTGCCAGCGTAAGATAGCTTAGTAAATATAGTCTTGCTATCAAGATATTTGGTTTAGGTGGATTTCTCTGATACCCATCTCGAAATTGCAGACACTGCTCCTAAAGAGCATGGACAAACGTGAAACAAATTAAATGAATTCTGTTGGCAGCATTCAAAGGTGTCTCACTAAAGGCATTGTGGTCTTGAAAACAGTGTTTGGCAGGGTTCCTATTTACAGATCCATCATGAAAAACTGCTCGACTGACTTGAAGGTTTTTTGACATGTAATCTAATTGGAGCAGATTAATTCTTGACTGTACAACTCAAAACATGAAGATCAAATATCACTGGTCAATTTAAAACAGCAAGTGCAATAAAACACTTTCCAGGAAGGGCATTTTATTACAATGAACATTTAAGTTATGTAAAACGGTGAAAAAAGCATTTCCAAACCAAAACATGTAATTAAGAATGCAAACAAACGTTATGATTAGTCTCAGCAAAGGGTACATCCCCTCCAAAGGGGAGGAAAGGGGAAAAATACTGCAGTACTTAATTCAGAATTTAAACATAAGGTGCTATGCGCCTGACCTGGTGGTCAATCACTGTGGGTTGGAGTCAGGAATGATGCAGGCCATTCCATCTTAGACATTAGCCTACACAGTCTCAACAAATGCACACAGGAGAGTCACGTAAGACGAATATTAGAATCTAGTGTAGAGTGACAGGAAAGCTTATGACTGTTTTTCATTAAAGGATTGTAGTTTTTCAAATGTATGCGCAGTGTAGGACTAAGATAGGATCAAGAAAAAGAGGGACAATACTAATTCATTTTAGCAAGCACTGACAGAGACAGTATGCTAAGTTTTGTTGTCATTAAATCCTCTGAGGGAAAAGGGAGCTTGGCTAAGCTATACTAAACTATCAACAGAAGGTTTTCTATTCTCCATGCTTGTAAGATTTTGAAATATACTGCTTCAAAGTAAGACCAAGCATAAGACCTTTCTAATCTTTAATTATCACCAGACCACATGCTTATAATTTATCAATAACTGCACTGAACCCATTGCCTAGCATCCTTTATCTTGTGGATTTTTGGATCGCTTAAAGAGCTAATCGGTTTTAATTAAGCCTGATCGTAAAAATACACCACAGATCACCAGTGTCATATGCAATAAATAATATTGAACATACCCAATTTCCATGGTTCTTCTTTTTTTCGCATTTGATCTGTCCAAGTAGACTTCTCAGTACTTGAACCGCCGAGAAAGAATTTCTTCCATTCCTCTTGGGTTTTTTTTTGTTCGGGGGTTCTCATATCCTGGGCACCACGTTCACGCTCCATAAAACTCCTCCTACCTTCTTCATGAACACGCGATTCCCCTAAATGGCAAACAATAAGAACAATTGTTTACTTTGCTTTCACAGCACTTGGACAGTGACATGAGGGAGAATTTTGTACAATACAACTGCTGTCCAAAACCAGAAATTCCCACATGCTTACACCTTCCATTGGCAGAATTAATGTGTTTGATCTTAATTTTTGAAGACAGAATGAGTGATAAAAAAAAAAGAAGATGCAAAAGATGTAGAGAACTGGCACGGCACGGCACAGCACTCCATAACGGCATAAGTTGGAATCGATGGTGCAGATGCCAATAAAATAAAATGGCGTCTGAATTAACAATAATGAACAAGCAATGGCAAAGCTAATAGGTCTCGGCTATACAAGAGTTATTGGCTTGGCAAAGTATTTTTGCAATGTTGTACGCCAGTATGGCTGCTGTCCAGCACTGCTAAACGTTAGTGGCATGGAGTGTCAAAGTGCAGCGGGGAAGTAGAGGTGGAGAGTGGATTTGCTGGAGTACAGTGTCAGAGTGGAATAGGGAAAGTAGAGCATTGTTGAATAGAGGGGGTAGAGTTCAGTGGCAGAGTGTTGTAGAGTGCAGTGTCAGAGTTCAGTGGGTACAGTGAAGTGGAGTGGGGTGGGGTGGGGTGAAGTGGGGTGGAGGGAAATAGGATGGCGTAGGCTGGAGTGGACTGAGGTAGTGGGGTGGCTTGGATTAGGGTGGATTAGAGTGGGGTGGGTGTTGAAAATGTCACTTACCCAGTGTACATCTGTTCGTGGCATCAGTCGCTGAAGATTCACATGTTGTGCATAGCCCGCCATCTGGTGTTGGGTCGGAGTGTTACAAGTTGTTTTTCTTCGAAGAAGTCTTTCGAGTCACGGGATCGAGGGACTCCTCCTCTTTGTCTCCATTGCGCATGGGCGTCGACTCCATCTTCGATTGTTTTCCCCGCAGAGGGTGAGGTAGGAGTTGTTTGTTAGTAATAGTGCCCATGCAATGGAGTGAATAAGTATGTACCTAACTAAGATTGAATATATTTACAAATGTACAAAGTTGAAGCTAACTTCCAAACGGCTACAGGCTCCCGGGGAGGTGGGTGGGCACTTGTGAATCTTCAGCGACTGATGCCACGAACAGATGTACACTGGGTAAGTGACATTTTCAGTTCGATGGCATCTGTCGCTGTAGATACACATGTTGTGCATAGACTAGTAAGCAGTTATCTCCCCAAAAGCGGTGGCTCAGCCTGTAGGAGTGGAAGTAGTCTGAAATAAGGTTCTTAGTACGGCTTGACCTACTGTGGCTTGTTGTGCTGATAGCACGTCTACACAGTAGTGCTTGGTAAATGTGTGAGGCGTAGACCATGTGGCTGCTTTACATATTTCGTGCATTGGAATATTCCCTAGGAAGGCCATGGTAGCGCCTTTCTTTCTGGTTGAGTGTGCCCTTGGTGTAATGGGCAGTTGTCTTTTTGCATATTTGGATGCACTTAACTATCCATCTGGCTATACCTTGTTTCGAGATTGGGTTTCCTGCGTGAGGTTTTTGAAATGCAATAAACAGTTGTTTAGTTTTCCTGATGTTTTTAGTTCTGTTGATGTAGTACATTAGTGCTCTTTTGACGTCTAATGTATGTAGTGCCCTTTCAGCTATGGAATCTGGCTGTGGGAAGAACACTGGTAGCTCTACCGTTTGATTTAGGTGGAACGGTGAAATAACCTTTGGCAAAAATTTAGGATTGGTCCTTAGGACTACTTTATTTTTGTGTAGTTGGATAAAAGGTTCTTGTATTGTAAACGCCTGAATTTCACTTACTCTTCTTAGAGATGTGATGGCGATGAGAAATGCAACTTTCCAGGTTAGGAATTGTATTTCGCAAGAGTGCATAGGTTCAAAGGGTGGACCCATGAGTCTGGTTAAGACGATGTTAAGGTTCCATGAAGGAACGGGTGATGTCCTTGGTGGTATAATTCTTTTGAGGCCTTCCATAAATGCTTTAATGACAGGTATCCTAAATAGTGAAGTTGAATGGGTAATCTGCAGGTATGCAGATATTGCTGCTAGGTGTATCTTAATGGAAGAGAAGGCCAGGTTCGTTTTTTGTAAGTGTAGTAAGTAACCCACTACATCTTTTGGAGATGCGTGTAATGGTTGAATTTGATTATGATGGCAATAGCAAACAAATCTTTTCCATTTGCTTGCATAGCAGTGTCTAGTGGATGGTCTTCTGGCTTGCTTTATGACTTCCATACATTCTTGTGTGAGGTTTAAGTGTCCGAATTCTAGGATTTCAGGAGCCAGATTGCTAGATTCAGCGATGCTGGGTTTGGATGCCTGATCTGTTGGTTGTGTTGCGTTAACAGATCTGGCCAGTTGGGCAACTTGACGTGGGGTACTACTGATAGGTCTAGCAGTGTTGTGTACCATGGCTGCCTTGCCCATGTTGGTGCTATCAGTATGAGTTTGAGTTTGTTTTGACTCAATTTGTTTACTAGATATGGAAGGAGAGGGAGAGGGGGAAAAGCGTACGCAAATATCCCTGACCAGTTCATCCATAGGGCATTGCCTTGAGACTGCCTGTGTGGGTATCTGGATGCGAAGTTTTGGCATTTTGCGTTCTCCTTCGTTGCAAATAAGTCTATTTGAGGTGTTCCCCAACGTTTGAAGTAAGTGTTTAGAATTTGGGGGTGAATTTCCCACTCGTGGACCTGTTGGTGATCTCGAGAGAGATTGTCTGCAAGCTGATTCTGGATCCCTGGAATAAACTGTGCTATTAGGCGAATGTGGTTGTGAATTGCCCATTGCCATATTTTTTGTGCCAGCAGGCACAGCTGTGTCGAGTGTGTCCCCCCCTGTTTGTTTAGATAATACATTGTTGTCATGTTGTCTGTTTTGACAAGAATGTATTTGTGAGTTATGAGTGGTTGAAATGCTTTTAATGCTTGGAAAACTGCTAGTAGTTCGAGGTGATTTATATGCAGCTTTCTTTGATGTACGTCCCATTGTCCTTGTATGCTGTGGTGACTGAGGTGTGCTCCCCACCCTGTCATGGAAGCATCTGTTATCACGTATTGTGGCACTGGGTCTTGGAAAGGCCGCCCCTTGTTTAAATTTATGTTGTTCCACCATAGAAGCGAGAGGTATGTTAGGCGGTCTATCAAC
Organism: Pleurodeles waltl; assembly: GCF_031143425.1. Taxonomy (NCBI): domain Eukaryota; kingdom Metazoa; phylum Chordata; class Amphibia; order Caudata; family Salamandridae; genus Pleurodeles; species Pleurodeles waltl. Next base: position 67,974,647 of record NC_090439.1, read on the forward strand.
ACCAGATCTAGAAGCTTACCCTGTGCTTGAGACCATTGTGATGCTAGGCACTGTTGTAAGGGCCGCATGTGCAACCGTGCGTGTGGGACAATGGCTATGCATGAGGACATCATGCCTAGTAGTTGTAATATCATCTTCGCTTGTATTTTTTGTGTTGGATACATGCGTTGTATAATCTTTTGGAAATTTTGAACCCTTTGTGGACTTGGAGTGGCTATCCCTTTTGTTGTATCTATTGTGGCACCTAGGTATTGTTGTACCTTGCACGGCAGAATGTGTGATTTTGCATAGTTGATGGTGAAACCGAGTTTGTAGAGGGTTTGCATGACTTGATCTGTGTGGTGCGAGCACCTTGTCAGTGAGTCGGTCTTGATTAGCCAGTCGTCTAGATACGGGAATACGTGTATTTGCTGCCTTCTGATGTGTGCAGCCACTACTGCTAGGCACTTTGTGAAGACTCTTGGTGCAGTTGTTAAACCGAAGGGCAATACTTTGAATTGGTAATGTATTCCCTTGAATACGAACCTTAGGTATTTCCTGTGCGACGGATGTATTGGTATGTGGAAATACGCGTCTTTGAGATCTAAGGTTGTCATGTAGTCCTGTTGCTTTAGCAATGGTAACACTTCTTGTAGCGTGACCATGTGAAAGTGTTCCGATTTGATGTAGGTGTTTAGTGTTCTGAGGTCTAGGATAGGTCTCAGTGTTTTGTCCTTTTTTGGTATTAGGAAGTACAGGGAATAAACTCCTGTGTTTATTTGTGTCTTTGGTACTAGTTCTATTGCGTTCTTTTGCAATAATGCTTGAACTTCTATTTCCAGAAGGTCTGAATGTTGTTTTGATAAATTCTGTGCTTTTGGTGGTATGTTTGGAGGGATTTGCAGAAATTCTATGCAATAACCATGTTGGATAATTGCTAAGACCCAAGTGTCTGTAGTTATTTCCTCCCATGCTTGGTAATACTGACCTATTCTTCCCCCCACTGGTGTTGTGTGGAGGGGATGAGTGACATGTGAGTCACTGTTTGGTTGTAGGGGTTTTGGGGCTTTGAAATTTTCCCCTATTCCTAGGGAATTGTCCTCTGTATTGGCCTCGAAAGCCTCCCCTTTGGTACTGTCCCTGGTAGCTGGACGGTGTGGCCTGTGAGGTGCTGGCTTGTGTGGCTTGACCCCGAAACCCCCCTCTAAAGGATGTTTTGCGGAAGGTGCTGTAAGTGCCTCTGCTCTGCGGGGAGTAGAGTGCGCCCATGGCTTTAGCAGTGTCAGTGTCCTTTTTGAGTTTTTCAATCGCCGTGTCCACTTCTGGTCCGAACAGTTGTTTCCCATTGAATGGCATATTGAGCACTGCCTGCTGAATCTCTGGTTTAAAACCAGACGTTCGTAGCCATGCGTGCCTTCTGATAGTCACAGATGTGTTAATTGTTCTTGCAGCTGTGTCCGCTGCATCCATAGAGGAGCGTATCTGATTATTAGATATGTTCTGTGCTTCCTCAACCACCTGTTTCGCCCTCTTTTGTAGCTCTTTGGGTAGATGCTCAATGAGGTGTTGCATCTCGTCCCAATGGGCTCTGTCATAGCGCGCAAGTAGTGCTTGAGAGTTAGCGATGCGCCACTGGTTTGCAGCTTGTACTGCGACTCTCTTTCCGGCTGCATCGAACTTGCGGCTCTCTTTATCTGGGGGCGGTGCATCCCCAGATGTGTGGGAGTTGGCTCTCTTGCGAGCTGCTCCTACTACGACGGAATCTGGTGGCAGCTGTGAGCTGATGAAAACAGGGTCTGTGGGAGGTGCTTTATATTTCTTTTCCACTCTTGGTGTTATTGCTCTACTCTTGACCGGCTTCTTGAAGATTTCCTTTGCGTGCCGAAGCATTCCTGGGAGCATAGGCAGGCTTTGGTAGGAGCTATGGGTGGAGGAGAGGGTGTTGAATAAGAAGTCATCCTCTACTGGTTCCGAGTGTAGGGACACGTTGTGGAACTCTGATGCCCTAGCCACCACTTGTGAGTATGCTGTGCTATCTTCCGGTGGTGAGGGCTTTGTAGGGTACGCCTCTGGACTGTTTTCCGACACTGGGGCGTCGTATAAGTCCCAAGCGTCTTGGTCCTGATCACCTTGGCTCATGGTGGTGTGAGCCGGGGAATGTGATGGAGTTTGTGCCAGTGAAACGTTAATTACAGGTGGAGGAGAGGGTGGCGGAGTTACCTTTTGAGAGGGTGGCGGAGTTACCTTTTTCACCATTTTTGTTTGTGGTGCTTGATCTGATTGAAACTCCAGTCTCCTTTTTCTCCTAATAGGGGGAAGGGTGCTTATTTTACCTGTTCCTTCCTGTATAAAAATACGTTTCTGAGTGTGGTCCACTTCAGTGGATTGCAACGCTTCCTCAAATCTATGCTTTCGCATCTGAGAGGACAGTGATTGCTCCTCTGAATAGGAACCGGTAGGTGGGTCGGTTGCGGGTTGTTTTTGCACCGAAACCCTGTCTGTACTCTTTTTCGGCTCCGAAGTGACCTTCTTCTTTTTCGGAGTGGAAACCTCTCGGCGTCGATCCTCCTCGGTGCCGCTGTCTCTGCGTCGAGCAGTTTCGGCTCCGATATCTCGCGTCGATGTTTTTCAGCAGCACTTTCTCGGTCCCGAGAAGGCTGTGCGCCGGTGTCTCGACCGGAGTCGGACGATCTCGGCACCATTTCGGCCTTTTTCGGTGCCGATGGTCGGTCACCGAATTTATGGGTCAAGCCATGGCCTGGTGGCAGTGGCGTCCCCTGGGCCTTGTCACTTTACTTGTGTGCTGGCTTCGACGTCTTAGTCACATTTTTTTGGTCGTCGAATTCTTCGGAGTCCGAATCATTGATCGAGAAGGTTTCTTCTTCCTCTTGTTCCTCGAACTCTCGGTGAGCTGTCGGCGTGGACGCCATCTGCAGTCTTCTGGCTCGACGGTCACGGAGTGTTTTTCGGGACCGGAACGCACGACAGGCCTCGTAAGTCTCTTCACTGTGCTCAGGCGACAGGCACAGGTTACAGACCAAATGTTGGTCTGTATACGGGTATTTGTTGTGGCATTTAGGACAGAAACGGAACGGGGTCCGTTCCATCAGCGTTGTTTTACACACGGTCGGGCCAACCAGGCCCCGAAGGGGGATCGAAAACTACTCCGAAGGGTACCAGAGCTCTTCACTCTTCGATTCGGTGTCGATTCTAACCAAGCCGATCCCGAACGCAACAATACCGACGTAATTTTTCCGATATTTAGCTAACTTTCCGTTCCGAAACCCGGAGCGAAAGGAACACGTCCGAACCCGATGGCGGAAAGAAAACAATCAAAGATGGAGTCGACGCCCATGTGCAATGGAGACAAAGAGGAGGAGTCCCTCGGTCCCGTGACTCGAAAGACTTCTTCGAAGAAAAACAACTTGTAACACTCCGACCCAACACCAGATGGCGGGCTATGCACAACATGTGTATCTACAGCGACAGATGCCATCGAACATTACATTACACTGGGTGGAACTGAATTGGAGTGATAGGACTGGGGTGATGTGGACAGGAAGAGGGGGAGGTGGACAAGATTGGGGTTGGGTGGACCGGAGTCTGGCTGGGTAGGTTGGATTGAACTGAAGTGGGGATGAATGGAGTGGGATGGATTGGATTTACTGGATTGAGGTGCGATCGATTGGATTTATTGGACTGGAGTGAGATGGATTGGATTGATGGATTTTGAGTGGGGTGGACTGGATTGAATTGGATTTATTGTATTCGAGTCCAGTGAAGTGGGGTTGATTAAGGTGGACTGGAATGTAATGAAGTAGGGGGATTAAGGTGAACTGGACTGCAGAGGGGTGGACTGGACTGGAGTGGTGTGGACTGCAATGGAGTAGGGGAGTGGATTGCGTGGGGCCGGCTGGATTGGAGTGGGTTGGGTTGAACTGGGGAAGGATGGATTGTGAGGGATTGAACTATAGAGGGGTGAATTGGGGTGGAGTGGGGTAAGCGTACTGCATTTTACATTAAATCCAACACTGGCATCAGTGTGGGTTTATTGTGCTGAGAAGTTTGATACCAAACTTCCCAGTCCTCAGTGAAGCCATTATGGAGCTGTGGAGTTCGTAGTGACAAGCTCCCAGCCCATGTACTCAATATGGCCACACTGCACTTACAATGTCTAAGATTGGACTTAGACACTGTAGGGGCATATTGCCCATGAAGCTATGTCCTCACATGTGGTATAGAGCACCCTGCCTTAGGGCTATAAGTCCTGCTAGAGGGGTGACTTACCTATGCCACAGGCAGTGGGTTGTGAGCATGGCACCCTGTGAGGAATGCCATGGAGGCTTTACCTTTTTTACCCACCAACACACACAAGCTGCAATGGCAGCGTGCATGTGTCTGGTGAGGGGTCCCTTAGGGTGGCACAATACATGGTGCAGACCTTAGGTGTGGAAAGCTGGCCTGGTGTGTGGGGGATACCTATGGTGTTAGCACCTTATACCAGGTTCAGGCAACCCCTTTAGTGAATGAAGACAGTGCCTGGGAAGCCAGGACTCTCTAAAGGTAGCTGTGAATCAGCAGTCAAGAGTTATCTAGGAGGAGTGTAAAGCACTTGCAATACCAAAGCAGTCACACAGCAACTTATCGCACCTGAAAGAAACCACACAGTGTTGCAAAAATAATGGTACTAAATTATAGTAACACTGAACTAGATTACTTATAAGCAGTCCGCCAACTGGAGGTAAGTACACACTGTATATATCACAGTAATAGTAAGGAATTCATGTAAGGAACAACAAGAATTGGCAGGAAATTGTAGAAAATAGTTAGGGCCCCAGGGGAGGACCAAACCATAGACTAAAATAGTGGCGTGCAAAGAGGAGTCCCCCACCCAAGGACATGGAGTAGTTAGAGGAGAGCTGGAAGAACCGGGGTCCCCAGGAGGTAAGTACATAAGTGGCGACCAGAAGAGCAGAGTTAAGTATCTGGCCTTCCCAAGGACTAACAAGAAGAGTTAGAAAAGGAACTCTGCAAGAACAGGACCAGACCAGAGGAACCTAACGGTAGATTCTGGAAGAAGAGGATCTGCAAAAGGATGGGGGAAGAGAGTCCAGTCCACGATGGAGTGTCCAGATGGTGCAGGAGCCACTACCCACCCTTCTGAGGATGAAGATCCGGGCTGACAAGGGAAGATGAAGATCAGCTTTGGAGAAATCAGAAAAGTGCACTGTTCCACATAAATGGCCAATGGTCAAAAAGGCCCTTCTATGTTTAGAAGCTACAACCCTCACACATCCACTGGATGTCATGATTCATCATCGGTTCTGCTCCTTGTCGGGCTGGCGCTGCAATGCCCGACGGGCCCCACAAGGGGCCTCTTTGCCAGAGATCTTTTGAAGTACGTGCCGAAGAGAAGAGTAGGAAAGGATTCAAACCTACACGAAGGAGAGGGGAGCGGGAGAAGATAGGTTAAAATTGGCTCGAGAACCGCACAGCAATAAGTTTATTATATGTGACAGATCTCGGGGTCAAGGTTAAAAACAGAGGGGCGTGAAAAGGAAATAATGCTCCTCTACTCTATCAAACAAAAAGAAGGGCAAAGGGACTACCTCTGGCCCTAAATACAGGTCAACATGTTTCACACCTTAGTTGTCCCCACGGATCAGGTGGTATTACATCAGTACCACAAAAAACTCCTACGCTACTCTAAAGTACCCAAATGAGTGTGCTCAAGTATGAAAAACTGTAACTTACATACATAAGCTACACAAAAGAGACCTAAATAGGTGTAGATCATCCTATATCAAGGGAAGGGCATCATGGGAAAAGTGCAAGCCAATAGACTGTCCTAGCAATTCACGACGCTGCCACTGCTTCATGACCTACCCGCGGCCCCACACCCAGGTTTGCGAAGCTTTTTGTGTAAGTTTATGCAGTAAAGTCCTGGAGTTGTGCAGGTGATGTCTGACGACTGTCGCCTGCTCACAGTCAGTCAGTGGTCAGGAGGACCACCAACAAGCCTTTGCAAATGCAAGTTGGAGCAAAAGAAGAGTCCAAGGCTGAAGAGGACCAACAAGGCACAGGGGACTCAACCTTTGGAGGGGAGTCCAGGCTGACACTCAGCAGTCGGGAGAGCCAGCAGAAGCAGTCAAAGCCCCCACAGGCACCCCATTGACAGCAGGCACAGTAAGTTGCAGTGAGGCCTAATCAGCATACCTGGAAATATGTCCTGCCTCGCCAAGGGCATCAGAGGAGAGACTGTCCTTGCAAGGATGACCTGCTGGGGAACAGGGATATTGGAGCCTGAAGATCTCTTGGAGCAGGAGTCAACAAGCACTGGCTGCAGCAAGAATCACTGTGGAAAGGGGTACTATCCTGCAAGGAGAGGCAAGGGATCACCATTTCCCAAAATGGACAGAGAGGACCAAGGGGACCACTCTGGAACACTACCTGTGTTGCAGGATCCACGGAGTTCCAGAGGAGAGCAGATCCATACAGATGGATGTTAGTGCCTGAGTTGCCTGCAGATGCAGGGGAGTGACTCCTTCACTCCAAGGGAGACTCCTTCTTGGTGCTTCTGAAGTCTTGTCGACCCAAGAGGATGCACTGCCATAGAAATGTTGCAGTTGCTGGAAGGAGCCGGGGAAATAATGTTGCAAAGCAAGGTCATCTCAGGAGTTGCAGTCTTGTCAGTTTCTGAAGTGTCCAGTTGCAGTTCCAGGGGATAGGAGCAGAAGAGTTTGATGCACGGGGATTGAGTACTGGTGGAGTCCTGCACGCCAAATCTGGTCTCTAAATAGCCCTAACAGGGGGCTTGGTCACAGTGACCACCTATCAGAGGGGGTCACTGACGTCACCTGCCTGACCTGGCCACTCAGATGCTCCCAGGGGCCTTTGCACATCTTGGTTTCAAGATGGCAAAATCAAGTTGTCACCTGGAGGAGCTCTGGGTACCACCCCTGGGGTGATGATGGACAGGGGAGTAGTCACTCCCCTTTCCTTTGTCCAGTTTCGCACCACAGCAGTAACTGGGGATTCCTGGACTGGTGCAAACCGGTTTATGTAAGGAGGTCACCAAATGTGCCCTTCAAAGCAAACCAGTGGACTGGGGAGGCTACCCCTCCTCTGCCTTGTAACACCTATTTCCAAGGGAGAGGTTGCTGCCTCCTCCTCCCACAGGGAATCCTTTGTTCTTCCTTCCCCTGTCTGAGCAGGTTCACCAGCAGGAGGGCAGAAACCTGTCTGAGGGGCTGCAGCAGCGCAGGCTGCTAGCAAACCCTGAAAGACAGGTAGGAGCAATACTGGGGGGTCCTCATAGGAGTCCCCAGAGTGCATGGAATCATGCCACCAATACTGGCATGAGTATTGTGGTATGATTCCGACATGTCTGATACCAAACCTGCCCAGGTTCGGAGTTGCCATTATGCAGCTGGGCTGGTAAAATGGCTTCCCAGCACTTAACTAAGTCCAGTGCATTGGAACTGGAATTTATTTGGACATTTGCATTCAAGCCGAGGTGCCCTTACAAACAGAAACCTGTATCCTGCCCTCTGGTCTAGGATGGCCTACCACAGGGGTGACTTACAGTGACCAGTAGTGAAAAGGGTGCAAGCACCTTTTCACACAGGCTGCAACGGCAGGCCTGCAGACATAGTTTGCATGGGTGGCATAATACAGGCTGCAGCCCATGTGGGACCCCTGGTGTACCAATGCCCTGGGTACCCAAGTACCATATACTAGGGCAGTGTTTCCCAAAGAAAATTAAATCATATTAACAAATTAATAAAGTGTATGTAAAGAAATGGCTCCCTGTTGCAGTTACCCCCCACTTTTTGCCTGATACTGATGCTGACTTGACTGAGAAGAGTGCTGGGACCCTGCTAACCAGGCCCCAGCACCAGTGTTCCTTCACCTAAAATGTACCATTGTATCCACAATTGGCACACCCTGGCATTCAGATAAGTCCCTTGTAACTGGTACTTCTAGTACCAAGGGCCCTGATGCCAAGGAAGGTCTCTAAGGGCTGCAGCATGTCTTATGCCACCCTAGAGACCCCTCACTCAGCACAGACACACTGCTTACAAGCCTGTGTGTGCTAGTGAGAACAAAATGAGTAAGTCGACATGGCACTCCCCTCAGGGTGCCATGCCAGCCTCTCACTGCCTATGCAGTATAGGTAAGACACCCCTCTAGCAGGCCTTACAGCCCTAAGGCAGGGTGCACTATACCATAGGTGAGGGTACCAGTGCATGAGCACTGTGCCCCTACAGTGTCTAAACAAAACCTTAGACATTGTAAGTGCAGGGTATCCATAAGAGTATATGGTCTGGGAGTCTGTTTTACACGAACTCCACAGCACCATAATGGCTACACTGAAAACTGGGAAGTTTGGTATCAAACTTCTCAGCACAATAAATGCACACTGATGCCAGTGTACATTTTATTGCAAAACACACCCCAGAGGGCACCTTAGAGGTGCCCCCTGAAACTTAACCGACTGTCTGTGTAGGCTGACTAGTTTTAGCAGCCTGCCACAAACCGAGACATGTTGCTGGCCCCATGGGGAGAGTGCCTTTGTCACTCTGAGGCCAGTAACAAAGCCTGCACTGGGTGGAGATGCTAACACCTCTCCCAGGCAGGAATTGTCACACCTGGCGGTGAGCCTCAAAGGCTCACCTCCTTTGTGCCAACCCAGCAGGACACTCCAGCTAGTGGAGTTGCCCGCCCCCTCCGGCCAGGCCCCACTTTTGGCGGCAAGGCCGGAGAAAATAATGAGAAAAACAAGGAGGAGTCACTGGCCAGTCAGGACAGCCCCTAAGGTGTCCTGAGCTGAAGTGACTAACTTTTAGAAATCCTCCATCTTGCAGATGGAGGATTCCCCCAATAGGGTTAGGATTGTGTCCCCCTCCCCTTGGGAGGAGGCACAAAGAGGGTGTACCCACCCTCAGGGCTAGTAGCCATTGGCTACTAACCCCCCAGACCTAAACACGCCCTTAAATTTAGTATTTAAGGGCTACCCTGAACCCTAGAATATTAGATTCCTGCAACTACAAGAAGAAGGACTGCCTAGCTGAAAACCCCTGCAGCGGAAGACCAGAAGACGACAACTGCCTTGGCTCCAGGAACTCACCGGCCTGTCTCCTGCCTTCCAAAGATCCTGCTCCAGCGACGCCTTCCAAAGGGACCAGCGACCTCGACATCCTCTGAGGACTGCCCCTGCTTCGAAAAGACAAGAAACTCCCGAGGACAGCGGACCTGCTCCAAGAAAAGCTGCAACTTCGTTTCCAGCAGCTTTAAAGAACCCTGCAAGCTCCCCGCAAGAAGCGTGAGACTTGCAACACTGCACCCGGCGACCCCGACTCGGCTGGTGGCGATCCAACACCTCAGGAGGGACCCCAGGACTACACTGATACTGTGAGTACCAAAACCTGTCCCCCCTGAGCCCCCACAGCGCCGCCTGCAGAGGGAATCCCGAGGCTTCCCCTGACCGCGACTCTTTGAACCTAAAGTCCCGACGCCTGGGAGAGACCCTGCACCCGCAGCCCCCAGGACCTGAAGGACCGGACTTTCACTGGAGAAGTGACCCCCAGGAGTCCCTCTCCCTTGCCCAAGTGGAGGTTTCCCCGAGGAATCCCCCCCTTGCCTGCCTGCAGCGCTGAAGAGATCCCGAGATCTCTCATAGACTAACATTGCGAACCCGACGCTTGTTTCTACACTGCACCCGGCCGCCCCCGCGCTGCTGAGGGTGAAATTTCTGTGTGGACTTGTGTCCCCCCCGGTGCCCTACAAAACCCCTCTGGTCTGCCCTCCGAAGACGCGGGTACTTACCTGCAAGCAGACCGGAACCGGGGCACCCCCTTCTCTCCATTCTAGCCTATGTGTTTTGGGCACCACTTTGAACTCTGCACCTGACCGGCCCTGAGCTGCTGGTGTGGTGACTTTGGGGTTGCTCTGAACCCCCAACGGTGGGCTACCTTGGACCAAGAACTGAACCCTGTAAGTGTCCTACTTACCTGGTAAAACTAACAAAAACTTACCTCCCCCAGGAACTGTGAAAATTGCACTAAGTGTCCACTTTTAAAACAGCTATTTGTCAATAACTTGAAAAGTATACGTGCAATTTTTATGATTTGAAGTTCCTAAAGTACTTACCTGCAATACCTTTCGAACAAGATATTACATGTTAAATTTGAACCTGTGGTTCTTAAAATAAACTAAGAAAATATATTTTTCTATACACAAACCTATTGGCTGGATTTGTCTCTGAGTGTGTGTACCTCATTTATTGTCTATGTGTATGTACAACAAATGCTTAACACTACTCCTTGGATAAGCCTACTGCTCGACCACACTACCACAAAATAGAGCATTAGTATTATCTATTTTTACCACTATTTTACCTCTAAGGGGAACCCTTGGACTCTGTGCATGCTATTCCTTACTTTGAAATAGCACATACAGAGCCAACTTCCTACATTGGTGGATCAGCGGTGGGGTACAAGACTTTGCATTTGCTGGACTACTTAGCCAATACCTGATCACACGACAAATTCCAAAATTGTCATTAGAAATTGATTTTTGCAATTTGAAAAGTTTTCTAAATTCTTAAAAGACCTGCTAGGGCCTTGTGTTAGATCCTGTTTAGCATTTCTTTTAGAGTTTAAAAGTTTGTTAAAAGTTTGAATTAGATTCTAGAATCAGTTTTAGTCTCTTAAAAAGTATTCCAACTTTTAGAAGCATAATGTCTAGCACAGATGTGAATGTGGTGGAACTCGACACCACACCTTACCTCCATCTACAGATGAGGGAGCTAAGGTCACTCTGTAAAATAAAGAAAATAACAATGGGCCCCAAACCTACCAAAATACAGCTCCAAGAGCTGTTGGCAGAGTTTGAAAAAGCCAACCCCTCTGAGGATGACTTCACAGAGGAAGAAATTAGTGACTTGGAGGGCAATTCCCCCCTTCCAGTCCTAAATAGGGAGACCAGGGCCTCTCAAGCCCTGTCTCCAAAAATGATAGTCAGAAATGTTGCTTCCCTCACAGGAGGGTCCAGCATTTCTGAAATCACTGAGGATGCTCTCAGTGAAGATGACCCCCTGTTAGCCAGGATGGTCAAAAGATTGGCTTTGGAAAAGCAGCTCCTAGCCATAGAAAGGGAAAGAAAAGAGATGGGCCTAGGTCCCATCAATGGTGGCAGCAACTTAAATAGGGTCAGAGATTCTCCTGACATCCTAAAAATCCCCAAAGGGATTGTAACAAAATATGAAGATGGTGATGACATCACCAAATGGTTCACAGCTTTTGAGAGGGCTTGTGTAACCAGAAAAGTGAACAGATCTCACTGGGGTGCTCTCCTTTGGGAAATGTTCACTGGAAAGTGTAGGGATAGACTCCTCACACTCTCTGGAAAAGATGCAGAATCTTATGACCTCATGAAGGGTACCCTGATTGAGGGCTTTGGATTCTCCACTGAGGAGTATAGAATTAGATTCAGGGGGGCTCAAAAATCCTCGAGCCAGACCTGGGTTGATTTTGTAGACTACTCAGTAAAAACACTAGATGTAGGTTAACTGGAAATGAAGTGTGTGACTATGTTGGGCTTTATAATTTGTTTATGAAAGAACACATTTTAAGTAACTGCTTCAATGAAAAGTTGCATCAGTATCTGGTAGACCTAGGTCCAATTTCTCCCCAAGAATTGGGAAAGAAGGCAGACCACTGGGTCAAGACTAGGGTAACCAAAACTTCCACTGGGGGTGACCAAAAGAAAGGGGTTACAAAAACTCCCCAGGAGAAAGTGGGTGACACTAGAAACAAAGAAAAAGAGTCCTCTGTAGGCCCCCAAAAACCAGAACAGGTGGGTGGGCCCCAAGACACAACCCAAAACAAAGGTGGGTACCAGGGTAAGAACTGGGATGCCACTAAGGCATGGTGCCACAACTGTAAACAGTCTGGGCACCACACCAAGGACACTTCTTGTCCCAAAAACAAACCCCAGAACAAAATTCCAGGGGTAACCAGTGTAGCCATGGGAGATGACTCCTCAGATGAGGAGGTCTTCATAGCCTTCAACTGGAAACAGGGCCCAACAGGTGAGTTGGAGATTCCAGAGGGAAGTAGACACTTCCACCACCTACTGGTGAATGGAATCCCAACCACTGCCCTGAGAGACACTTGTGCCAGTCACACTATTGTGCATGACAGGCTGGTGCTCTCAAACCAGTACATCCCAGGTGAGACTGCCAGGGTAAGAGTTAGCCTAGACAGGGTCACTAAGAGGCCTGTGGCTTTAGTGCCCATAGAAGTGGGTGGCACTCTTAGCTGGAGAAGGGTAGTAGTCAGTACAGACCTCCCCCTTGATTGTCTCCTTGGAAATGACTACCCAGAGGTTAGTCAGAGCCCAAGAGGGGAACTGGTCCAGTGCCAGTCCTCTCCCAAGGATTCTGGAAGTCCTGCCTCTGCAGTAAATGCAAGCAGGCCCCAGAAGAAGAAGAAAAGAAAACAGAGTAGGAAGGGTGGACAACCTTTAGCCAAGGTTACAGCAAGCCAAGGAGATTCTGCTCCAGTAGGGGAGAACTCCAAAAATGGCCCTGATAAAGTCCAACCTGACCCACAAGAAGTCCTGGCTAGTCAGGCAACTGTTAAACCTGAGTGGGTGGCTCCTCAGCTAACAGAAGAAAGAGTGGAAGAAGGGTGTTTACTACAAGATGTGGTAACCCCCCACTCTAATACAGCAGACAGGCAACCTGAACCCAAAGAGGCCTGTAACTTAGCCCCTTCCCTTTTAGGTGAAGAGCTAAAGGTGTGGTTCTGGGCACTGACAGCTGTCAGTGGCCTCTGCTGGGTGTTAGCCTTTATGGCTGCACTATCCTTAGCATGGTGGTCTGACCCCATGCCAAATAGCAAGTTAGGCCCCCTGACCCTATTAGTCATGGTGGGGTTACTCCAGCTCTGGGTAACCTCTCTGGGTAAGCTAGGGGTAACCCTGGCCAAGATAAGGTTAGCAGAGGTGGATACCTCTAAGACCAAAATAGAAAGAATGGGTGGAGACATTGAAGAGGCAGACAAGAGGCAATTCAGACTAGGTCCTATCACTGTGGAAGTAGGTCAGTTCCCCAAAGGGAATGACCTGAACAGAAGGATGTAAGGCAGAGTAGGCCCTGCAACTAACCAGCCTATTTCTCCTACTCTTCCTCGCCTGACAGACTAGGAAGACTCTCCCAGCTTGGGCTGAGTCTCCTGGCCTGTGGGCTGGGGGGGGCTTGTGTAAAGAAATGGCTCCCTGTTGCAGTTACCCCCCACTTTTTGCCTGATACTGATGCTGACTTGACTGAGAAGAGTGCTGGGACCCTGCTAACCAGGCCCCAGCACCAGTGTTCCTTCACCTAAAATGTACCATTGTATCCACAATTGGCACACCCTGGCATTCAGATAAGTCCCTTGTAACTGGTACTTCTAGTACCAAGGGCCCTGATGCCAAGGAAGGTCTCTAAGGGCTGCAGCATGTCTTATGCCACCCTAGAGACCCCTCACTCAGCACAGACACACTGCTTACAAGCCTGTGTGTGCTAGTGAGAACAAAATGAGTAAGTCGACATGGCACTCCCCTCAGGGTGCCATGCCAGCCTCTCACTGCCTATGCAGTATAGGTAAGACACCCCTCTAGCAGGCCTTACAGCCCTAAGGCAGGGTGCACTATACCATAGGTGAGGGTACCAGTGCATGAGCACTGTGCCCCTACAGTGTCTAAACAAAACCTTAGACATTGTAAGTGCAGGGTAGCCATAAGAGTATATGGTCTGGGAGTCTGTTTTACACGAACTCCACAGCACCATAATGGCTACACTGAAAACTGGGAAGTTTGGTATCAAACTTCTCAGCACAATAAATGCACACTGATGCCAGTGTACATTTTATTGCAAAACACACCCCAGAGGGCACCTTAGAGGTGCCCCCTGAAACTTAACCGACTGTCTGTGTAGGCTGACTAGTTTTAGCAGCCTGCCACAAACCGAGACATGTTGCTGGCCCCATGGGGAGAGTGCCTTTGTCACTCTGAGGCCAGTAACAAAGCCTGCACTGGGTGGAGATGCTAACACCTCTCCCAGGCAGGAATTGTCACACCTGGCGGTGAGCCTCAAAGGCTCACCTCCTTTGTGCCAACCCAGCAGGACACTCCAGCTAGTGGAGTTGCCCGCCCCCTCCGGCCAGGCCCCACTTTTGGCGGCAAGGCCGGAGAAAATAATGAGAAAAACAAGGAGGAGTCACTGGCCAGTCAGGACAGCCCCTAAGGTGTCCTGAGCTGAAGTGACTCTAACTTTTAGAAATCCTCCATCTTGCAGATGGAGGATTCCCCCAATAGGGTTAGGATTGTGTCCCCCTCCCCTTGGGAGGAGGCACAAAGAGGGTGTACTCACCCTCAGGGCTAGTAGCCATTGGCTACTAACCCCCCAGACCTAAACACGCCCTTAAATTTAGTATTTAAGGGCTACCCTGAACCCTAGAATATTAGATTCCTGCAACTACAAGAAGAAGGACTGCCTAGCTGAAAACCCCTGCAGCGGAAGACCAGAAGACGACAACTGCCTTGGCTCCAGAAACTCACCGGCCTGTCTCCTGCCTTCCAAAGATCCTGCTCCAGCGACGCCTTCCAAAGGGACCAGCGACCTCGACATCCTCTGAGGACTGCCCCTGCTTCGAAAAGACAAGAAACTCCCGAGGACAGCGGACCTGCTCCAAGAAAAGCTGCAACTTCGTTTCCAGCAGCTTTAAAGAACCCTGCAAGCTCCCCGCAAGAAGCGTGAGACTTGCAACACTGCACCCGGCGACCCCGACTCGGCTGGTGGCGATCCAACACCTCAGGAGGGACCCCAGGACTACTCTGATACTGTGAGTACCAAAACCTGTCCCCCCTGAGCCCCCACAGCGCCGCCTGCAGAGGGAATCCCGAGGCTTCCCCTGACCGCGACTCTTTGAACCTAAAGTCCCGACGCCTGGGAGAGACCCTGCACCCGCAGCCCCCAGGACCTGAAGGACCGGACTTTCACTGGAGAAGTGACCCCCAGGAGTCCCTCTCCCTTGCCCAAGTGGAGGTTTCCCCGAGGAATCCCCCCCTTGCCTGCCTGCAGCGCTGAAGAGATCCCGAGATCTCTCATAGACTAACATTGAAAACCCGACGCTTGTTTCTACACTGCACCCGGCCGCCCCCGCGCTGCTGAGGGTGAAATTTCTGTGTGGACTTGTGTCCCCCCCGGTGCCCTACAAAACCCCTCTGGTCTGCCCTCCGAAGACGCGGGTACTTACCTGCAAGCAGACCGGAACCGGGGCACCCCCTTCTCTCCATTCTAGCCTATGTGTTTTGGGCACCACTTTGAACTCTGCACCTGACCGGCCCTGAGCTGCTGGTGTGGTGACTTTGGGGTTGCTCTGAACCCCCAACGGTGGGCTACCTTGGACCAAGAACTGAACCCTGTAAGTGTCCTACTTACCTGGTAAAACTAACAAAAACTTACCTCCCCCAGGAACTGTGAAAATTGCACTAAGTGTCCACTTTTAAAACAGCTATTTGTCAATAACTTGAAAAGTATACGTGCAATTTTTATGATTTGAAGTTCCTAAAGTACTTACCTGCAATACCTTTCGAACAAGATATTACATGTTAAATTTGAACCTGTGGTTCTTAAAATAAACTAAGAAAATATATTTTTCTATACACAAACCTATTGGCTGGATTTGTCTCTGAGTGTGTGTACCTCATTTATTGTCTATGTGTATGTACAACAAATGCTTAACACTACTCCTTGGATAAGCCTACTGCTCGACCACACTACCACAAAATAGAGCATTAGTATTATCTATTTTTACCACTATTTTACCTCTAAGGGGAACCCTTGGACTCTGTGCATGCTATTCCTTACTTTGAAATAGCACATACAGAGCCAACTTCCTACATTGGTGGATCAGCGGTGGGGTACAAGACTTTGCATTTGCTGGACTACTTAGCCAATACCTGATCACACGACAAATTCCAAAATTGTCATTAGAAATTGATTTTTGCAATTTGAAAAGTTTTCTAAATTCTTAAAAGACCTGCTAGGGCCTTGTGTTAGATCCTGTTTAGCATTTCTTTTAGAGTTTAAAAGTTTGTTAAAAGTTTGAATTAGATTCTAGAATCAGTTTTAGTCTCTTAAAAAGTATTCCAACTTTTAGAAGCATAATGTCTAGCACAGATGTGAATGTGGTGGAACTCGACACCACACCTTACCTCCATCTACAGATGAGGGAGCTAAGGTCACTCTGTAAAATAAAGAAAATAACAATGGGCCCCAAACCTACCAAAATACAGCTCCAAGAGCTGTTGGCAGAGTTTGAAAAAGCCAACCCCTCTGAGGATGACTTCACAGAGGAAGAAATTAGTGACTTGGAGGGCAATTCCCCCCTTCCAGTCCTAAATAGGGAGACCAGGGCCTCTCAAGCCCTGTCTCCAAAAATGATAGTCAGAAATGTTGCTTCCCTCACAGGAGGGTCCAGCATTTCTGAAATCACTGAGGATGCTCTCAGTGAAGATGACCCCCTGTTAGCCAGGATGGTCAAAAGATTGGCTTTGGAAAAGCAGCTCCTAGCCATAGAAAGGGAAAGAAAAGAGATGGGCCTAGGTCCCATCAATGGTGGCAGCAACTTAAATAGGGTCAGAGATTCTCCTGACATCCTAAAAATCCCCAAAGGGATTGTAACAAAATATGAAGATGGTGATGACATCACCAAATGGTTCACAGCTTTTGAGAGGGCTTGTGTAACCAGAAAAGTGAACAGATCTCACTGGGGTGCTCTCCTTTGGGAAATGTTCACTGGAAAGTGTAGGGATAGACTCCTCACACTCTCTGGAAAAGATGCAGAATCTTATGACCTCATGAAGGGTACCCTGATTGAGGGCTTTGGATTCTCCACTGAGGAGTATAGAATTAGATTCAGGGGGGCTCAAAAATCCTCGAGCCAGACCTGGGTTGATTTTGTAGACTACTCAGTAAAAACACTAGATGTAGGTTAACTGGAAATGAAGTGTGTGACTATGTTGGGCTTTATAATTTGTTTATGAAAGAACACATTTTAAGTAACTGCTTCAATGAAAAGTTGCATCAGTATCTGGTAGACCTAGGTCCAATTTCTCCCCAAGAATTGGGAAAGAAGGCAGACCACTGGGTCAAGACTAGGGTAACCAAAACTTCCACTGGGGGTGACCAAAAGAAAGGGGTTACAAAAACTCCCCAGGAGAAAGTGGGTGACACTAGAAACAAAGAAAAAGAGTCCTCTGTAGGCCCCCAAAAACCAGAACAGGTGGGTGGGCCCCAAGACACAACCCAAAACAAAGGTGGGTACCAGGGTAAGAACTGGGATGCCACTAAGGCATGGTGCCACAACTGTAAACAGTCTGGGCACCACACCAAGGACACTTCTTGTCCCAAAAACAAACCCCAGAACAAAATTCCAGGGGTAACCAGTGTAGCCATGGGAGATGACTCCTCAGATGAGGAGGTCTTCATAGCCTTCAACTGGAAACAGGGCCCAACAGGTGAGTTGGAGATTCCAGAGGGAAGTAGACACTTCCACCACCTACTGGTGAATGGAATCCCAACCACTGCCCTGAGAGACACTTGTGCCAGTCACACTATTGTGCATGACAGGCTGGTGCTCTCAAACCAGTACATCCCAGGTGAGACTGCCAGGGTAAGAGTTAGCCTAGACAGGGTCACTAAGAGGCCTGTGGCTTTAGTGCCCATAGAAGTGGGTGGCACTCTTAGCTGGAGAAGGGTAGTAGTCAGTACAGACCTCCCCCTTGATTGTCTCCTTGGAAATGACTACCCAGAGGTTAGTCAGAGCCCAAGAGGGGAACTGGTCCAGTGCCAGTCCTCTCCCAAGGATTCTGGAAGTCCTGCCTCTGCAGTAAATGCAAGCAGGCCCCAGAAGAAGAAGAAAAGAAAACAGAGTAGGAAGGGTGGACAACCTTTAGCCAAGGTTACAGCAAGCCAAGGAGATTCTGCTCCAGTAGGGGAGAACTCCAAAAATGGCCCTGATAAAGTCCAACCTGACCCACAAGAAGTCCTGGCTAGTCAGGCAACTGTTAAACCTGAGTGGGTGGCTCCTCAGCTAACAGAAGAAAGAGTGGAAGAAGGGTGTTTACTACAAGATGTGGTAACCCCCCACTCTAATACAGCAGACAGGCAACCTGAACCCAAAGAGGCCTGTAACTTAGCCCCTTCCCTTTTAGGTGAAGAGCTAAAGGTGTGGTTCTGGGCACTGACAGCTGTCAGTGGCCTCTGCTGGGTGTTAGCCTTTATGGCTGCACTATCCTTAGCATGGTGGTCTGACCCCATGCCAAATAGCAAGTTAGGCCCCCTGACCCTATTAGTCATGGTGGGGTTACTCCAGCTCTGGGTAACCTCTCTGGGTAAGCTAGGGGTAACCCTGGCCAAGATAAGGTTAGCAGAGGTGGATACCTCTAAGACCAAAATAGAAAGAATGGGTGGAGACATTGAAGAGGCAGACAAGAGGCAATTCAGACTAGGTCCTATCACTGTGGAAGTAGGTCAGTTCCCCAAAGGGAATGACCTGAACAGAAGGATGTAAGGCAGAGTAGGCCCTGCAACTAACCAGCCTATTTCTCCTACTCTTCCTCGCCTGACAGACTAGGAAGACTCTCCCAGCTTGGGCTGAGTCTCCTGGCCTGTGGGCTGGGGGGGGCTTGTGTAAAGAAATGGCTCCCTGTTGCAGTTACCCCCCACTTTTTGCCTGATACTGATGCTGACTTGACTGAGAAGAGTGCTGGGACCCTGCTAACCAGGCCCCAGCACCAGTGTTCCTTCACCTAAAATGTACCATTGTATCCACAATTGGCACACCCTGGCATTCAGATAAGTCCCTTGTAACTGGTACTTCTAGTACCAAGGGCCCTGATGCCAAGGAAGGTCTCTAAGGGCTGCAGCATGTCTTATGCCACCCTAGAGACCCCTCACTCAGCACAGACACACTGCTTACAAGCCTGTGTGTGCTAGTGAGAACAAAATGAGTAAGTCGACATGGCACTCCCCTCAGGGTGCCATGCCAGCCTCTCACTGCCTATGCAGTATAGGTAAGACACCCCTCTAGCAGGCCTTACAGCCCTAAGGCAGGGTGCACTATACCATAGGTGAGGGTACCAGTGCATGAGCACTGTGCCCCTACAGTGTCTAAACAAAACCTTAGACATTGTAAGTGCAGGGTAGCCATAAGAGTATATGGTCTGGGAGTCTGTTTTACACGAACTCCACAGCACCATAATGGCTACACTGAAAACTGGGAAGTTTGGTATCAAACTTCTCAGCACAATAAATGCACACTGATGCCAGTGTACATTTTATTGCAAAACACACCCCAGAGGGCACCTTAGAGGTGCCCCCTGAAACTTAACCGACTGTCTGTGTAGGCTGACTAGTTTTAGCAGCCTGCCACAAACCGAGACATGTTGCTGGCCCCATGGGGAGAGTGCCTTTGTCACTCTGAGGCCAGTAACAAAGCCTGCACTGGGTGGAGATGCTAACACCTCTCCCAGGCAGGAATTGTCACACCTGGCGGTGAGCCTCAAAGGCTCACCTCCTTTGTGCCAACCCAGCAGGACACTCCAGCTAGTGGAGTTGCCCGCCCCCTCCGGCCAGGCCCCACTTTTGGCGGCAAGGCCGGAGAAAATAATGAGAAAAACAAGGAGGAGTCACTGGCCAGTCAGGACAGCCCCTAAGGTGTCCTGAGCTGAAGTGACTCTAACTTTTAGAAATCCTCCATCTTGCAGATGGAGGATTCCCCCAATAGGGTTAGGATTGTGTCCCCCTCCCCTTGGGAGGAGGCACAAAGAGGGTGTACTCACCCTCAGGGCTAGTAGCCATTGGCTACTAACCCCCCAGACCTAAACACGCCCTTAAATTTAGTATTTAAGGGCTACCCTGAACCCTAGAATATTAGATTCCTGCAACTACAAGAAGAAGGACTGCCTAGCTGAAAACCCCTGCAGCGGAAGACCAGAAGACGACAACTGCCTTGGCTCCAGAAACTCACCGGCCTGTCTCCTGCCTTCCAAAGATCCTGCTCCAGCGACGCCTTCCAAAGGGACCAGCGACCTCGACATCCTCTGAGGACTGCCCCTGCTTCGAAAAGACAAGAAACTCCCGAGGACAGCGGACCTGCTCCAAGAAAAGCTGCAACTTCGTTTCCAGCAGCTTTAAAGAACCCTGCAAGCTCCCCGCAAGAAGCGTGAGACTTGCAACACTGCACCCGGCGACCCCGACTCGGCTGGTGGCGATCCAACACCTCAGGAGGGACCCCAGGACTACTCTGATACTGTGAGTACCAAAACCTGTCCCCCCTGAGCCCCCACAGCGCCGCCTGCAGAGGGAATCCCGAGGCTTCCCCTGACCGCGACTCTTTGAACCTAAAGTCCCGACGCCTGGGAGAGACCCTGCACCCGCAGCCCCCAGGACCTGAAGGACCGGACTTTCACTGGAGAAGTGACCCCCAGGAGTCCCTCTCCCTTGCCCAAGTGGAGGTTTCCCCGAGGAATCCCCCCCTTGCCTGCCTGCAGCGCTGAAGAGATCCCGAGATCTCTCATAGACTAACATTGAAAACCCGACGCTTGTTTCTACACTGCACCCGGCCGCCCCCGCGCTGCTGAGGGTGAAATTTCTGTGTGGACTTGTGTCCCCCCCGGTGCCCTACAAAACCCCTCTGGTCTGCCCTCCGAAGACGCGGGTACTTACCTGCAAGCAGACCGGAACCGGGGCACCCCCTTCTCTCCATTCTAGCCTATGTGTTTTGGGCACCACTTTGAACTCTGCACCTGACCGGCCCTGAGCTGCTGGTGTGGTGACTTTGGGGTTGCTCTGAACCCCCAACGGTGGGCTACCTTGGACCAAGAACTGAACCCTGTAAGTGTCCTACTTACCTGGTAAAACTAACAAAAACTTACCTCCCCCAGGAACTGTGAAAATTGCACTAAGTGTCCACTTTTAAAACAGCTATTTGTCAATAACTTGAAAAGTATACGTGCAATTTTTATGATTTGAAGTTCCTAAAGTACTTACCTGCAATACCTTTCGAACAAGATATTACATGTTAAATTTGAACCTGTGGTTCTTAAAATAAACTAAGAAAAGATATTTTTCTATACACAAACCTATTGGCTGGATTTGTCTCTGAGTGTGTGTACCTCATTTATTGTCTATGTGTATGTACAACAAATGCTTAACACTACTCCTTGGATAAGCCTACTGCTCGACCACACTACCACAAAATAGAGCATTAGTATTATCTATTTTTACCACTATTTTACCTCTAAGGGGAACCCTTGGACTCTGTGCATGCTATTCCTTACTTTGAAATAGCACATACAGAGCCAACTTCCTACAGTGTATATAAATAAATTGGATAAATGTACAATTGAAAATGTTAAAATGTACTGTAAATGTCAATGCATTTGAAATTGGGAGGTGAAAAATTCAATTAGCATCCTTCAATTGATTCGTGGGAGCTCCATATTTGTTTGCACATTAAATAACATGTGTAATCATTTATGTATGTGTCTGATGAATGCTTGTTTCTGTATTTTTGTGTGTGTTGTTTTGCGGTTCAAATCATCGCCAAGGTTTACGCCTCGGTCCCCAGCTTCCAGTAATGACTCCGTGGGGGTATCCAGATTTAAATGATTCAGTGGGGGGGTCCCCAGGTTCCAGTAATTACAAGGGGGGGAGGGGGTCCACAGAAGTCAAAAGGTTAGGAACCACTGAACTAGGGACATACATGAGTGTACACGTATGCCAATTGTGGAGTGTAAAGGGTACCAAAGCAACCACATTTGGGGGAGAGAGCACCATCACTGGGGTCCTGGTTAGTAGGCTCCTTGGTGAAAACAGTTTAAACACACTGATAAACAGGCACAAAGTGGGGGTAATCACGCCACAAAGAGAGACTTTCCTACAGTAGGGACCCTCCCTGGTCACAGACATCCTGGTACCTTTTACAAGGGACCAAACTGTGTGGCAGGGGTGTGCAAATTGTGTGAACAATGGTACAGTTTAGGGAACGAACACTGGTGCTGGGGCTTGGTAAGCAGGATCCCAGCGCACACACACAGTCAAGTTAACATCAATACTAGGCAAAACGTAGGGGGTAGCCATGCCAAAAGGGGCACTTTCCTAAACAACACAACTGAAATCTATGCTACATTACAACCGCCTACTTTACGGCCTTAAGATAGCCGGCAGCCACTCAGTGACTACCTTTTGACCACTGGTACTGATCCTCAGGCTTAAATTTGTTAAACTTCACATAGGCTTTGTTCCCTGTATGATTTTACAGATGCTTTCCCCAATTGTTACTGCCTCTTTGCTGTATGCATGCATTACCACTTAATGTTATGCTTTGCCTGGTACTCTAAATGCATTTTATCGCCTCTAGGCACTTACTGATAATGACTTGTTGATATACCCATTGTCAGTACTCTATTCATTCTGTTTTTTGAAAATCAAAGTGTAAGGAAATGCCTCCTTGGCATGGTTACCCCCTGACTTTTTGCCTTTGCTGATGCTATGTTTTGATTTGAAAGTGTGCTGAGGCCTGCTAACCAGGCCCCAGCACCAGTGTTCTCTCCCTAACCTGTACCTTTGTTTACACAATTGGCACATCCAGATAAGTCCCTTGTAACTGGTACCCCTGGTACCAAGGGCCCTGATGCCAGGAAAGGTCTCTAAGGGCTGCAGCATGTCTTATGCCACCCTGGAGACCCCTCACTCAGCACAGACACGCAGCTTGCCAGCTTGTGTGTGCTGGTGAGGACAAAACGAGTAAGTCGACATGGCACTCCCCTCAGGGTGCCATGCCAACCTCACACTGCCTATGCAGTATAGATAAGTCACCCCTCTAGCAGGCCTTACAGCCCTAAGGCAGGGTGCACTATACCATAGGTGAGGGCACCAGTGCATGAGCACTGTGCCCCTACAGTGTCTAAGCAAAACCTTAGACATTGTAAGTGCAGGGTAGCCATAAGAGTATATGGTCTGGGAGTCTGTCAAACACGAACTCCACAGCACCATAATGGCTACACTGAAAACTGTGAAGTTTGGTATCAAACTTCTCAGCACAATAAATGCACACTGATGCCAGTGTACATTTTATTGTAAAATACAACCCAGAGGGCACCTTAGAGGTGCCCCCTGAAACCTTAACCAACTACCCGTGTAGGCTGACTGGTTTTAGCAGCCTGCCACACTCGAGACATGTTGCTGGCCACATGGGGAGAGTGCCTTTGTCACTCTGTGGCTAGTATCAAAGCCTGCACTGGGTGGAGATGCTATCACCTCCCCCAGGCAGGAGCTGTAACACCTGGCGGTGAGCCTCAAAGGCTCACCCCCTTTGTTCCGGCACCACAGGGCACTCCAGCTAGTGGAGTTGCTTTTGGCGGCAAGGCCGGAGGAAATAATGAGAACAACAAGGAGTCGTCACTGGCCAGTCAGGACAGCCCCTAAGGTGTCCTGAGCTGAGGTGACTCTGACTTTTAGAAATCCTCCATCTTGCAGATGGAGGATTCCCCCAATAGGGATAGGAATGTGACCCCCCTCCCCTTGGGAGGAGGCACAAAGAGGGTGTACCCATCCCTCAGGGCTAGTAGCCATTGGCTACTAACCCCCCCAGACCTAAACACGCCCTTAAATTTAGTATTTAAGGGCTCCCCAGAACCTAGGAACTCAGATTCCTGCAACCTAAGAAGAAGAGGACTGCTGAGCTGAAAAACCCTGCAGAGAAGACGGAGACACCAACTGCTTTGGCCCCAGCTCTACCGGCCTGTCTCCCCCCCCTTTGGAAGAAAACTGCTCCTGCGCCGCTTTCCCCAGGACCAGCGATCTCTGAATCCTCAGAGGACTGCCCTGCTCTAAAAGGACCAAGAAACTCCAGTGAACAGCGGCCCTGTTCACCCAAGACTGCAACTTTGTTTCCACAGGAGCAACTTAAAGACAACAGCGTTTCCCGCCAGAATCGTGAGACTTGCAACTCTGCACCCGACGCCCCCGGCTCGACTTGTGGAGAAACAACACTTCAGGGAGGACTACCCGGCGACTCAGAGACTGTGAGTGTAGGAAGTTGGCTCTGTATGTGCTATTTCAAAGTAAGGAATAGCATGCACAGAGTCCAAGGGTTCCCCTTAGAGGTAAAATAGTGGTAAAAAGAGATAATACTAATGCTCTATTTTGTGGTAGTGTGGTCGAGCAGTAGGCTTATCCAAGGAGTAGTGTTAAGCATTTGTTGTACATACACATAGACAATAAATGAGGTACACACACTCAGAGACAAATCCAGCCAATAGGTTTTTGTATAGAAAAATATCTTTTCTTAGTTTATTTTAAGAACCACAGGTTCAAATTCTACATGTAATATCTCATTCGAAAGGTATTGCAGGTAAGTACTTTAGGAACTTCAAATCATAAAAATTGCATGTATACTTTACAAGTTATTGACAAATAGCTGTTTTAAAAGTGGACACTTAGTGCAATTTTCACAGTTCCTGGGGGAGGTAAGTTTTTGTTAGTTTTACCAGGTAAGTAAGACACTTACAGGGTTCAGTTCTTGGTCCAAGGTAGCCCACCGTTGGGGGTTCAGAGCAACCCCAAAGTCACCACACCAGCAGCTCAGGGCCGGTCAGGTGCAGAGTTCAAAGTGGTGCCCAAAACACATAGGCTAGAATGGAGAGAAGGGGGTGCCCCGGTTCCGGTCTGCTTGCAGGTAAGTACCCGCGTCTTCGGAGGGCAGACCAGGGGGGTTTTGTAGGGCACCGGGGGGGACACAAGTCCACACAGAAATTTCACCCTCAGCGGCGCGGGGGCGGCCGGGTGCAGTGTAGAAACAAGCGTCGGGTTTGTAATGGAAGTCAATGGGAGATCTAGGGATCTCTTCAGCGCTGCAGGCAGGCAAGGGGGGGGTTCCTCGGGGAAACCTCCACTTGGTCAAGGGAGAGGGACTCCTGGGGGTCACTCCTCCAGTGAAAGTCCGGTCCTTCAGGTCCTGGGGGCTGCGGGTGCAGGGTCTCTCCCAGGTGTCGGGACTTTGGATTCAAGGAGTCGCGGTCAGGGGAAGCCTCGGGATTCCCTCTGCAGGCGGCGCTGTGGGGGCTCAGGGGGGACAGGTTTTGGTACTCACAGTATCAGAGTAGTCCTGGGGTCCCTCCTGAGGCGTCGGATCTCCACCAGCCGAGTCGGGGTCGCCGGGTGCAGTGTTGCAAGTCTCACGCTTCTTGCGGGGAGCTTGCAGGGTTCTTTAAAGCTGCTGGAAACAAAGTTGCAGCTTTTCTTGGAGCAGGTCCGCTGTCCTCGGGAGTTTCTTGTCTTTTCGAAGCAGGGGCAGTCCTCAGAGGATGTCGAGGTCGCTGGTCCCTTCGGAAGGCGTCGCTGGAGCAGGATCTTTGGAAGGCAGGAGACAGGCCGGTGAGTTTCTGGAGCCAAGGCAGTTGTCGTCTTCTGGTCTTCCTCTGCAGGGGTTTTTCAGCTAGGCAGTCCTTCTTCTTGTAGTTGCAGGAATCTAATTTTCTAGGGTTCAGGGTAGCCCTTAAATACTAAATTTAAGGGCGTGTTTAGGTCTGGGGGGTTAGTAGCCAATGGCTACTAGCCCTGAGGGTGGGTACACCCTCTTTGTGCCTCCTCCCAAGGGGAGGGGGTCACAATCCTAACCCTATTGGGGGAATCCTCCATCTGCAAGATGGAGGATTTCTAAAAGTTAGAGTCACCTCAGCTCAGGACACCTTAGGGGCTGTCCTGACTGGCCAGTGACTCCTCCTTGTTTTTCTCATTATTTTCTCCGGCCTTGCCGCCAAAAGTGGGGCCTGGCCGGAGGGGGCGGGCAACTCCACTAGCTGGAGTGTCCTGCTGGGTTGGCACAAAGGAGGTGAGCCTTTGAGGCTCACCGCCAGGTGTGACAATTCCTGCCTGGGAGAGGTGTTAGCATCTCCACCCAGTGCAGGCTTTGTTACTGGCCTCAGAGTGACAAAGGCACTCTCCCCATGGGGCCAGCAACATGTCTCGGTTTGTGGCAGGCTGCTAAAACTAGTCAGCCTACACAGATAGTCGGTTAAGTTTCAGGGGGCACCTCTAAGGTGCCCTCTGTGGTGTATTTTACAATAAAATGTACACTGGCATCAGAGTGCATTTATTGTGCTGAGAAGTTTGATACCAAACTTCCCAGTTTTCAGTGTAGCCATTATGGTGCTGTGGAGTTCGTGTTTGACAGACTCCCAGACCATATACTCTTATGGCTACCCTGCACTTACAATGTCTAAGGTTTTGTTTAGACACTGTAGGGGTACCATGCTCATGCACTGGTACCCTCACCTATGGTATAGTGCACCCTGCCTTAGGGCTGTAAGGCCTGCTAGAGGGGTGTCTTACCTATACTGCATAGGCAGTGAGAGGCTGGCATGGCACCCTGAGGGGAGTGCCATGTCGACTTACTCGTTTTGTCCTCACTAGCACACACAAGCTGGTAAGCAGTGTGTCTGTGCTGAGTGAGAGGTCTCCAGGGTGGCATAAGACATGCTGCAGCCCTTAGAGACCTTCCTTGGCATCAGGGCCCTTGGTACTAGAAGTACCAGTTACAAGGGACTTATCTGGATGCCAGGGTCTGCCAATTGTGGATACAAAAGTACAGGTTAGGGAAAGAACACTGGTGCTGGGGCCTGGTTAGCAGGCCTCAGCACACTTTCAATTGTAAACATAGCATCAGCAAAGGCAAAAAGTCAGGGGGCAACCATGCCAAGGAGGCATTTCCTTACACAACCCCCCCCCAAACGAAAGAGGATGAGACTAACCTTTCCCAAGAGAGTCTTCATTTTCTAAGTGGAAGAACCTGGAAAGGCCATCTGCATTGGCATGGGCAGTCCCAGGTCTGTGTTCCACTATAAAGTCCATTCCCTGTAGGGAGATGGACCACCTCAACAGTTTAGGATTTTCACCTTTCATTTGCATCAGCCATTTGAGAGGTCTGTGGTCAGTTTGAACTAGGAAGTGAGTCCCAAAGAGGTATGGTCTCAGCTTCTTCAGGGACCAAACCACAGCAAAGGCCTCCCTCTCAATGGCACTCCAACGCTGCTCCCTGGGGAGTAACCTCCTGCTAATGAAAGCAACAGGCTGGTCAAGGCCATCATCATTTGTTTGGGACAAAACTGCCCCTATCCCATGTTCAGAGGCATCAGTCTGCACAATGAACTGCTTAGAATAATCTGGAGCTTTGAGAACTGGTGCTGAGCACATGGCTTGTTTCAGGGTGTCAAAGGCCTGTTGGCAGTCCACAGTCCAGTTCACTTTCTTGGGCATTTTCTTGGAGGTGAGCTCAGTGAGGGCTGTCACAATGGATCCATATCCCTTCACAAACCTCCTGTAGTACCCAGTCAAGCCAAGGAATGCCCTGACTTGAGTCTGGGTTTTTGGAGCTACCCAGTCCAGAATAGTCTGGATCTTGGGTTGGAGTGGCTGAACTTGGCCTCCACCTACAAGGTGTCCCAAGTAAACCACAGTTCCCTGCCCTATCTGGCATTTGGATGCCTTGATAGAGAGGCCTGCAGATTGCAGAGCCTTCAAAACCTTCCTCAGGTGGACCAGGTGATCCTGCCAGGTGGAGCTAAAGACAGCAATATCATCAAGATAAGCTGTGCTAAAGGACTCCAAGCCAGCAAGGACTTGATTCACCAACCTTTGGAAGGTGGCAGGGGCATTCTTTAAACCAAAGGGCATAACAGTAAACTGATAATGCCCATCAGGTGTGGAGAATGCTGTCTTTTCTTTTGCTCCAGGTGCCATTTTTATTTGCCAGTACCCTGCTGTCAAGTCAAAGGTACTTAGAAATTTGGCAGCACCTAATTTATCAATGAGCTCATCAGCTCTTGGAATTGGATGGGCATCTGTCTTGGTGACAGAATTGAGCCCTCTGTAGTCCACACAAAACCTCATCTCTTTCTTTCCATCTTTGGTGTGAGGTTTGGGGACTAAGACCACTGGGCTAGCCCAGGGGCTGTCAGAGCGCTCAATCACTCCCAATTCCAGCATCTTGTGGACTTCCACCTTGATGCTTTCCTTAACATGGTCAGACTGTCTGAAGATTTTGTTCTTGACAGGCATGCTGTCTCCTGTGTCCACATCATGGGTACACAGGTGGGTCTGACCAGGGGTTAGGGAGAAAAGCTCAGGAAACTGTTGTAGGACTCTCCTACAATCAGCCTGCTGTTGGCCAGAGAGGGTGTCTGAGTAGATCACTCCATCTACTGTGCCATCTTTTGGGTCTGATGACAGAAGATCAGGGAGAGGTTCACTCTCTGCCTCCTGATCCTCATCTGTTACCATTAACAGATTCACATCAGCCCTGTCATGGAAGAGCTTAAGGCGGTTCACATGGATCACCCTCTTGGGGCTCCTGCTTGTGCCCAGGTCCACCAGGTAGGTGACCTGACTCTTCCTCTCTAGCACTGGGTAAGGGCCACTCCATTTGTCCTGGAGTGCCCTGGGAGCCACAGGCTCCAGAACCCAGACTTTCTGCCCTGGTTGGAACTCAACCAGTGCAGCCTTTTGGTCATACCAAAACTTCTGGAGCTGTTGGCTGGCCTCAAGGTTTTTGGTTGCCTTTTCCATGTACTCTGCCATTCTAGAGCGAAGGCCAAGTACATAGTCCACTATGTCCTGTTTAGGCTCATGGAGAGGTCTCTCCCAGCCTTCTTTAACAAGGGCAAGTGGTCCCCTTACAGGATGACCAAACAGAAGTTCAAAGGGTGAGAATCCTACTCCCTTCTGTGGTACCTCCCTGTAAGCGAAAAGCAGACATGGCAGGAGGACATCCCATCTCCTTTTGAGTTTTTCTGGGAGCCCCATGATCATGCCTTTTAATGTCTTGTTGAATCTCTCAACTAAGCCATTAGTTTGTGGATGGTAGGGTGTAGTGAATTTATAAGTCACTCCACACTCATTCCACATGTGCTTTAGGTATGCTGACATGAAGTTGGTACCTCTGTCAGACACCACCTCCTTAGGGAAACCCACTCTGGTAAAGATACCAATGAGGGCCTTGGCTACTGCAGGGGCAGTAGTCGACCTAAGGGGAATAGCTTCAGGATACCTGGTAGCATGATCCACTACTACCAGGATATACATATTTCCTGAGGCTGTGGGAGGTTCTAGTGGACCAACTATGTCCACACCCACTCTTTCAAAGGGCACCCCCACCACAGGAAGTGGAATGAGGGGGGCCTTTGGATGCCCACCTGTCTTACCACTGGCTTGACAGGTGGGGCAGGAGAGGCAAAACTCCTTAACCATGTTGGACATATTGGGCCAGTAGAAGTGGTTGACTAACCTCTCCCACGTCTTGGTTTGTCCCAAATGTCCAGCAAGGGGAATGTCATGGGCCAATGTTAGGATGAACTCTCTGAACAGCTGAGGCACTACCACTCTCCTAGTGGCACCAGGTTTGGGGTCTCTGGCCTCAGTGTACAGGAGCCCATCTTCCCAATAGACCCTATGTGTTCCATTTTTCTTGCCTTTGGACTCTTCAGCAGCTTGCTGCCTAAGGCCTTCAAGAGAGGGACAGGTTTCTTGTCCCTTACACAGCTCCTCCCTTGAGGGTCCCCCTGGGCCCAAGAGCTCAACCTGATAAGGTTCAAGCTCCAAAGGCTCAGTTCCCTCAGAGGGCAGAACTTCTTCCTGAGAAGAGGTTCCCTTTCTTTTGCTGTGTTGCAGTTGGTTTCCCAGCTGACTTTCCTGTTCTCTTGGTAGGCTGGGCCATTCTTCCAGACTCCAGCTCTACTTGTTCACCCTGTGCCTTGCATTGTGCTCTTGTTTTCACACACACCAGTTCAGGGATACCCAGCATTGCTGCATGGGTTTTTAGCTCTACCTCAGCCCATGCTGAGGACTCCAGGTCATTTCCAAGCAGACAGTCCACTGGGATATTTGAGGAGACCACCACCTGTTTCAGGCCATTGACCCCTCCCCATTCTAAAGTAACCATTGCCATGGGATGTACTTTTCTCTGATTGTCAGCGTTGGTGACTGTGTAAGTTTTTCCAGTCAGGTATTGGCCAGGGGAAACCAGTTTCTCTGTCACCATGGTGACACTGGCACCTGTATCCCTCAGGCCCTCTATTCTAGTCCCATTAATTAAGAGTTGCTGTCTGTATTTTTGCATGTTAGGCGGCCAGACAGCTAGTGTGGCTAAATCCACCCCACCCTCAGAAACTAGAGTAGCTTCAGTGTGGACCCTGATTTGCTCTGGGCACACTGTTGATCCCACTTGGAGACTAGCCATACCAGTGTTACCTGGATGGGAGTTTGGAGTGGAACCTTTCTTGGGACAGGCCTTGTCTCCAGTTTGGTGTCCATGCTGTTTACAGCTATGACACCAGGCCTTTTTGGGATCAAAGTTTTTACCCTTGTACCCATTGTTTTGTGAAGAGGCTCTGGGCCCACCCTCCTGTGCAGGTTTTTGGGGGCCTGTAGAAGACTCTTTACTATTTTTAGTTTTGGTTGTCTCATCACCCTTCTGCTGGGGAGTCTTTGTGACCCCTTTCTTTTGGTCACCCCCTGTTGAAGTCTTGGACACCCTTGTCTTGACCCAATGGTCCGCCTTCTTTCCCAATTCTTGGGGAGAAATTGGTCCTAGGTCTACCAGATGCTGATGCAGTTTATCATTGAAACAATTACTTAACAGGTGTTCTTTCACAAATAAATTGTACAGCCCATCATAATTACTTACACCACTGCCTTGAATCCAACCATCTAGTGTTTTCACTGAGTAGTCAACAAAGTCAACCCAGGTCTGGCTCGAGGATTTTTGAGCCCCCCTGAACCTAATCCTGTACTCCTCAGTGGAGAATCCAAAGCCCTCAATCAGGGTACCCTTCATGAGGTCATAAGATTCTGCATCTTGTCCAGAGAGTGTGAGGAGTCTATCCCTACACTTTCCTGTGAACATTTCCCAAAGGAGAGCACCCCAGTGAGATCTGTTCACTTTTCTGGTTACACAAGCCCTCTCAAAAGCTGTGAACCATTTGGTGATGTCATCACCATCTTCATATTTAGTTACAATCCCTTTAGGGATTTTCAACATGTCAGGAGAATCTCTGACCCTATTTATGTTGCTGCCACCATTGATGGGTCCTAGGCCCATCTCTTGTCTTTCCCTCTCTATGGCTAGGATCTGTCTTTCCAAAGCCAATCTTTTGGCCATCCTGGCTAACTGGATGTCCTCTTCACTGGGGCTATCCTCAGTGATTTCAGAGGTGTTGGTCTCTCCTGTGAGGGAACCAGCATCTCTGACTATTATTTTTGGAGTCAGGGTTTGAGGGACCCTGTTCTCCCTAGATAGGACTGGTAGGGGGGAATTGTCCTCCAAGTCACTATCCTCTTCCTCTGAGTTGCCACCCTCAGAGGGGTTGGCCTTTTCAAACTCTGCCAAAAGCTCCTGGAGCTGTATTTTGGTAGGTTTGGGGCCCATTGTTATTTTCTTTATTTTACAGAGTGACCTTAGCTCCCTCATCTTAAGATGGAGGTAAGGTGTGGTGTCGAGTTCCACCACAGTCACATCTGTGCTAGACATTTTGTTTCTAAAAGTTGGAATACTTTTAAGAATCTACAACTGTTTCTAGAATCTAATTTCAAACTTTTAACAAACTTTTAAACTCTAAAAGACAATGCTAAACAGGGACTTAACACACAAGGCCCTAGCAGGACTTTTAAGAATTTAGAAAACTTTTCAAATTGCAAAAATCAATTTCTAATGACAATTTTGGAATTTGTCGTGTGATCAGGTATTGGCTGAGTAGTCCAGCAAATGCAAAGTCTTGTATCCCACCGCTGCCACCAATGTAGGAAGTTGGCTCTGTATGTGCTATTTCAAAGTAAGGAATAGCATGCACAGAGTCCAAGGGTTCCCCTTAGAGGTAAAATAGTGGTAAAAAGAGATAATACTAATGCTCTATTTTGTGGTAGTGTGGTCGAGCAGTAGGCTTATCCAAGGAGTAGTGTTAAGCATTTGTTGTACATACACATAGACAATAAATGAGGTACACACACTCAGAGACAAATCCAGCCAATAGGTTTTTGTATAGAAAAATATCTTTTCTTAGTTTATTTTAAGAACCACAGGTTCAAATTCTACATGTAATATCTCATTCGAAAGGTATTGCAGGTAAGTACTTTAGGAACTTCAAATCATAAAAATTGCATGTATACTTTACAAGTTATTGACAAATAGCTGTTTTAAAAGTGGACACTTAGTGCAATTTTCACAGTTCCTGGGGGAGGTAAGTTTTTGTTAGTTTTACCAGGTAAGTAAGACACTTACAGGGTTCAGTTCTTGGTCCAAGGTAGCCCACCGTTGGGGGTTCAGAGCAACCCCAAAGTCACCACACCAGCAGCTCAGGGCCGGTCAGGTGCAGAGTTCAAAGTGGTGCCCAAAACACATAGGCTAGAATGGAGAGAAGGGGGTGCCCCGGTTCCGGTCTGCTTGCAGGTAAGTACCCGCGTCTTCGGAGGGCAGACCAGGGGGGTTTTGTAGGGCACCGGGGGGGACACAAGTCCACACAGAAATTTCACCCTCAGCGGCGCGGGGGCGGCCGGGTGCAGTGTAGAAACAAGCGTCGGGTTTGTAATGGAAGTCAATGGGAGATCTAGGGATCTCTTCAGCGCTGCAGGCAGGCAAGGGGGGGGTTCCTCGGGGAAACCTCCACTTGGTCAAGGGAGAGGGACTCCTGGGGGTCACTCCTCCAGTGAAAGTCCGGTCCTTCAGGTCCTGGGGGCTGCGGGTGCAGGGTCTCTCCCAGGTGTCGGGACTTTGGATTCAAGGAGTCGCGGTCAGGGGAAGCCTCGGGATTCCCTCTGCAGGCGGCGCTGTGGGGGCTCAGGGGGGACAGGTTTTGGTACTCACAGTATCAGAGTAGTCCTGGGGTCCCTCCTGAGGCGTCGGATCTCCACCAGCCGAGTCGGGGTCGCCGGGTGCAGTGTTGCAAGTCTCACGCTTCTTGCGGGGAGCTTGCAGGGTTCTTTAAAGCTGCTGGAAACAAAGTTGCAGCTTTTCTTGGAGCAGGTCCGCTGTCCTCGGGAGTTTCTTGTCTTTTCGAAGCAGGGGCAGTCCTCAGAGGATGTCGAGGTCGCTGGTCCCTTCGGAAGGCGTCGCTGGAGCAGGATCTTTGGAAGGCAGGAGACAGGCCGGTGAGTTTCTGGAGCCAAGGCAGTTGTCGTCTTCTGGTCTTCCTCTGCAGGGGTTTTTCAGCTAGGCAGTCCTTCTTCTTGTAGTTGCAGGAATCTAATTTTCTAGGGTTCAGGGTAGCCCTTAAATACTAAATTTAAGGGCGTGTTTAGGTCTGGGGGGTTAGTAGCCAATGGCTACTAGCCCTGAGGGTGGGTACACCCTCTTTGTGCCTCCTCCCAAGGGGAGGGGGTCACAATCCTAACCCTATTGGGGGAATCCTCCATCTGCAAGATGGAGGATTTCTAAAAGTTAGAGTCACCTCAGCTCAGGACACCTTAGGGGCTGTCCTGACTGGCCAGTGACTCCTCCTTGTTTTTCTCATTATTTTCTCCGGCCTTGCCGCCAAAAGTGGGGCCTGGCCGGAGGGGGCGGGCAACTCCACTAGCTGGAGTGTCCTGCTGGGTTGGCACAAAGGAGGTGAGCCTTTGAGGCTCACCGCCAGGTGTGACAATTCCTGCCTGGGAGAGGTGTTAGCATCTCCACCCAGTGCAGGCTTTGTTACTGGCCTCAGAGTGACAAAGGCACTCTCCCCATGGGGCCAGCAACATGTCTCGGTTTGTGGCAGGCTGCTAAAACTAGTCAGCCTACACAGATAGTCGGTTAAGTTTCAGGGGGCACCTCTAAGGTGCCCTCTGTGGTGTATTTTACAATAAAATGTACACTGGCATCAGAGTGCATTTATTGTGCTGAGAAGTTTGATACCAAACTTCCCAGTTTTCAGTGTAGCCATTATGGTGCTGTGGAGTTCGTGTTTGACAGACTCCCAGACCATATACTCTTATGGCTACCCTGCACTTACAATGTCTAAGGTTTTGTTTAGACACTGTAGGGGTACCATGCTCATGCACTGGTACCCTCACCTATGGTATAGTGCACCCTGCCTTAGGGCTGTAAGGCCTGCTAGAGGGGTGTCTTACCTATACTGCATAGGCAGTGAGAGGCTGGCATGGCACCCTGAGGGGAGTGCCATGTCGACTTACTCGTTTTGTCCTCACTAGCACACACAAGCTGGTAAGCAGTGTGTCTGTGCTGAGTGAGAGGTCTCCAGGGTGGCATAAGACATGCTGCAGCCCTTAGAGACCTTCCTTGGCATCAGGGCCCTTGGTACTAGAAGTACCAGTTACAAGGGACTTATCTGGATGCCAGGGTCTGCCAATTGTGGATACAAAAGTACAGGTTAGGGAAAGAACACTGGTGCTGGGGCCTGGTTAGCAGGCCTCAGCACACTTTCAATTGTAAACATAGCATCAGCAAAGGCAAAAAGTCAGGGGGCAACCATGCCAAGGAGGCATTTCCTTACAGTGAGTAACCAAAGTTGTTCCCCCTGAGCCCCCACAGCGACGCCTGCAGAAGGAATCCCGAGGCTCCCCCCTGACCGCGACTGCCTGACTCTCAGATCCCGACACCTGGAAAAGACCCTGCACCCGCAGCCCCCAGGACCTGAAGGATCGGAACTCCACTGCAGGAGTGACCCCCAGGAGGCCCTCTCCCTTGCCCAGGTGGTGGCTACCCCGAGGTGCACCCCCTTGCCTGCATCGCTGAAGAGACCCCTTGGTCTCTATTGGACCTGGCTTTTTGACAGGGACATCCCAAAACATTTTGCCTCCTTCCTCCTATTTTTTCTGACCTGTTGTTGGCTTTTGACCTCTGGGCACTTTACCACTGCTAACCAGTGCTAAAGTGCATATGCTCTCTGGGTAAATTGTACTACTGATTGGTTTATCCATGATTGACTATTTACTTTACTTGTAAGTCCCTGGTAGAGTGCACTACATGTGCCTAGGGCAGGTAGATTAAATGCTACTAGTGGGCCTGCAGCACTGGTTGTGCCACCCACCACAGTAGGCCCTTAACCCTGGCTCAGGCCTGCCATTGCAAAGCCTGTGTGTGCAGTTTCACTGCCACTTCGACTTGGCATTTAAAAGTACTTGCCAAGCCTAGAACTCCCCTTTTACTACATATAAGTCATCCCTAATGTGTGCCCTAGGTAACCCCTGGAGCAGGGTGCTGTGTAGGTAAAAGGCAGGACATGTACCTGTGTAGTTATATGTCCTAGTAGTGTAAAACTCCTAAATTCGTTTTTACACTACTGTGAGGCCTGCTCCCTTCATAGGCTAACATTGGGGCTGCCCTCATACACTGTTGAAGTGGCAGCTGCTGATCTGAAAGGAGCAGGAAGGTCATATTTAGTATGGCCAGAATGGTAATACAAAATCCTGATGACTGGTGAAGTCGGATTTAATATTACTATTCTAGAAATGCCACTTTTTAGAAAGTGAGCATTTCTTTGCACTAAAATCTTGTTGTGCCCTTCAATCCACGTCTGGCTAGGTTTAGTTGACAGCTCCTTGTGCATTCACTCAGACACACCCCAAACACAGGGTACTCAGCCTCACTTGCATACATCTGCATTTTGAATGGGTCTTCCTGGGCTGGGAGGGTGGAGGGCCTGCCCTCACACAAAGGACTGCCATACCCCCTACTAGGACTCTGGCAGACAGGATTGAACTGAAAGGGGGCTTGGTGCATTTCTTAGAGACTCTTTGAAGTCACCCCCACTTCAAAGGCACAACTTAGTATAAAACAGGGCCTCTGCCCTACCTCATCAGACACTTGCTGGAGAAGAAACCTGAACCAGAAACTACATCCTGCCAAGAAGAACTGCCTGGCTGCTTAAAGGACTCACCTGTCTGCTTTCTACAAAGGACTGCTGCCTTGCTGTTGCCCTGCTGCCTTGCTGAACTCTTGTCTGGCTGTGAAAGTGCTCTCCAAGGGCTTGGATAGAGCTTGCCTCCTGTTCCTTGAAGTCTCAGGACCAAAAAGGCTTCTCTCTTTTACTTGGACGCTCCGGGCGCCGAAAATTTCAACGCACAGCTTGTTTCGCGGCAAGAAAAACGCCGCACTCCGACGCTGATCGACGCGACGCTCTTGGGACGATCGAAGATCCGACGCACGGCCTCGCAAGGACAACGCAGCCCGACCTCTAGAGGAGAAATCGACGCGACGCCTGCCGTGAGATCGTAATTTCAACGCGCAGCCCCGCAGATCGAAGTCTAGAGGAGAAATCGACGCGGCGCCTGCCGTGAGATCGTAATTTCGACGCACAGCCCCGCAGACCGACGCGCAGCCGGAGAACAAGCAGGAAAATCCACGCACAGACCCGGGACATCTGGTAATCCCCGCGATCCACAGAAAGAGACTGTCCGCGCGCCGGAAAACGACGCCGTCTTCCCCGCGTGGAAAATAACGACGCAAGTCAGTGTGTGCTGGGGAGAAATCGACGCACACACCCTTTTTCCACGCACCTCTTCCTTTGTGGCCCTCTGAGGAGATTTTCCACCAGAAACCAGGTACTTTGTGTTTGAAAGAGACTCTGTTTACTTTCTAAAGACTTAAGATGCTTTATATCACTTTTCAGTGATATCTTTACAAATTCATATTGCAACTTTGATCGTTTTGACCTGAAGATACCCAGATAAATATTATATATTTTTCTAAACACTGTGTGGTGTATTTTTGTGGTGTTATGCTATGGTGTTGTATGATTTATTGCACAAATGCTTTACACATTGCCTTCTAAGTTAAGCCTGACTGCTCGTGCCAAGCTACCGGAGGGTGAGCACAGGCTGATTTTGGATTGTGTGTGACTTACCCTGACTAGAGTGAGGGTTCTTGCTTGGACAGAGGGCAACCTGACTGCCAACCAAAAACCCCATTTCTAACATTGGTGATCAGCGGTGAGGATAGGACTTGTGTTTGTGCAGTGACATACAGTAGCTAAGTATTTCACTACCTACCCACAGTTGAAGGTCAACTTGATTTTTCATCTTTTTCGCTTTTGGTTCTCTGATGTCCTCCTGGATATACTATTGATCTTTTGGACTTTGGATTTTGGTTCTTGCCAGTAAGACTTTGTCAGCAATGAGATTGCTTACCTACTCATTCTTTGTGCCTACTGACCACCTCACTAAGGCTGACCTAAGGAAGCTTTGCAGAAAATGGGGCCTTCCTGTAGCAAGGAGATTGTGTCCGGGTGGCCCCGATCTCCGTGTCGGATCAAGACGCCTCCCCCATGCCGGAGGAGGCCGGAACATCACTTCCTCGTTCCCACCTCACCATGGGAACGCGTTCACAGCGAGGCACACATCGGGAGGTTACCGGGGCAACCTCCTATGACGAGGAGAGTTCGGATTGGCCAAGAGGAGAGGAAGGAGGCCAAAAGGGGCGGAATTCCCGAGAGAGAGGGGAGGAAGGAACGCGAGGCGGCGGCAGCGAGGAGAAGCAGAGAGACGGAGAAAACTACCAGAGAGAAGAAAAGCCCCAAGAAACCCAGGACGAAGACAGCGGACCGCGGAGGAGCAGATCCGGTCTCGAAGACGGGAAGCCTGGACCGATCGGCAACCATACCGGAGACCGACGCGAGGAACTCCCCAGAGCCAGCCACGACCCCGGAGGGTCGTGGCTCTGGAAGGTACGGTCTTTGTGGGCAAAACGAGGGGCACTTTAACAGAAGGGAGCTGGGGAAGGGAGGGAGGAAGGGTGAGGGGAGGACAGGGAGGGAACTAAGGGACACCTAAAGAGCACGTGGAAACCACAAAACCCCACCGCGCACGAGTGAATAAGATAATAAGCACTTGCCTTCCAATCCTCACGGACACAGAATCACCCCCCCTTCCAGTATCCCATTCCCCAGTAGTTAGACTAAGAAAGGACGTGAATGCATGTGGTCATCCCACTTACAGTAGATATTTGTTCCTTTTCCCTTTATGGTTGACGGCGGGATCCTACGAGGACGACCACACACAGTACCAAAGGAGAAGAAGAAGAGGGACATACCTTTAGAAGGGAGAAACTCACCACCCAAAGGAAAAACAGAACTTAAACCATCTAACTGAAATATCCATAGTACCTTCTTTCAATAACCAATAAAAATACTTATCGTAAAACCAAACATACCTCTCCCGAGTATCTATACTGTGGGGACTGTTACAGAGATCTACTAAGGCGGAGATGCTACATGCCTACATAGTGTGGGGGGGAAGAAAGATGGGCAGAGAGAGAGGCAGCAAGAAACCAAA
Organism: Pleurodeles waltl; assembly: GCF_031143425.1. Classification (NCBI taxonomy): domain Eukaryota; kingdom Metazoa; phylum Chordata; class Amphibia; order Caudata; family Salamandridae; genus Pleurodeles; species Pleurodeles waltl. The sequence goes on from NC_090439.1 coordinate 68,013,000, forward strand.
TGACTAAGTACCCCTCAGATGAGGAGGAGGACTACTCACACGAGGAGGAAGACTACTCAGATGAGGAAAGAGAACTAGTGGGAGATGAAGGGCTCCTAGCTCTACAGCGGTGTATGGAAGAGCTAGATGAGCAGCTTGAAAGGGCTGAGGCAGGAAGTCTCTTAGCCCTGGAAGAAGAAAAGATTGCAGCTCAAGAGCTGAGCTGTAAAGAGCTGAAACTGGAGGCCGGAAGGGCTGAGTCCAGTTCAGATGGTGGCAGCAAAAATCTTGCATCTAGTACTGCTGAAGAAGGGCACAAGCCCAGAGATTTGGTGCCCAACTTGAAGAAGGGAGTTGACACACCCCAGGCAGTTCAAGGGTATGAGGTAGTTCCCGTTATGCACAGGGTCCCTGAGAAGGATTGGGGAACTGGCACAGGGAGTCATATTCCTACTGGGGGGAGGGACACTTTACTGACTCTAGCAGAGAGTGACAGAGAAAAGGGTTCCCCCCTGGTGGACATCCTGGATATAGAGTGTAGAGATATCCCAGAAGAGTATGGGTTGAGTGTCAGGGACAGGCAGATACTGTCTCACCAGTCTCAGGAGGGTGAAGTAGAGTGCTTTTCCAAGGTTGAGTTACTGGATGGTTGGGTGAAGGGTACTGTGGTTAATACATGTGAAGGGCAGAGTGATGTAATTGCTGGAGAGCATATGTCTGGTCCTTATTTTCCAGAGCTACGCCAACACTAGGTGGAGTGTGAGTTCTCTGACCCCAGGGAACTTACAATGGAGGCAGACTTCTGGGTGAGTACCAGAGAGTCTGAAGAGGCATTTGGGGGTGCTCCTGAAGGGAGTGGTCTAGGTGGTTCCCAACCGAGTGTGGTGGGAAAGGATTGTAGTGTCCCAGGTAGATCCCAGGTCCTAGAGGGTTCCATGAGGGAACACCAGGAGGGAAGCCTAGCCTGTACCATAGGGCCACCTTTTGAGGGAAGCCCCGCAGTGTCAGAAGAACTTGGGGGGGTGACTGTAGCCAGCATCCCAACAGTTCTGGTGTCTGGCAGTACCCCTCCTAGTGAGGGGGTGCAGAAGTCCAGACATAGGGTTGAGAGGGGGTTGCAGACCCCAGTGGAGGACCTTGAGAGTCAGGGGACAGCTCTGAGAGCAGAGCCCCCCAGGAATGACCCAGGTGAAACCGTTTCTGGTTTGGGGGAAACCCAGACTCTGCCGGATGGGCAGAGGTCGGGAGACCTGCGCCAACCAGACTCTTGTGTGGCCCTTGGGGACGGTGTGTCCCTTGTGGGGGGTGAGAGTGCCCCCCAGGAAGTCCTGGCATGCCAGGCAAAGATTCAACCTCAGGGTGGTGACTCTGGGTTGGATACCCAGGTTCAGAGGTTAAACTCTGACCTGGTGGGGGGGAGATGTGCCACCCAAGAAGTCCTGCTGTGCCAGGCAATTGTCCAACCTCAGGGTGTTGACTCTGGGTTGGATGACCAGGTTCAGAGGTTAAACTCTGACCTGGTGGGGGGTAGATGTGCCACCCAAGAAGTCCTGCTGTGCCAGGCAATTGTCCAACCTCAGGGTGTTGACTCTGGGTTGGATGACCAGGTTCAGAGGTTAAACTCTGACCTGGTGGGGGGTAGGTGTGCCCCCCAGAAAGTCCTGGCGTGCCAGGCAATTGCTCAACCTCAGGGTGGTGACTCTGGGTTGGGGAACCAGGCTCAGAGGTTAAACTCTGACCTGGTGGGAGGTAGGTGTGCCTCCCTGGAAGTCCTGGCCTGCCAGGCAATGGTTCAACCTCAGGGTGGTGACTCTGGGTTGGCTAACCAGGTTCAGGGGATAAACTCTGACCTGTTGGGGGGTAGGTGTGCCCCCCAGAAAGTCCTGGTGTACCAGGCAGTGGTCCAACCTCAGGGTGTTGACTCTGGGTTGGATGACCAGGATCAGAGGTTAAACTCTGACCTGGTGGGGGGTAGGTGTGCCCCCCAGAAAGTCCTGGCGTGCCAGGCAATTGCCCAACCTCAGGGTGGTGACCCTGGGTTGGGGAACCAGGCTCAGAGGTTAAACTCTGACCTGGTGGGGGGTAGGTGTGCCTCCCAGGAAGTCCTGGTTTGCCAGGCAGTGATCCAGTCTGAGGGTACAGACCCTGGGCTGGAAGACCAGGTTCAGGGTGTCCCCCCGGACCAGGAGGGAGGGGCTACTGATAACAGTGCCCCTACCATGTTGTCTTCTGAGGAGGCCACTCCTAGTTGGAGGGTGCTGGGCCCCGGAAGGGAGGGCAGGGGGAGGGAAGCCTCACCCCGGGCCCTAGTCCAACCTGAAGGTACAGGCCCCAGGTTGGAGGGCCAGTTGCAGGTTAACAGCCCTGCACTGGTGGAGGAATGGTACAGGGCGACTTCTGTAAGCACCCTGACCATGTTGGACTCTGGGGGTACCGCTCCAGGAGGGCGGGTACAGAGCCCCAGAGGTGAGGACCAGGTTCAGGCTGTCATCCCTGACCTGGTGGAAGGGAGAGTGGTTAAAGGGTGCCCAGCACCTGGGGCTACCGCCCCCCACTCTCCACAGCCACAGTGGTTGGAGAGCTTTGAGAAGCCTGGGGCTTGGCTCTCATCCCTGGCAGCTGTCAGTAATCACTGTGGCTTGCTGTCCGGGTGGACAGAGTTATCCCTGGGGAGGGGACAAGTGTCACACCCCAGGGGTAGAGTGGGCAACACCACTGTGTTGGTCATGGTGGTACTATCCTGCTCCTGGGATACATCTGTGAGCAAAGTAAGGTTAGGTGCTGCACAGATGGGATCCGCAGGTAAGGAGAAAGGTTCCCCATGGGTTGGCTTAGTGGGCCCTGAGAGTATGGACAGAGTGATCCAATTGGAGTCAAGAAGGCGAAGAACTGGAGCATGCCCCTGCTGTTGTGGGCCTGGGTCCTTGTTCTGTCGCCTCAAACAGGGAAGTACATCAGGATAGTGATTGTTCTCCCCTGGCTTTAGGCTGGTAGGGGGTCATGTTGGAGCTGGCTTTTTGACAGGGACATCCCCAAACTTTTTGCCTCCTTCCTCTTATTTTTTCTGACCTGTTGTTGTTGGCTTTTGACCTCTGGGCACTTTAACACTGCTAACCAGTGCTAAAGTGCATATTGTAAGGAAATGCCTCCTTGGCATGGTTGCCCCCTGACTTTTTGCCTTTGCTGATGCTATGTTTACAATTGAAAGTGTGCTGAGGCCTGCTAACCAGGCCCCAGCACCAGTGTTCTTTCCCTAACCTGTACTTTTGTATCCACAATTGGCAGACCCTGGCATCCAGATAAGTCCCTTGTAACTGGTACTTCTAGTACCAAGGGCCCTGATGCCAAGGAAGGTCTCTAAGGGCTGCAGCATGTCTTATGCCACCCTGGAGACCTCTCACTCAGCACAGACACACTGCTTGCCAGCTTGTGTGTGCTAGTGAGGACAAAACGAGTAAGTCGACATGGCACTCCCCTCAGGGTGCCATGCCAGCCTCTCACTGCCTATGCAGTATAGGTAAGACACCCCTCTAGCAGGCCTTACAGCCCTAAGGCAGGGTGCACTATACCATAGGTGAGGGTACCAGTGCATGAGCATGGTACCCCTACAGTGTCTAAACAAAACATTAGACATTGTAAATGCAGGGTAGCCATAAGAGTATATGGTCTGGGAGTCTGTCAAACACGAACTCCACAGCACCATAAGGGCTACACTGAAAACTGGGAAGTTTGGTATCAAACTTCTCAGCACAATAAATGCACACTGATGCCAGTGTACATTTTATTGCAAAATACACCCCAGAGGGCACCTTAGAGGTGCCCCCTGAAACTTAACCGACTGTCTGTGTAGGCTGACTAGTTCCAGCAGCCTGCCACACCAGAGACATGTTGCTGGCCCCATGGGGAGAGTGCCTTTGTCACTCTGAGGCCAGTAACAAAGCCTGCACTGGGTGGAGATGCTAACACCTCCCCCAGGCAGGAGCTGTAACACCTGGCGGTGAGCCTCAAAGGCTCACCCCTTTGTCACAGCCCAGCAGGGCACTCCAGCTTAGTGAAGTTGCCCGCCCCCTCCGGCCACGGCCCCCACTTTTGGCGGCAAGGCTGGAGGGAACAAAGAAAGCAACAAGGAGGAGTCACTGGCCAGTCAGGACAGCCCCTAAGGTGTCCTGAGCTGAAGTGACTCTAACTTTTAGAAATCCTCCATCTTGCAGATGGAGGATTCCCCCAATAGGGTTAGGATTGTGACCCCCTCCCCTTGGGAGGAGGCACAAAGAGGGTGTACCCACCCTCAGGGCTAGTAGCCATTGGCTACTAACCCCCCAGACCTAAACACGCCCTTAAATTTAGTATTTAAGGGCTACCCTGAACCCTAGAAGATTAGATTCCTGCAACTACAAGAAGAAGGACTGCCTAGCTGAAAACCCCTGCAGAGGAAGACCAGAAGACGACAACTGCCTTGGCTCCAGAAACTCACCGGCCTGTCTCCTGCCTTCCAAAGATCCTGCTCCAGCGACGCCTTCCAAAGGGACCAGCGACCTCGACATCCTCTGAGGACTGCCCCTGCTTCGAAAAGACAAGAAACTCCCGAGGACAGCGGACCTGCTCCAAGAAAAGCTGCAACTTTGTTTCCAGCAGCTTTAAAGAACCCTGCAAGCTCCCCGCAAGAAGCGTGAGACTTGCAACACTGCACCCGGCGACCCCGACTCGGCTGGTGGCGATCCAACACCTCAGGAGGGACCCCAGGACTACTCTGAGACTGTGAGTACAAAAACCTGTCCCCCCTGAGCCCCCACAGCGCCGCCTGCAGAGGGAATCCCGAGGCTTCCCCTGACCGCGACTCTTTGAATCCTAAGTCCCGACACCTGGGAGAGACCCTGCACCCGCAGCCCCCAGGACCTGAAGGACCGGACTTTCACTGGAGGAGTGACCCCCAGGAGTCCCTCTCCCTTGACCAAGTGGAGGTTTCCCCGAGGAACCCCCCCCTTGCCTGCCTGCAGCGCTGAAGAGATCCCTAGATCTCCCATTGACTTCCATTACAAACCCGACGCTTGTTTCTACACTGCACCCGGCCGCCCCCGCGCTGCTGAGGGTGAAATTTCTGTGTGGGCTTGTGTCCCCCCCGGTGCCCTACAAAACCCCCCTGGTCTGCCCTCCGAAGACGCGGGTACTTACCTGCAAGCAGACCGGAACCGGGGCACCCCCTTCTCTCCATTCTAGCCTATGTGTTTTGGGCATCACTTTGAACTCTGCACCTGACCGGCCCTGAGCTGCTGGTGTGGTGACTTTGGGGTTGCTCTGAACCCCCAACGGTGGGCTACCTTGGACCAAGAACTAAGCCCTGTAAGTGTCTTACTTACCTGGTTAATCTAACAAATACTTACCTCCCCTAGGAACTGTGAAAATTGCACTAAGTGTCCACTTTTAAAACAGCTATTTGTGAATAACTTGAAAAGTATACATGCAATTTTGATGATTTGAAGTTCCTAAAGTACTTACCTGCAATACCTTTCGAATGAGATATTACATGTAGAATTTGAACCTGTGGTTCTTAAAATAAACTAAGAAAAGATATTTTTCTATATAAAAACCTATTGGCTGGATTTGTCTCTGAGTGTGTGTACCTCATTTATTGTCTATGTGTATGTACAACAAATGCTTAACACTACTCCTTGGATAAGCCTACTGCTCGACCACACTACCACAAAATAGAGCATTAGTATTATCTCTTTTTACCACTATTTTACCTCTAAGGGGAACCCTTGGACTCTGTGCATGCTATTCCTTACTTTGAAATAGCACATACAGAGCCAACTTCCTACATTGGTGGATCAGCGGTGGGGTACAAGACTTTGCATTTGCTGGACTACTCAGCCAATACCTGATCACACGACAAATTCCAAAATTGTCATTAGAAATTCATTTTTGCAATTTGAAAGTTTTCTAAATTCTTAAAAGACCTGCTAGGGCCTTGTGTTAGATCCTGTTTAGCATTTCTTTTAGAGTTTAAAAGTTTGTAAAAGTTTGAATTAGATTCTAGAACCAGTTGTAGATTCTTAAAAAGTATTCCAACTTTTAGAAGCAAAATGTCTAGCACAGATGTGACTGTGGTGGAACTCGACACCACACCTTACCTCCATCTTAAGATGAGGGAGCTAAGGTCACTCTGTAAAATAAAGAAAATAACAATGGGCCCCAAACCTACCAAAATACAGCTCCAGGAGCTTTTCGCAGAGTTTGAAAAGGCCAACCCCTCTGAGGGTGGCAACTCAGAGGAAGAGGATAGTGACTTGGAGGACAATTCCCCCCTACCAGTCCTATCTAGGGAGAACAGGGTCCCTCAAACCCTGACTCCTAAAATAATAGTCAGAGATGCTGGTTCCCTCACAGGAGAGACCAACACCTCTGAAATCACTGAGGATAGCCCCAGTGAAGAGGACATCCAGTTAGCCAGGATGGCCAAAAGATTGGCTTTGGAAAGACAGATCCTAGCCATAGAGAGGGAAAGACAAGAGATGGGCCTAGGACCCATCAATGGTGGCAGCAACATAAATAGGGTCAGAGATTCTCCTGACATGTTGAAAATCCCCAAAGGGATTGTAACTAAATATGAAGATGGTGATGACATCACCAAATGGTTCACAGCTTTTGAGAGGGCTTGTGTAACCAGAAAAGTGAACAGATCTCACTGGGGTGCTCTCCTTTGGGAAATGTTCACAGGAAAGTGTAGGGATAGACTCCTCACACTCTCTGGACAAGATGCAGAATCTTATGACCTCATGAAGGGTACCCTGATTGAGGGCTTTGGATTCTCCACTGAGGAGTACAGGATTAGGTTCAGGGGGGCTCAAAAATCCTCGAGCCAGACCTGGGTTGACTTTGTTGACTACTCAGTGAAAACACTAGATGGTTGGATTCAAGGCAGTGGTGTAAGTAATTATGATGGGCTGTACAATTTATTTGTGAAAGAACACCTGTTAAGTAATTGTTTCAATGATAAACTGCATCAGCATCTGGTAGACCTAGGACCAATTTCTCCCCAAGAATTGGGAAAGAAGGCGGACCATTGGGTCAAGACAAGGGTGTCCAAGACTTCAACAGGGGGTGACCAAAAGAAAGGGGTCACAAAGACTCCCCAGGGGAAGGGTGATGAGACAACCAAAACTAAAAATAGTAAAGAGTCTTCTACAGGCCCCCAAAAACCTGCACAGGAGGGTGGGCCCAGAGCCTCTTCACAAAACAATGGGTACAAGGGTAAAAACTTTGATCCCAAAAAGGCCTGGTGTCATAGCTGTAAACAGCATGGACACCAAACTGGAGACAAGGCCTGTCCCAAGAAAGGTTCCACTCCAAACTCCCATCCAGGTAACACTGGTATGGCTAGTCTCCAAGTGGGATCAACAGTGTGCCCAGAGCAAATCAGGGTCCACACTGAAGCTACTCTAGTTTCTGAGGGTGGGGTGGATTTAGCCACACTAGCTGTCTGGCCGCCTAACATGCAAAAATACAGACAGCAACTCTTAATTAATGGGACTAGAATAGAGGGCCTGAGGGATACAGGTGCCAGGGTCACCATGGTGACAGAGAAACTGGTTTCCCCTGGCCAATACCTGACTGGAAAAACTTACACAGTCACCAACGCTGACAATCAGAGAAAAGTACATCCCATGGCAATGGTTACTTTAGAATGGGGAGGGGTCAATGGCCTGAAACAGGTGGTGGTCTCCTCAAATATCCCAGTGGACTGTCTGCTTGGAAATGACCTGGAGTCCTCAGCATGGGCTGAGGTAGAACTAAAAACCCATGCAGCAATGCTGGGTATCCCTGAACTGGTGTGTGTAAAAACAAGAGCACAATGCAAGGCACAGGGTGAACAAGTAGAGCTGGAGTCTGGAAGAATGGCCCAGCCTACCAAGAGAACAGGAAAGTCAGCTGGGAAACCAACTGCAACACAGCAAAAGAAAGGGAACCTCTCTTCTCAGGAAGAAGTTCTGCCCTCTGAGGGAACTGAGCCTTTGGAGCTTGAACCTTATCAGGTTGAGCTCTTAGGCCCAGGGGGACCCTCAAGGGAAGAGCTGTGTAAGGGACAAGAAACCTGTCCCTCTCTTGAAGGCCTTAGGCAGCAAGCTGCTGAAGAGTCCAAAGGCAAGAAAAATGGAACGCATAGGGTCTATTGGGAAGATGGACTCCTGTACACTGAGGCCAGAGACCCCAAACCTGGTGCCACTAGGAGAGTGGTAGTGCCTCAGCTGTTCAGAGAGTTCATCCTAACATTGGCCCATGACATTCCCCTTGCTGGACATTTGGGACAAACCAAGACGTGGGAGAGGTTAGTCAACCACTTCTACTGGCCCAATATGTCCAACATGGTTAAGGAGTTTTGCCTCTCCTGCCCCACCTGTCAAGCCAGTGGTAAGACAGGTGGGCATCCAAAGGCCCCCCTCATTCCACTTCCTGTGGTGGGGGTGCCCTTTGAAAGAGTGGGTGTGGACATAGTTGGTCCACTAGAACCTCCCACAGCCTCAGGAAATATGTATATCCTGGTAGTAGTGGATCATGCTACCAGGTATCCTGAAGCTATTCCCCTTAGGTCGACTACTGCCCCTGCAGTAGCCAAGGCCCTCATCGGTATCTTTACCAGAGTGGGTTTCCCTAAGGAGGTGGTGTCTGACAGAGGTACCAACTTCATGTCAGCATACCTAAAGCACATGTGGAATGAGTGTGGGGTGACTTATAAATTCACTACACCATACCATCCACAAACTAATGGCTTAGTTGAGAGATTCAACAAGACATTAAAGGGCATGATCATGGGGCTCCCAGAAAAACTCAAAAGGAGATGGGATGTCCTCTTGCCATGTCTGCTTTTCGCTTACAGAGAAGTGCCACAGAAGGGAGTAGGATTCTCACCCTTTGAACTTCTGTTTGGTCATCCTGTAAGGGGACCACTTGCTCTTGTTAAAGAAGGCTGGGAGAGACCTCTCCATGAGCCTAAACAAGACATAGTGGACTATGTACTTGGCCTTCGCTCTAGAATGGCAGAGTACATGGAAAAGGCAACCAAAAACCTTGAGGCCAGCCAACAGCTCCAGAAGTTTTGGTATGACCAAAAGGCTGCACTGGTTGAGTTCCAACCAGGGCAGAAAGTCTGGGTTCTGGAGCCTGTGGCTCCCAGGGCACTCCAGGACAAATGGAGTGGCCCTTACCCAGTACTAGAAAGGAAGAGTCAGGTCACCTACCTGGTGGACCTGGGCACAAGCAGGAGCCCCAAGAGGGTGATCCATGTGAACCGCCTTAAGCTCTTCCATGACAGGGCTGATGTGAATCTGTTGATGGTAACAGATGAGGATCAGGAGGCAGAGAGTGAACCTCTCCCTGATCTTCTGTCATCAGACCCAAAAGATGGCACAGTAGATGGAGTGATCTACTCAGACACCCTCTCTGGCCCACAGCAAGCTGATTGTAGGAGAGTCCTACAACAGTTTCCTGAACTCTTCTCCTTAACCCCTGGTCAGACACACCTGTGTACCCATGATGTGGACACAGGAGACAGCATGCCTGTCAAGAACAAAATCTTTAGACAGTCTGACCATGTTAAGGAAAGCATCAAGGTGGAAGTCCACAAGATGCTGGAATTGGGAGTGATTGAGCGCTCTGACAGCCCCTGGGCTAGCCCAGTGGTCTTAGTCCCCAAACCTCACACCAAAGATGGAAAGAAAGAGATGAGGTTTTGTGTGGACTACAGAGGGCTCAATTCTGTCACCAAGACAGATGCTCATCCAATTCCAAGAGCTGATGAGCTCATAGACAAATTAGGTGCTGCCAAATTCCTAAGTACCTTTGACTTGACAGCAGGGTACTGGCAAATAAAAATGGCACCTGGAGCAAAAGAGAAAACAGCATTCTCCACACCTGATGGGCATTATCAGTTTACTGTTATGCCCTTTGGTTTAAAGAATGCCCCTGCCACCTTCCAAAGGTTGGTGAATCAAGTCCTTGCTGGCTTGGAGTCCTTTAGCACAGCTTATCTTGATGATATTGCTGTCTTTAGCTCCACCTGGCAGGATCACCTGGTCCACCTGAGGAAGGTTTTGAAGGCTCTGCAATCTGCAGGCCCCTCTATCAAGGCATCCAAATGCCAGATAGGGCAGGGAACTGTGGTTTACTTGGGACACCTTGTAGGTGGAGGCCAAGTTCAGCCACTCCAACCCAAGATCCAGACTATTCTGGACTGGGTAGCTCCAAAAACCCAGACTCAAGTCAGGGCATTCCTTGGCTTGACTGGGTATTACAGGAGGTTTGTGAAGGGATATGGATCCATTGTGACAGCCCTCACTGAACTCACCTCCAAGAAAATGCCCAAAAAAGTGAACTGGACTGTGGAATGCCAACAGGCCTTTGACACCCTGAAACAAGCAATGTGCTCAGCACCAGTTCTCAAAGCTCCAGATTATTCTAAGCAGTTCATTGTGCAGACTGATGCCTCTGAACATGGGATAGGGGCAGTTTTGTCCCAAACAAATGATGATGGCCTTGACCAGCCTGTTGCTTTCATTAGCAGGAGGTTACTCCCCAGGGAGCAGCGTTGGAGTGCCATTGAGAGGGAGGCCTTTGCTGTGGTTTGGTCCCTGAAGAAGCTGAGACCATACCTCTTTGGGACTCACTTCCTAGTTCAAACTGACCACAGACCTCTCAAATGGCTGATGCAAATGAAAGGTGAAAATCCTAAACTGTTGAGGTGGTCCATCTCCCTACAGGGAATGGACTTTATAGTGGAACACAGACCTGGGACTGCCCATGCCAATGCAGATGGCCTTTCCAGGTTCTTCCACTTAGAAAATGAAGACTCTCTTGGGAAAGGTTAGTCTCATCCTCTTTCGTTTGGGGGGGGTTGTGTAAGGAAATGCCTCCTTGGCATGGTTGCCCCCTGACTTTTTGCCTTTGCTGATGCTATGTTTACAATTGAAAGTGTGCTGAGGCCTGCTAACCAGGCCCCAGCACCAGTGTTCTTTCCCTAACCTGTACTTTTGTATCCACAATTGGCAGACCCTGGCATCCAGATAAGTCCCTTGTAACTGGTACTTCTAGTACCAAGGGCCCTAATGCCAAGGAAGGTCTCTAAGGGCTGCAGCATGTCTTATGCCACCCTGGAGACCTCTCACTCAGCACAGACACACTGCTTGCCAGCTTGTGTGTGCTAGTGAGGACAAAACGAGTAAGTCGACATGGCACTCCCCTCAGGGTGCCATGCCAGCCTCTCACTGCCTATGCAGTATAGGTAAGACACCCCTCTAGCAGGCCTTACAGCCCTAAGGCAGGGTGCACTATACCATAGGTGAGGGTACCAGTGCATGAGCATGGTACCCCTACAGTGTCTAAACAAAACATTAGACATTGTAAATGCAGGGTAGCCATAAGAGTATATGGTCTGGGAGTCTGTCAAACACGAACTCCACAGCACCATAAGGGCTACACTGAAAACTGGGAAGTTTGGTATCAAACTTCTCAGCACAATAAATGCACACTGATGCCAGTGTACATTTTATTGCAAAATACACCCCAGAGGGCACCTTAGAGGTGCCCCCTGAAACTTAACCGACTGTCTGTGTAGGCTGACTAGTTCCAGCAGCCTGCCACACCAGAGACATGTTGCTGGCCCCATGGGGAGAGTGCCTTTGTCACTCTGAGGCCAGTAACAAAGCCTGCACTGGGTGGAGATGCTAACACCTCCCCCAGGCAGGAGCTGTAACACCTGGCGGTGAGCCTCAAAGGCTCACCCCTTTGTCACAGCCCAGCAGGGCACTCCAGATTAGTGGAGTTGCCCGCCCCCTCCGGCCACGGCCCCCACTTTTGGCGGCAAGGCTGGAGGGAACAAAGAAAGCAACAAGGAGGAGTCACTGGCCAGTCAGGACAGCCCCTAAGGTGTCCTGAGCTGAAGTGACTAACTTTTAGAAATCCTCCATCTTGCAGATGGAGGATTCCCCCAATAGGGTTAGGATTGTGACCCCCTCCCCTTGGGAGGAGGCACAAAGAGGGTGTACCCACCCTCAGGGCTAGTAGCCATTGGCTACTAACCCCCCAGACCTAAACACGCCCTTAAATTTAGTATTTAAGGGCTACCCTGAACCCTAGAAGATTAGATTCCTGCAACTACAAGAAGAAGGACTGCCTAGCTGAAAACCCCTGCAGAGGAAGACCAGAAGACGACAACTGCCTTGGCTCCAGAAACTCACCGGCCTGTCTCCTGCCTTCCAAAGATCCTGCTCCAGCGACGCCTTCCAAAGGGACCAGCGACCTCGACATCCTCTGAGGACTGCCCCTGCTTCGAAAAGACAAGAAACTCCTGAGGACAGCGGACCTGCTCCAAGAAAAGCTGCAACTTTGTTTCCAGCAGCTTTAAAGAACCCTGCAAGCTCCCCGCAAGAAGCGTGAGACTTGCAACACTGCACCCGGCGACCCCGACTCGGCTGGTGGCGATCCAACACCTCAGGAGGGACCCCAGGACTACTCTGAGACTGTGAGTACAAAAACCTGTCCCCCCTGAGCCCCCACAGCGCCGCCTGCAGAGGGAATCCCGAGGCTTCCCCTGACCGCGACTCTTTGAATCCTAAGTCCCGACACCTGGGAGAGACCCTGCACCCGCAGCCCCCAGGACCTGAATGTAGGAAGTTGGCTCTGTATGTGCTATTTCAAAGTAAGGAATAGCATGCACAGAGTCCAAGGGTTCCCCTTAGAGGTAAAATAGTGGTAAAAAGAGATAATACTAATGCTCTATTTTGTGGTAGTGTGGTCGAGCAATAGGCTTATCCAAGGAGTAGTGTTAAGCATTTGTTGTACATACACATAGACAATAAATGAGGTACACACCCTCAGAGACAAATCCAGCCAATAGGTTTTGTATAGAAAAATATCTTTTCTTAGTTTATTTTAAGAACCACAGGTTCAAATTCTACATGTAATATCTCAGTCGAAAGGTATTGCAGGTAAGTACTTTAGGAACTTCAAATCATAAAAATTGCATGTATACTTTTCAAGTTATTGACAAATAGCTGTTTTAAAAGTGGACACTTAGTGCAATTTTCACAGTTCCTGGGGGAGGTAAGTTTTTGTTAGTTTTACCAGGTAAGTAAGACACTTACAGGGCTTAGTTCTTGGTCCAAGGTAGCCCACCGTTGGGGGTTCAGAGCAACCCCAAAGTCACCACACCAGCAGCTCAGGGCCGGTCAGGTGCAGAGTTCAAAGTGGTGCCCAAAACACATAGGCTAGAATGGAGAGAAGGGGGTGCCCCGGTTCCGGTCTGCTTGCAGGTAAGTACCCGCGTCTTCGGAGGGCAGACCAGGGGGGTTTTGTAGGGCACCGGGGGGGACACAAGTCCACACAGAGATTTCACCCTCAGCAGCGCGGGGGGCGGCCGGGTGCAGTGTAGAAACAAGCGTCGGGTTTTCAATGTTAGTCTATGAGAGATCTCGGGATCTCTTCAGCGCTGCAGGCAGGCAAGGGGGGGATTCCTCGGGGAAACCTCCACTTGGGCGAGGGAGAGGGACTCCTGGGGGTCACTCCTCCAGTGAAAGTCCGGTCCCTCAGGTCCTGGGGGCTGCGGGTGCAGGGTCTCTCCCAGGCGTCGGGACTTTAGGTTCAAAGAGTCGCGGTCAGGGGAAACCTCGGGATTCCCTCTGCAGGCGGCGCTGTGGGGGCTCAGGGGGGACAGGTTTTGGTACTCACAGTATCAGAGTAGTCCTGGGGTCCCTCCTGAGGTGTTGGATCGCCACCAGCCGAGTCGGGGTCGCCGGGTGCAGTGTGGCAAGTCTCACGCTTCTTGCGGGGAGCTTGCAGGGTTCTTTAAAGCTGCTGGAAACAAAGTTGCAGCCTTTCTTGGAGCAGGTCCGCTGTCCTCGGGAGTTTCTTGTCTTTTCGAAGCAGGGGCAGTCCTCAGAGGATGTCGAGGTCGCTGGTCCCTTTGGAAGGCGTCGCTGGAGCAGGATCTTTGGAAGGCAGGAGACAGGCCGGTGAGTTTCTGGAGCCAAGGCAGTTGTCGTCTTCTGGTCTTCCGCTGCAGGGGTTTTCAGCTGGGCAGTCCTTCTTCTTGTAGTTGCAGGAATCTAATTTTCTAGGGTTCAGGGTAGCCCTTAAATACTAAATTTAAGGGCGTGTTTAGGTCTGGGGGGTTAGTAGCCAATGGCTACTAGCCCTGAGGGTGGGTACACCCTCTTTGTGCCTCCTCCCAAGGGGAGGGGGTCACAATCCTAACCCTATTGGGGGAATCCTCCATCTGCAAGATGGAGGATTTCTAAAAGTTAGAGTCACTTCAGCTCAGGACACCTTAGGGGCTGTCCTGACTGGCCAGTGACTCCTCCTTGTTGCTTTCTTTGTTCCCTCCAGCCTTGCCGCCAAAAGTGGGGGCCGTGGCCGGAGGGGGCGGGCAACTCCACTAAGCTGGAGTGCCCTGCTGGGCTGTGACAAAGGGGTGAGCCTTTGAGGCTCACCGCCAGGTGTCACAGCTCCTGCCTGGGGGAGGTGTTAGCATCTCCACCCAGTGCAGGCTTTGTTACTGGCCTCAGAGTGACAAAGGCACTCTCCCCATGGGGCCAGCAACATGTCTCTAGTGTGGCAGGCTGCTGGAACCAGACAGCCTACACAGATAGTTGGTTAAGTTTCAGGGGGCACCTCTAAGGTGCCCTCTGTGGTGTATTTTACAATAAAATGTACACTGGCATCAGTGTGCATTTATTGTGCTGAGAAGTTTGATACCAAACTTCCCAGTTTTCAGTGTAGCCATTATGGTGCTGTGGAGTTCGTGTAAAACAGACTCCCAGACCATATACTCTTATGGCTACCCTGCACTTACAATGTCTAAGGTTTTGTTTAGACACTGTAGGGGCACAGTGCTCATGCACTGGTACCCTCACCTATGGTATAGTGCACCCTGCCTTAGGGCTGTAAGGCCTGCTAGAGGGGTGTCTTACCTATACTGCATAGGCAGTGAGAGGCTGGCATGGCACCCTGAGGGGAGTGCCATGTCGACTTACTCATTTTGTTCTCACTAGCACACACAGGCTTGTAAGCAGTGTGTCTGTGCTGAGTGAGGGGTCTCTAGGGTGGCATAAGACATGCTGCAGCCCTTAGAGACCTTTCTTGGCATCAGGGCCCTTGGTACTAGAAGTACCAGTTACAAGGTGTAGGAAGTTGGCTCTGTATGTGCTATTTCAAAGTGAGGAATAGCATGCACAGAGTCCAAGGGTTCCCCTTAGAGGTAAAATAGTGGTAAAAATAGATAATACTAATGCTCTATTTTGTGGTAGTGTGGTCGAGCAGTAGGCTTATCCAAGGAGTAGTGTTAAGCATTTGTTGTACATACACATAGACAATAAATGAGGTACACACACTCAGAGACAAATCCAGCCAATAGGTTTTTATATAGAAAAATATCTTTTCTTAGTTTATTTTAAGAACCACAGGTTCAAATTCTACATGTAATAGCTCATTCGAAAGGTATTGCAGGTAAGTACTTTAGGAACTTCAAATCATCAAAATTGCATGTATACTTTTCAAGTTATTGACAAATAGCTGTTTTAAAAGTGGACACTTAGTGCAATTTTCACAGTTCCTAGGGGAGGTAAGTTTTGATTAGTTTTTCCAGGTAAGTAAGACACTTACAGGGTTCAGTTCTTGGTCCAAGGTAGCCCACCGTTGGGGGTTCAGAGCAACCCCAAAGTCACCACACCAGCAGCTCAGGGCCGGTCAGGTGCAGAGTTCAAAGTGGTGCCCAAAACACATAGGCTAGAATGGAGAGAAGGGGGTGCCCCGGTTCCGGTCTGCTTGCAGGTAAGTACCCGCGTCTTCGGAGGGCAGACCAGGGGGGTTTTGTAGGGCACCGGGGGGGACACAAGTCCACACAGAAATTTCACCCTCAGCGGCGCGGGGGCGGCCGGGTGCAGTGTATAAACAAGCGTCGGGTTTGTAATGGAAGTCAATGGGAGATCTAGGGATCTCTTCAGCGCTGCAGGCAGGCAAGGGGGGGGTTCCTCGGGGAAACCTCCACTTGGTCAAGGGAGAGGGACTCCTGGGGGTCACTCCTCCAGTGAAAGTCCGGTCCTTCAGGTCCTGGGGGCTGCGGGTGCAGGGTCTCTCCCAGGTGTCGGGACTTTGGATTCAAGGAGTCGCGGTCAGGGGAAGCCTCGGGATTCCCTCTGCAGGCGGCGCTGTGGGGGCTCAGGGGGGACAGGTTTTGGTACTCACAGTATCAGAGTAGTCCTGGGGTCCCTCCTGAGGCGTCGGATCTCCACCAGCCGAGTCGGGGTCGCCGGGTGCAGTGTTGCAAGTCTCACGCTTCTTGCGGGGAGCTTGCAGGGTTCTTTAAAGCTGCTGGAAACAAAGTTGCAGCTTTTCTTGGAGCAGGTCCGCTGTCCTCGGGAGTTTCTTGTCTTTTCGAAGCAGGGGCAGTCCTCAGAGGATGTCGAGGTCGCTGGTCCCTTCGGAAGGCGTCGCTGGAGCAGGATCTTTGGAAGGCAGGAGACAGGCCGGTGAGTTTCTGGAGCCAAGGCAGTTGTCGTCTTCTGGTCTTCCTCTGCAGGGGTTTTTCAGCTAGGCAGTCCTTCTTCTTGTAGTTGCAGGAATCTAATTTTCTAGGGTTCAGGGTAGCCCTTAAATACTAAATTTAAGGGCGTGTTTAGGTCTGGGGGGTTAGTAGCCAATGGCTACTAGCCCTGAGGGTGGGTACACCCTCTTTGTGCCTCCTCCCAAGGGGAGGGGGTCACAATCCTAACCCTATTGGGGGAATCCTCCATCTGCAAGATGGAGGATTTCTAAAAGTTAGAGTCACCTCAGCTCAGGACACCTTAGGGGCTGTCCTGACTGGCCAGTGACTCCTCCTTGTTGCTTTCTTTGTTCCCTCCAGCCTTGCCGCCAAAAGTGGGGGCCGTGGCCGGAGGGGGCGGGCAACTCCACTAAGCTGGAGTGCCCTGCTGGGCTGTGACAAAGGGGGGAGCCTTTGAGGCTCACCGCCAGGTGTCACAGTTCCTGCCTGGGGGAGGTGTTAGCATCTCCACCCAGTGCAGGCTTTGTTACTGGCCTCAGAGTGACAAAGGCACTCTCCCCATGGGGCCAGCAACATGTCTCTGGTGTGGCAGGCTGCTGGAACTAGTCAGCCTACACAGACAGTCGGTTAAGTTTCAGGGGGCACCTCTAAGGTGCCCTCTGTGGTGTATTTTACAATAAAATGCACACTGGCATCAGTGTGCATTTATTGTGCTGAGAAGTTTGATACCAAACTTCCCAGTTTTCAGTGTAGCCATTATGGTGCTGTGGAGTTCGTGTTTGACAGACTCCCAGACCATATACTCTTATGGCTACCCTGCACTTACAATGTCTAAGGTTTTGTTTAGACACTGTAGGGGTACCAGGCTCATGCACTGGTACCCTCACCTATGGTATAGTGCACCCTGCCTTAGGGCTGTAAGGCCTGCTAGAGGGGTGTCTTACCTATACTGCATAGGCAGTGAGAGGCTGGCATGGCACCCTGAGGGGAGTGCCATGTCGACTTACTCGTTTTGTCCTCACTAGCACACACAAGCTGGCAAGCAGCGTGTCTGTGCTGAGTGAGAGGTCTCCAGGGTGGCATAAGACATGCTGCATCCCTTAGAGACCTTCCTTGGCATCAGGGCCCTTGGTACTAGAAGTACCAGTTACAAGGGACTTATCTGGATGCCAGGGTCTGCCAATTGTGGATACAAAAGTACAGGTTAGGGAAAGAACACTGGTGCTGGGGCCTGGTTAGCAGGCCTCAGCACACTTTCAATTGTAAACATAGCATCAGCAAAGGCAAAAAGTCAGGGGGCAACCATGCCAAGGAGGCATTTCCTTACACAACCCCCCCCCAAACGAAAGAGGATGAGACTAACCTTTCCCAAGAGAGTCTTCATTTTCTAAGTGGAAGAACCTGGAAAGGCCATCTGCATTGGCATGGGCAGTCCCAGGTCTGTGTTCCACTATAAAGTCCATTCCCTGTAGGGAGATGGACCACCTCAACAGTTTAGGATTTTCACCTTTCATTTGCATCAGCCATTTGAGAGGTCTGTGGTCAGTTTGAACTAGGAAGTGAGTCCCAAAGAGGTATGGTCTCAGCTTCTTCAGGGACCAAACCACAGCAAAGGCCTCCCTCTCAATGGCACTCCAACGCTGCTCCCTGGGGAGTAACCTCCTGCTAATGAAAGCAACAGGCTGGTCAAGGCCATCATCATTTGTTTGGGACAAAACTGCCCCTATCCCATGTTCAGAGGCATCAGTCTGCACAATGAACTGCTTAGAATAATCTGGAGCTTTGAGAACTGGTGCTGAGCACATTGCTTGTTTCAGGGTGTCAAAGGCCTGTTGGCAGTCCACAGTCCAGTTCACTTTCTTGGGCATTTTCTTGGAGGTGAGCTCAGTGAGGGCTGTCACAATGGATCCATATCCCTTCACAAACCTCCTGTAGTACCCAGTCAAGCCAAGGAATGCCCTGACTTGAGTCTGGGTTTTTGGAGCTACCCAGTCCAGAATGGTCTGGATCTTGGGTTGGAGTGGCTGAACTTGGCCTCCACCTACAAGGTGGCCCAAGTAAACCACAGTTCCCTGCCCTATCTGGCATTTGGATGCCTTGATAGAGAGGCCTGCAGATTGCAGAGCCTTCAAAACCTTCTTCAGGTGGACCAGGTGATCCTGCCAGGTGGAGCTAAAGACAGCAATATCATCAAGATAAGCTGTGCTAAAGGACTCCAAGCCAGCAAGGACTTGATTCACCAACCTTTGGAAGGTGGCAGGGGCATTCTTTAAACCAAAGGGCATAACAGTAAACTGATAATGCCCATCAGGTGTGGAGAATGCTGTCTTTTCTTTTGCTCCAGGTGCCATTTTTATTTGCCAGTACCCTGCTGTCAAGTCAAAGGTACTTAGAAATTTGGCAGCACCTAACTTATCAATGAGCTCATCAGCTCTTGGAATTGGATGGGCATCTGTCTTGGTGACAGAGTTGAGCCCTCTGTAGTCCACACAAAACCTCATCTCTTTCTTTCCATCTTTGGTGTGAGGTTTGGGGACTAAGACCACTGGGCTAGCCCAGGGGCTGTCAGAGCGCTCAATCACTCCCAATTCCAGCATCTTGTGGACTTCCACCTTGATGCTTTCCTTAACATGGTCAGACTGTCTGAAGATTTTGTTCTTGACAGGCATGCTGTCTCCTGTGTCCACATCATGGGTACACAGGTGTGTCTGACCAGGGGTTAGGGAGAAAAGCTCAGGAAACTGTTGTAGGACTCTCCTACAATCAGCCTGCTGTTGGCCAGAGAGGGTGTCTGAGTAGATCACTCCATCTACTGTGCCATCTTTTGGGTCTGATGACAGAAGATCAGGGAGAGGTTCACTCTCTGCCTCCTGATCCTCATCTGTTACCATTAACAGATTCACATCAGCCCTGTCATGGAAGAGCTTAAGGCGGTTCACATGGATCACCCTCTTGGGGCTCCTGCTTGTGCCCAGGTCCACCAGGTAGGTGACCTGACTCTTCCTCTCTAGCACTGGGTAAGGGCCACTCCATTTGTCCTGGAGTGCCCTGGGAGCCACAGGCTCCAGAACCCAGACTTTCTGCCCTGGTTGGAACTCAACCAGTGCAGCCTTTTGGTCATACCAAAACTTCTGGAGTTGTTGGCTGGCCTCAAGGTTTTTGGTTGCCTTTTCCATGTACTCTGCCATTCTAGAGCGAAGGCCAAGTACATAGTCCACTATGTCCTGTTTAGGCTCATGGAGAGGTCTCTCCCAGCCTTCTTTAACAAGGGCAAGTGGTCCCCTTACAGGATGACCAAACAGAAGTTCAAAGGGTGAGAACCCTACTCCCTTCTGTGGTACCTCCCTGTAAGCGAAAAGCAGACATGGCAGGAGGACATCCCATCTCCTTTTGAGTTTTTCTGGGAGCCCCATGATCATGCCCTTTAATGTCTTGTTGAATCTCTCAACTAAGCCATTAGTTTGTGGATGGTAAGGTGTAGTGAATTTATAAGTCACTCCACACTCATTCCACATGTGCTTTAGGTATGCTGACATGAAGTTGGTACCTCTGTCAGACACCACCTCCTTAGGGAAACCCACTCTGGTAAAGATACCAATGAGGGCCTTGGCTACTGCAGGGGCAGTAGTCGACCTAAGGGGAATAGCTTCAGGATACCTGGTAGCATGATCCACTACTACCAGGATATACATATTTCCTGAGGCTGTGGGAGGTTCTAGTGGACCAACTATGTCCACACCCACTCTTTCAAAGGGAACCCCCACCACTGGAAGTGGAATGAGGGGGGCCTTTGGATGCCCACCTGTCTTACCACTGGCTTGACAGGTGGGGCAGGAGAGGCAGAACTCCTTAACCATGTTGGACATATTGGGCCAGTAGAAGTGGTTGACTAACCTCTCCCACGTCTTGGTTTGTCCCAAATGTCCAGCAAGGGGAATGTCATGGGCCAATGTTAGGATGAACCCTCTGAACAGCTGAGGCACTACCACTCTCCTAGTGGCACCAGGTTTGGGGTCTCTGGCCTCAGTGTACAGGAGCCCATCTTCCCAATAGACCCTATGTGTTCCATTTTTCTTGCCTTTGGACTCTTCAGCAGCTTGCTGCCTAAGGCCTTCAAGAGAGGGACAGGTTTCTTGTCCCTTACACAGCTCTTCCCTTGAGGGTCCCCCTGGGCCTAAGAGCTCAACCTGATAAGGTTCAAGCTCCAAAGGCTCAGTTCCCTCAGAGGGCAGAACTTCTTCCTGAGAAGAGAGGTTCCCTTTCTTTGGCTGTGTTGCAGTTGGTTTCCCAACTGACTTTCCTGTTCTCTTGGTAGGCTGGGCCATTTTTCCAGACTCCAGCTCTACTTTTTCACCCTGTGCCTTGCATTGTGCTCTTGTTTTCACACACACCAGTTCAGGGATACCCAGCATTGCTGCATGGGTTTTTAGCTCTACCTCAGCCCATGCTGAGGACTCCAGGTCATTTCCAAGCAGACAGTCCACTGGGATATTTGAGGAGACCACCACCTGTTTCAGGCCATTGACCCCTCCCCATTCTAAAGTAACCATTGCCATGGGATGTACTTTTCTCTGATTGTCAGCGTTGGTGACTGTGTAAGTTTTTCCAGTCAGGTATTGGCCAGGGGAAACCAGTTTCTCTGTCACCATGGTGACACTGGCACCTGTATCCCTCAGGCCCTCTATTCTAGTCCCATTAATTAAGAGTTGCTGTCTGTATTTTTGCATGTTAGGCGGCCAGACAGCTAGTGTGGCTAAATCCACCCCACCCTCAGAAACTAGAGTAGCTTCAGTGTGGACCCTGATTTGCTCTGGGCACACTGTTGATCCCACTTGGAGACTAGCCATACCAGTGTTACCTGGATGGGAGTTTGGAGTGGAACCTTTCTTGGGACAGGCCTTGTCTCCAGTTTGGTGTCCATGCTGTTTACAGCTATGACACCAGGCTTTTTTGGGATCAAAGTTTTTACCCTTGTACCCATTGTTTTGTGAAGAGGCTCTGGGCCCACCCTCTTGTGCAGGTTTTTGGGGGCCTGTAGAAGACTCTTTACTATTTTTAGTTTTGGTTGTCTCATCACCCTTCTGCTGGGGAGTCTTTGTGACCCCTTTCTTTTGGTCACCCCCTGTTGAAGTCTTGGACACCCTTGTCTTGACCCAATGGTCCGCCTTCTTTCCCAATTCTTGGGGAGAAATTGGTCCTAGGTCTACCAGATGCTGATGCAGTTTATCATTGAAACAATTACTTAACAGGTGTTCTTTCACAAATAAATTGTACAGCCCATCATAATTACTTACACCACTGCCTTGAATCCAACCATCTAGTGTTTTCACTGAGTAGTCAACAAAGTCAACCCAGGTCTGGCTCGAGGATTTTTGAGCCCCCCTGAACCTAATCCTGTACTCCTCAGTGGAGAATCCAAAGCCCTCAATCAGGGTACCCTTCATGAGGTCATAAGATTCTGCATCTTGTCCAGAGAGTGTGAGGAGTCTATCCCTACACTTTCCTGTGAACATTTCCCAAAGGAGAGCACCCCAGTGAGATTTGTTCACTTTTCTGGTTACACAAGCCCTCTCAAAAGCTGTGAACCATTTGGTGATGTCATCACCATCTTCATATTTAGTTACAATCCCTTTGGGGATTTTCAACATGTCAGGAGAATCTCTGACCCTATTTATATTGCTGCCACCATTGATGGGTCCTAGGCCCATCTCTTGTCTTTCCCTCTCTATGGCTAGGATCTGTCTTTCCAAAGCCAATCTTTTGGCCATCCTGGCTAACTGGATGTCCTCTTCACTGGAGTTATCCTCAGTGATTTCAGAGTTGTTGGTCCCTCCTGTGAGGGAACCAGCATCTCTGACTATTATTTGTGGAGTCAGGGCTTGAGAAGCCCTGCTCTCCCTAAGTAGGACTGGAGGGGGGGAATTTCCCTCCAAGTCACTATCTTCATCCTCTGAGTTGCCATCCTCAGAGGGGTTGGCCTTTTCAAACTCTGCCAAAAGCTCCTGGAGCTGTACTTTGGTAGGTTTGGGGCCCATTGCTATTTTCTTTAGTTTACAGAGTGACCTTAGCTCTCTCATCTGTAGATGGAGGTAAGGTGTGGTGTCGAGTTCCACCACATTCACATCTGTGCTAGACATTATGCTTCTAAAAGTTGGAATACTTTTTAAGAAACTAAAACTGGTTCTAGAATCTAATTCAAACTTTTAACAAACTTTTAAACTCTAAAAGAAATGCTAAACAGGATCTAACACAAGGCCCTAGCAGGTCTTTTAAGAATTTAGAAAACTTTTCAAATTGCAAAAATCAATTTCTAATGACAATTTTGGAATTTGTCGTGTGATCAGGTATTGGCTGAGTAGTCCAGCAAATGCAAAGTCTTGTACCCCACCGCTGATCCACCAATGTAGGATGTTGGCTCTGTATGTGCTATTTCAAAGTGAGGAATAGCATGCACAGAGTCCAAGGGTTCCCCTTAGAGGTAAAATAGTGGTAAAAATAGATAATACTAATGCTCTATTTTGTGGTAGTGTGGTCGAGCAGTAGGCTTATCCAAGGAGTAGTGTTAAGCATTTGTTGTACATACACATAGACAATAAATGAGGTACACACACTCAGAGACAAATCCAGCCAATAGGTTTTTATATAGAAAAATATCTTTTCTTAGTTTATTTTAAGAACCACAGGTTCAAATTCTACATGTAATAGCTCATTCGAAAGGTATTGCAGGTAAGTACTTTAGGAACTTCAAATCATCAAAATTGCATGTATACTTTTCAAGTTATTGACAAATAGCTGTTTTAAAAGTGGACACTTAGTGCAATTTTCACAGTTCCTAGGGGAGGTAAGTTTTGATTAGTTTTTCCAGGTAAGTAAGACACTTACAGGGTTCAGTTCTTGGTCCAAGGTAGCCCACCGTTGGGGGTTCAGAGCAACCCCAAAGTCACCACACCAGCAGCTCAGGGCCGGTCAGGTGCAGAGTTCAAAGTGGTGCCCAAAACACATAGGCTAGAATGGAGAGAAGGGGGTGCCCCGGTTCCGGTCTGCTTGCAGGTAAGTACCCGCGTCTTCGGAGGGCAGACCAGGGGGGTTTTGTAGGGCACCGGGGGGGACACAAGTCCACACAGAAATTTCACCCTCAGCGGCGCGGGGGCGGCCGGGTGCAGTGTAGAAACAAGCGTCGGGTTTGTAATGGAAGTCAATGGGAGATCTAGGGATCTCTTCAGCGCTGCAGGCAGGCAAGGGGGGGGTTCCTCGGGGAAACCTCCACTTGGTCAAGGGAGAGGGACTCCTGGGGGTCACTCCTCCAGTGAAAGTCCGGTCCTTCAGGTCCTGGGGGCTGCGGGTGCAGGGTCTCTCCCAGGTGTCGGGACTTTGGATTCAAGGAGTCGCGGTCAGGGGAAGCCTCGGGATTCCCTCTGCAGGCGGCGCTGTGGGGGCTCAGGGGGGACAGGTTTTGGTACTCACAGTATCAGAGTAGTCCTGGGGTCCCTCCTGAGGCGTCGGATCTCCACCAGCCGAGTCGGGGTCGCCGGGTGCAGTGTTGCAAGTCTCACGCTTCTTGCGGGGAGCTTGCAGGGTTCTTTAAAGCTGCTGGAAACAAAGTTGCAGCTTTTCTTGGAGCAGGTCCGCTGTCCTCGGGAGTTTCTTGTCTTTTCGAAGCAGGGGCAGTCCTCAGAGGATGTCGAGGTCGCTGGTCCCTTCGGAAGGCGTCGCTGGAGCAGGATCTTTGGAAGGCAGGAGACAGGCCGGTGAGTTTCTGGAGCCAAGGCAGTTGTCGTCTTCTGGTCTTCCTCTGCAGGGGTTTTTCAGCTAGGCAGTCCTTCTTCTTGTAGTTGCAGGAATCTAATTTTCTAGGGTTCAGGGTAGCCCTTAAATACTAAATTTAAGGGCGTGTTTAGGTCTGGGGGGTTAGTAGCCAATGGCTACTAGCCCTGAGGGTGGGTACACCCTCTTTGTGCCTCCTCCCAAGGGGAGGGGGTCACAATCCTAACCCTATTGGGGGAATCCTCCATCTGCAAGATGGAGGATTTCTAAAAGTTAGAGTCACCTCAGCTCAGGACACCTTAGGGGCTGTCCTGACTGGCCAGTGACTCCTCCTTGTTGCTTTCTTTGTTCCCTCCAGCCTTGCCGCCAAAAGTGGGGGCCGTGGCCGGAGGGGGCGGGCAACTCCACTAAGCTGGAGTGCCCTGCTGGGCTGTGACAAAGGGGGGAGCCTTTGAGGCTCACCGCCAGGTGTCACAGTTCCTGCCTGGGGGAGGTGTTAGCATCTCCACCCAGTGCAGGCTTTGTTACTGGCCTCAGAGTGACAAAGGCACTCTCCCCATGGGGCCAGCAACATGTCTCTGGTGTGGCAGGCTGCTGGAACTAGTCAGCCTACACAGACAGTCGGTTAAGTTTCAGGGGGCACCTCTAAGGTGCCCTCTGTGGTGTATTTTACAATAAAATGCACACTGGCATCAGTGTGCATTTATTGTGCTGAGAAGTTTGATACCAAACTTCCCAGTTTTCAGTGTAGCCATTATGGTGCTGTGGAGTTCGTGTTTGACAGACTCCCAGACCATATACTCTTATGGCTACCCTGCACTTACAATGTCTAAGGTTTTGTTTAGACACTGTAGGGGTACCAGGCTCATGCACTGGTACCCTCACCTATGGTATAGTGCACCCTGCCTTAGGGCTGTAAGGCCTGCTAGAGGGGTGTCTTACATATACTGCATAGGCAGTGAGAGGCTGGCATGGCACCCTGAGGGGAGTGCCATGTCGACTTACTCGTTTTGTCCTCACTAGCACACACAAGCTGGCAAGCAGCGTGTCTGTGCTGAGTGAGAGGTCTCCAGGGTGGCATAAGACATGCTGCATCCCTTAGAGACCTTCCTTGGCATCAGGGCCCTTGGTACTAGAAGTACCAGTTACAAGGGACTTATCTGGATGCCAGGGTCTGCCAATTGTGGATACAAAAGTACAGGTTAGGGAAAGAACACTGGTGCTGGGGCCTGGTTAGCAGGCCTCAGCACACTTTCAATTGTAAACATAGCATCAGCAAAGGCAAAAAGTCAGGGGGCAACCATGCCAAGGAGGCATTTCCTTACACAAGGGACTTATCTGAATGCCAGGGTGTGCCAATTGTGGATACAATGGTACATTTTAGGTGAAGGAACACTGGTGCTGGGGCCTGGTTAGCAGGGTCCCAGCACACTTCTCAGTCAAGTCAGCATCAGTATCAGGCAAAAAGTGGGGGGGTAACTGCAACAGGGAGCCATTTCTTTACACAAGCCCCCCCCAGCCCACAGGCCAGGAGACTCAGCCCAAGCTGGGAGAGTCTTCCTAGTCTGTCAGGCGAGGAAGAGTAGGAGAAATAGGCTGGTTAGTTGCAGGGCCTACTCTGCCTTACATCCTTCTGTTCAGGTCATTCCCTTTGGGGAACTGACCTACTTCCACAGTGATAGGACCTAGTCTGAATTGCCTCTTGTCTGCCTCTTCAATGTCTCCACCCATTCTTTCTATTTTGGTCTTAGAGGTGTCCACCTCTGCTAACCTTATCTTGGCCAGGGTCACCCCTAGCTTACCCAGAGAGGTTACCCAGAGCTGGAGTAACCCCACCATGACCAATAGGGTCAGGGGGCCTAACTTGCTATTTGGCATGGGGTCAGACCACCATGCTAAGGATAGTGCAGCCATAAAGGCTAACACCCAGCAGAGGCCACTGACAGCTGTCAGTGCCCAGAACCACACCTTTAGCTCTTCACCTAAAAGGGAAGGGGCTAAGTTACAGGCTTCTTTGGGTTCAGGTTGCCTGTCTGCTGTATTGGAGTGGGGGGTTACCACATCTTGTAGTAAACACCCTTCTTCCACTCTTTCTTCTGTTAGCTGAGGAGCCACCCACTCAGGTTTAACAGTTGCCTGACTAGCCAGGACTTCTTGTGGGTCAGGTTGGACTTTATCAGGGCCATTTTTGGAGTTCTCCCCTACTGGAGCAGAATCTCCTTGGCTCGCTGTAACCTTGGCTAAAGGTTGTCCACCCTTCCTACTCTGTTTTCTTTTCTTCTTCTTCTGGGGCCTGCTTGCATTTACTGCAGAGGCAGGACTTCCAGAATCCTTGGGAGAGGACTGGCACTGGACCAGTTTCTCTCTTGGGCTCTGACTAACCTCTGGGTAGTCATTTCCAAGGAGACAATCAAGGGGGAGGTCTGTACTGACTACTACCCTTCTCCAGCTAAGAGTGCCACCCACTTCTATGGGCACTAAAGCCACAGGCCTCTTAGTGACCCTGTCTAGGCTAACTCTTACCCTGGCAGTCTCACCTGGGATGTACTGGTTTGAGAGCACCAGCCTGTCATGCACAATAGTGTGACTGGCACAAGTGTCTCTCAGGGCAGTGGTTGGGATCCCATTCACCAGTAGGTGGTGGAAGTGTCTACTTCCCTCTGGAATCTCCAACTCACCTGTTGGGCCCTGTTTCCAGTTGAAGGCTAGGAAGACCTCCTCATCTGAGGAGTCATCTCCCATGGCTACACTGGTTACCCCAGGAATTTTGTTCTGGGGTTTGTTTTTGGGACAAGAAGTGTCCTTGGTGTGGTGCCCAGACTGTTTACAGTTGTGGCACCAGGCCTTAGTGGCATCCCAGTTCTTACCCTGGTACCCACCTTTGTTTTGGGTTGTGTCTTGGGGCCCACCCACCTGTTCTGGTTTTTGGGGGCCTACAGAGGACTCTTTTTCTTGGTTTCTAGTGTTACCCACTTTCTCCTGGGGAGTTTTTGTAACCCCTTTCTTTTGGTCACCCCCAGTGGAAGTTTTGGTTACTCTAGTCTTGACCCAGTGGTCTGCCTTCTTTCCCAATTCTTGGGGAGAAATTGGACCTAGGTCTACCAGATACTGATGCAACTTTTCATTGAAGCAGTTACTTAAAATGTGTTCTTTCATAAACAAATTATAAAGCCCAACATAGTCACACACTTCATTTCCAGTTAACCAACCATCTAGTGTTTTTACTGAGTAGTCTACAAAATCAACCCAGGTCTGGCTCGAGGATTTTTGAGCCCCCCTGAATCTAATTCTATACTCCTCAGTGGAGAATCCAAAGCCCTCAATCAGGGTACCCTTCATGAGGTCATAAGATTCTGCATCTTTTCCAGAGAGTGTGAGGAGTCTATCCCTACACTTTCCAGTGAACATTTCCCAAAGGAGAGCACCCCAGTGAGATCTGTTCACTTTTCTGGTTACACAAGCCCTCTCAAAAGCTGTGAACCATTTGGTGATGTCATCACCATCTTCATATTTTGTTACAATCCCTTTGGGGATTTTTAGGATGTCAGGAGAATCTCTGACCCTATTT
The DNA here is from genome assembly GCF_031143425.1 of Pleurodeles waltl. Lineage (NCBI taxonomy): Eukaryota > Metazoa > Chordata > Amphibia > Caudata > Salamandridae > Pleurodeles > Pleurodeles waltl. The sequence goes on from NC_090439.1 coordinate 68,040,842, forward strand.
AAGTTGCTGCCACCATTGATGGGACCTAGGCCCATCTCTTTTCTTTCCCTCTCTATGGCTAGGAGCTGCTTTTCCAAAGCCAATCTTTTGACCATCCTGGCTAACAGGGGGTCATCTTCACTGGAGTTATCCTCAGTGATTTCAGAGGTGTTGGTCTCTCCTGTGAGGGAACCAGCATCTCTGACTATTATTTTTGGAGTCAGGGTTTGAGGGACCCTGTTCTCCCTAGATAGGACTGGTAGGGGGGAATTTTCCTCCAAGTCACTATCCTCTTCCTCTGAGTTGCCACCCTCAGAGGGGTTGGCCTTTTCAAACTCTGCCAAAAGCTCCTGGAGCTGTATTTTGGTAGGTTTGGGGCCCATTGTTATTTTCTTTATTTTACAGAGTGACCTTAGCTCCCTCATCTTAAGATGGAGGTAAGGTGTGGTGTCGAGTTCCACCACAGTCACATCTGTGCTAGACATTTTGCTTCTAAAAGTTGGAATACTTTTTAAGAATCTACAACTAGTTCTAGGTTCTAATTCAAACTTTTACAAACTTTTAAACTCTAAAAGAAATGCTAAACAGGATCTAACACAAGGCCCTAGCAGGTCTTTTAAGAATTTAGAAAACTTTTCAAATTGCAAAAATCAATTTCTAATGACAATTTTGGAATTTGTCGTGTGATCAGGTATTGGCTGAGTAGTCCAGCAAATGCAAAGTCTTGTACCCCACCGCTGATCCACCAATGTAGGAAGTTGGCTCTGTATGTGCTATTTCAAAGTAAGGAATAGCATGCACAGAGTCCAAGGGTTCCCCTTAGAGGTAAAATAGTGGTAAAAAGAGATAATACTAATGCTCTATTTTGTGGTAGTGTGGTCGAGCAATAGGCTTATCCAAGGAGTAGTGTTAAGCATTTGTTGTACATACACATAGACAATAAATGAGGTACACACCCTCAGAGACAAATCCAGCCAATAGGTTTTGTATAGAAAAATATCTTTTCTTAGTTTATTTTAAGAACCACAGGTTCAAATTCTACATGTAATATCTCAGTCGAAAGGTATTGCAGGTAAGTACTTTAGGAACTTCAAATCATAAAAATTGCATGTATACTTTTCAAGTTATTGACAAATAGCTGTTTTAAAAGTGGACACTTAGGGCAATTTTCACAGTTCCTGGGGGAGGTAAGTTTTTGTTAGTTTTACCAGGTAAGTAAGACACTTACAGGGCTTAGTTCTTGGTCCAAGGTAGCCCACCGTTGGGGGTTCAGAGCAACCCCAAAGTCACCACACCAGCAGCTCAGGGCCGGTCAGGTGCAGAGTTCAAAGTGGTGCCCAAAACACATAGGCTAGAATGGAGAGAAGGGGGTGCCCCGGTTCCGGTCTGCTTGCAGGTAAGTACCCGCGTCTTCGGAGGGCAGACCAGGGGGGTTTTGTAGGGCACCGGGGGGGACACAAGTCCACACAGAGATTTCACCCTCAGCAGCGCGGGGGCGGCCGGGTGCAGTGTAGAAACAAGCGTCGGGTTTTCAATGTTAGTCTATGAGAGATCTCGGGATCTCTTCAGCGCTGCAGGCAGGCAAGGGGGGGATTCCTCGGGGAAACCTCCACTTGGGCGAGGGAGAGGGACTCCTGGGGGTCACTCCTCCAGTGAAAGTCCGGTCCCTCAGGTCCTGGGGGCTGCGGGTGCAAGGTCTCTCCCAGGCGTCGGGACTTTAGGTTCAAAGAGTCGCGGTCAGGGGAAACCTCGGGATTCCCTCTGCAGGCGGCGCTGTGGGGGCTCAGGGGGGACAGGTTTTGGTACTCACAGTATCAGAGTAGTCCTGGGGTCCCTCCTGAGGTGTTGGATCGCCACCAGCCGAGTCGGGGTCGCCGGGTGCAGTGTGGCAAGTCTCACGCTTCTTGCGGGGAGCTTGCAGGGTTCTTTAAAGCTGCTGGAAACAAAGTTGCAGCCTTTCTTGGAGCAGGTCCGCTGTCCTCGGGAGTTTCTTGTCTTTTCGAAGCAGGGGCAGTCCTCAGAGGATGTCGAGGTCGCTGGTCCCTTTGGAAGGCGTCGCTGGAGCAGGATCTTTGGAAGGCAGGAGACAGGCCGGTGAGTTTCTGGAGCCAAGGCAGTTGTCGTCTTCTGGTCTTCCGCTGCAGGGGTTTTCAGCTGGGCAGTCCTTCTTCTTGTAGTTGCAGGAATCTAATTTTCTAGGGTTCAGGGTAGCCCTTAAATACTAAATTTAAGGGCGTGTTTAGGTCTGGGGGGTTAGTAGCCAATGGCTACTAGCCCTGAGGGTGGGTACACCCTCTTTGTGCCTCCTCCCAAGGGGAGGGGGTCACAATCCTAACCCTATTGGGGGAATCCTCCATCTGCAAGATGGAGGATTTCTAAAAGTTAGAGTCACTTCAGCTCAGGACACCTTAGGGGCTGTCCTGACTGGCCAGTGACTCCTCCTTGTTGCTTTCTTTGTTCCCTCCAGCCTTGCCGCCAAAAGTGGGGGCCGTGGCCGGAGGGGGCGGGCAACTCCACTAAGCTGGAGTGCCCTGCTGGGCTGTGACAAAGGGGTGAGCCTTTGAGGCTCACCGCCAGGTGTCACAGCTCCTGCCTGGGGGAGGTGTTAGCATCTCCACCCAGTGCAGGCTTTGTTACTGGCCTCAGAGTGACAAAGGCACTCTCCCCATGGGGCCAGCAACATGTCTCTAGTGTGGCAGGCTGCTGGAACCAGACAGCCTACACAGATAGTTGGTTAAGTTTCAGGGGGCACCTCTAAGGTGCCCTCTGTGGTGTATTTTACAATAAAATGTACACTGGCATCAGTGTGCATTTATTGTGCTGAGAAGTTTGATACCAAACTTCCCAGTTTTCAGTGTAGCCATTATGGTGCTGTGGAGTTCGTGTAAAACAGACTCCCAGACCATATACTCTTATGGCTACCCTGCACTTACAATGTCTAAGGTTTTGTTTAGACACTGTAGGGGCACAGTGCTCATGCACTGGTACCCTCACCTATGGTATAGTGCACCCTGCCTTAGGGCTGTAAGGCCTGCTAGAGGGGTGTCTTACCTATACTGCATAGGCAGTGAGAGGCTGGCATGGCACCCTGAGGGGAGTGCCATGTCGACTTACTCATTTTGTTCTCACTAGCACACACAGGCTTGTAAGCAGTGTGTCTGTGCTGAGTGAGGGGTCTCTAGGGTGGCATAAGACATGCTGCAGCCCTTAGAGACCTTTCTTGGCATCAGGGCCCTTGGTACTAGAAGTACCAGTTACAAGGGACTTATCTGGATGCCAGGGTGTGCCAATTGTGGATACAATGGTACATTTTAGGTGAAGGAACACTGGTGCTGGGGCCTGGTTAGCAGGGTCCCAGCACACTTCTCAGTCAAGTCAGCATCAGTATCAGGCAAAAAGTGGGGGGGTAACTGCAACAGGGAGCCATTTCTTTACACTGAAGGACCGGACTTTCACTGGAGGAGTGACCCCCAGGAGTCCCTCTCCCTTGACCAAGTGGAGGTTTCCCCGAGGAACCCCCCCCTTGCCTGCCTGCAGCGCTGAAGAGATCCCTAGATCTCCCATTGACTTCCATTACAAACCCGACGCTTGTTTCTACACTGCACCCGGCCGCCCCCGCGCTGCTGAGGGTGAAATTTCTGTGTGGGCTTGTGTCCCCCCCGGTGCCCTACAAAACCCCCCTGGTCTGCCCTCCGAAGACGCGGGTACTTACCTGCAAGCAGACCGGAACCGGGGCACCCCCTTCTCTCCATTCTAGCCTATGTGTTTTGGGCATCACTTTGAACTCTGCACCTGACCGGCCCTGAGCTGCTGGTGTGGTGACTTTGGGGTTGCTCTGAACCCCCAACGGTGGGCTACCTTGGACCAAGAACTAAGCCCTGTAAGTGTCTTACTTACCTGGTTAATCTAACAAATACTTACCTCCCCTAGGAACTGTGAAAATTGCACTAGGTGTCCACTTTTAAAACAGCTATTTGTGAATAACTTGAAAAGTATACATGCAATTTTGATGATTTGAAGTTCCTAAAGTACTTACCTGCAATACCTTTCGAATGAGATATTACATGTAGAATTTGAACCTGTGGTTCTTAAAATAAACTAAGAAAAGATATTTTTCTATATAAAAACCTATTGGCTGGATTTGTCTCTGAGTGTGTGTACCTCATTTATTGTCTATGTGTATGTACAACAAATGCTTAACACTACTCCTTGGATAAGCCTACTGCTCGACCACACTACCACAAAATAGAGCATTAGTATTATCTCTTTTTACCACTATTTTACCTCTAAGGGGAACCCTTGGACTCTGTGCATGCTATTCCTTACTTTGAAATAGCACATACAGAGCCAACTTCCTACACATATGCTCTCTGGGTAAATTGTACTACTGATTGCTTTATCCATGATTGACTATTTACTTTACTTGTAAGTCCCTGGTAGAGTGCACTACATGTGCCTAGGGCTGGTAGATTAAATGCTACTAGTGGGCCTGCAGTACTGGTTGTGCCACCCACCACAGAAGCCCCTTAACCATGGCTCAGGCCTGCCATTGCAAAGCCTGTGTGTGCAGTTTCACTGCCACTTCAACTTGGCATTTAATAGTACTTGCCAAGCCTAGAACTCCCCTTTTACTACATACAAGTCATCCCTAATGTGTGCCGTAGGTAACCCCTAGAGCAGGGTGCTGTGTAGGTAAAAGGCAGGACATGTACCTGTGTAGTTATATGTCCTAGGAGTGTAAAACTCCTAAATTCGTTTTTACACTACTGTGAGGCCTGCTCCCTTCATAGGCTAACATTGGGGCTGCCCTCATACACTGTTGAAGTGGCAGCTGCTGATCTGAAAGGAGCAGGAAGGTCATATTTAGTATGGCCAGAATGGTAATACAAAATCCCGATGACTGGTGAAGTCAGATTTAATATTACTATTCTAGAAATGCCACTTTTTAGAAAGTGAGCATTTCTTTGCACTAAAATCTTGTTGTGCCCTTCAATCCATGTCTGGCTAGGTTTAGTTGACAGCTCCTTGTGCATTCACTCAGACACATCCCAAACACAGGGTACTCAGCCTCACTTGCATACATCTGCATTTTGAATGGGTCTTCCTGGGCTGGCAGCCGGAAAACAAGCAGGAAAATCCACGCACAGACCCGGGACATCTGGTAATCCCCGCGATCCACAGAAAGACTGTCCGCGCGCCGGAAAACGACGCCGTCTTCCCCGCGTGCAAAATAACGACGCAAGTCCGTGTGTGCTGGGGAGAAATCGACGCACACACCCTTTTTCCACGCACCTCTTCCTTTGTGGCCCTCTGAAGAGACTTTGTTCACTTTCTAAAGACTTTAGACGCTTTATATCACTTTTCAGTGATATCTTTACAAATTCATATTGCAACTTTGATCGTTTTGACCTGAAGATACCCAGATAAATATTATATATTTTTCTAAACACTGTGTGGTGTATTTTTGTGGTGTTATGCTATGGTGTTGTATGATTTATTGTACAAATGCTTTACACATTGCCTTCTAAGTTAAGCCTGACTGCTCGTGCCAAGCTACCGGAGGGTGAGCACAAGCTGATTTTGGATTGTGTGTGACTTACCCTGACTAGAGTGAGGGTTCTTGCTTGGACAGAGGGCAACCTGACTGCCAACCAAAAACCCAATTTCTAACAGTCTCCCATTGATTCCTATTACAAACCCGACGCGTGTTTGCACACTGCACCCCGCCGCCCCCGTGCTGCTGAGGGTGTACTTTCTGTGCTAACTTGTGTCCCCCCCCGGTGCCCCACAAAACCCCCCTGGTCTGCCCTCCGAAGACGCGGGTACTTACCTGCTGGCAGACTGGAACCGGGGCACCCCCTTCTCCATTGAAGTCTATGGGTTTTGAGCACCACTTTGAACTCTGCACCTGACCGGCCCTGAGCTGCTGGTGTTTTAACTTTGGGGTTGCTCTGAACCCCCAACGGTGGGCAACCTTGGACCCAAACTTGAACCCCGTAGGTGGTTTACTTACCTGCAGGAACTAACAATTACTTAGCTCCCCTAGGAACTGTGAAAATTGCACTAAGTGTCTGTAAGGAAATGCCTCCTTGGCATGGTTACCCCCTGACTTTTTTGCCTTTGCTGATGCTATGTTTTGAATTGAAAGTGTGCTGAGGCCTGCTAACCAGGCCCCAGCACCAGTGTTCTTTCCCTAACCTGTACTTTTGATTCCACAATTGGCACACCCTGGCATCCAGGTAAGTCCCTTGTAACTGGTACCCCTGGTACCAAGGGCCCTGATGCCAGGGAAGGTCTCTAAGGGCTGCAGCATGTCTTATGCCACCCCGGAGACCCCTCACTCAGCACAGGCACACTGCTTGCCAGCTTGTGTGTCCTGGTGAGAACAAAACAAGTAAGTCGACATGGCACTCCCCTCAGGGTGCCATGCCAGCCTCTCACTGCCTATGCAGGGATAAGTCACCCCTCTAGTAGGCCTTACAGCCCTAAGGCAGGGTGCACTATACCATAGGTGAGGGCACCAGTGCATGAGCACTGTGCCCCTACAGTGTCTAAGCAATACCTTAGACGTTGTAAGTGCAGGGTAGCCATAAGAGTATATGGTCTGGGAGTCTGTTTTACACGAACTCCACAGCACCATAATGGCTACACTGAAAACTGGGAAGTTTGGTATCAAACTTCTCAGCACAATAAATGCACACTGATGCCAGTGTACATTTTATTGTAAAATACACCACAGAGGGCACCTTAGAGGTGCCCCCTGAAACTTAACCGACTATCTGTGTAGGCTGACTGGTCCCAGCAGCCTGCCACACTAGAGACATGTTGCTGGCCCCATGGGAGAGTGCCTTTGTCACTCTGAGACCAGTAACAAAGCCTGCACTGGGTGGAGATGCTAACACCACCCCAGGCAGGAGCTGTAACACCTGGCGGTGAGCCTCAAAGGCTCACCCCTTTGTCACAGCACCGCAGGACACTCCAGCTTAGTGGAGTTGCCCGCCCCCTCCGGCCACGGCCCCCACTTTTGGCGGCAAGGCTGGAGGAAACAAAGAAAACAGCAAGGAGGAGTCACTGGCCAGTCAGGACAGCCCCTAAGGTGTCCTGAGCTGAAGTGACTAACTTTTAGAAATCCTTCATCTTGTAGAAGGAGGATTCCCCCAATAGGATTAGGGATGTGACCCCCTCCCCTTGGGAGGAGGCACAAAGAGGGTGTACCCACCCTCAGGGCTAGTAGCCATTGGCTACTAACCCCCCAGACCAAAACACGCCCTTAAATTTAGTATTTAAGGGCTTCCCTGAACCTAAGAATTTAGATTCCTGAAACTACAAGAAGAAGAGGACTGCTGAGCTGAAAAACCCCTGCAGAGGAAGAACAGAAGACACCAACTGCTTTGGCCCCAGACTTACCGGCCTGTCTCCTGCCTTCCAAAGAAACCTGCTCCAGCAACGCTTTCCAAGGGACCAGCGACCTCTGAATCCTCTGAGGGCTGCCCAGCTTCAAGAAAGACTAGAAACTCCCGAGGACCGCGGCACTGCTCCAAGAGAACTGCAACTTTGTTACAAGGAGCAGATTTAAAGACCCCTGCAACTCCCCGCAAGAAGTGTGAGACTTGCAACACTGCACCCGGCGACCCCGACTCGACTGGTGAAGAACAACCAACTCAGGGAGGACCCTCCGGCGACTCTACGACTGTGAGTAACCAAAGTTGTCCCCCCTGAGCCCCCACAGCGACGCCTGCAGAGGGAATCCAGAGGCTCCCCCTCACCGCGACTGTCTGAACTCCATTTCCCGACGGCTGGAAAAGACCCTGCACCCGCAGCCCCCAGCCCCTAAAGAAACGGAACTTCTGTGCAGGAGTGACCCCCAGGAGGCCCTCTCCCTTGCCTAGGTGGTGGCTACCCCGAGGAGCCCCCCCCCTTGCCTGCATCGCTGAAGAGACCCCTTGGTCTCCCACTGAAAACTAAAGGAAACCCGACGCTTGTTTGCACACTGCACCCGGCCGCCCCCGCGCTGCTGAGGGTGTACTTTCTGTGTGAACTTGTGTCCCTCCCCCCCCCGGTGCCCTACAAAACCCCCCTGGTCTGCCCTCCGAAGACGCGGGTACTTACCGGCTGGCAGACTGGAACCGGGGCACCCCCTTCTCTCCATTATAGCCTATGTGTTTTGGGCACCTCTTTGACCTTTGCACCTGACCGGCCCTGAGTTGCTGGTGTGATAACTTTGGGGTTGCTCTGAACCCCCAACGGTGGGCTACCTTGGACCAAAAACTGAAACCTGTAAGTGACTTACTTACCTGTTAAAACTAACATTACTTTACCTCCCCCAGGAACTGTGAAAATTATTGCACTAAGTGTCCACTTTTAAAACAGCTTATTGTGTTTTATGTGAAAAGTATTGAAAATGTCACTTACCCAGTGTACATCTGTTCGTGGCATCAGTCGCAGTAGATTCGCATGTTTTGCAATAGCTCGCCATCTGGTGTTGGGCCGGAGTGTTACAAGTTGTTTTTCTTCGAAGAAGTCTTTCGAGTCACGGGACCGAGTGACTCCTCCTTTTGTCTCCATTGCGCATGGGCGTCGACTCCATCTTCGATTGTTTTTCCCCGCAGAGGGTGAGGTAGGAGTTGAATTGTAGTAATAGTGCCCATGCAATGGAGTGACTAAGTATGCACCTATTTAAGGTTGAGATGATACATATATAAATAGTTGAAGGTAACTTCCAAACTGCTACAGGCTCCCGGGGAGGCGGGTGGGCACATGCGAATCTACTGCGACTGATGCCACGAACAGATGTACACTGGGTAAGTGACATTTTCAGTTCGATGGCATCTGTCGCTGTAGATACGCATGTTTTGCATAGACTAGTAAGCAGTTATCTCCCCAAAAGCGGTGGATCAGCCTGTAGGAGTGGAAGTAGTCTGAAATAATGTTCTTAATACGGCTTGACCTACTGTGGCTTGTTGTGCGGATAACACGTCTACACAGTAGTGCTTGGTGAATGTGTGAGGCGTAGACCATGTGGCTGCCTTACATATTTCTTGCATTGGGATGTTTCCTAGAAAGGCCATGGTAGCACCTTTCTTTCTGGTTGAGTGTGCCCTTGGTGTAATGGGCAGCTGTCGTTTAGCTTTAAGGTAGCAGATTTGGATGCATTTAACTATCCATCTGGCTATACCTTGTTTTGATATTGGGTTTCCTGCATGAGGTTTTTGAAATGCAATAAATAGTTGTTTAGTCTTTCTGATGTTCTTTGTTCTGTCAATGTAATACATCAATGCTCTTTTGACATCTAATGTATGTAGTGCCCTTTCAGCTACGGTATCTGGCTGTGGAAAGAACACTGGAAGTTCCACTGTTTGATTTAGATGGAACGGTGAAATAACCTTTGGCAAAAATTTAGGATTGGTCCTTAGGACGACCTTATTCTTGTGTAGTTGTATAAAAGGTTCCTGTATTGTAAACGCCTGAATCTCGCTTACTCTTCTTAGGGAAGTAATGGCGATGAGAAATGCCACCTTCCAGGTTAGGAACTGTATGTCGCAGGAGTGCATGGGTTCAAAAGGTGGACCCATAAGTCTAGTTAGGACAACATTTAGGTTCCATGAAGGAACAGGTGATGTTCTTGGTGGTATAATTCTCCTAAGGCCCTCCATGAATGCTTTAAATGACTGGTATCTTATATAGGGAAGTTGAATAGGTAGTCTGCAGGTATGCAGACATTGCTGCAAGGTGTATTTTAATGGAAGAGAAAGCCAGGTTAGATTTTTGTAAGTGAAGCAAGTAACCCACTACATGTTCTGGAGATGTGTGTAATGGTTGTATTTGATTAATATGGCAGTAGCAAACAAACCTCTTCCATTTACTTGCATAGCAGGGCCTGGTGGATGGCCTTCTGGCTTGTTTTATGACTTCCATACATTCTTGGGTAAGTTGTAAGTGCCCGAATTCTAGGATTTCAGGAGCCAGATTGCTAGATTCAGCGATGCTGGATCTGGGTGTCTGATCTTTTGGTTGTGCTGTGTCAACAGATCTGGCCTGTTGGGCAATTTGATGCAGGGTACTACTGATAGGTCTAGCAGCGTTGTGTACCAGGGTTGCCTTGCCCAAGTTGGTGCTATTAATATGAGTTTGAGTTTGTTTTGACTGAGTTTGTTTACCAGGTAAGGAAGGAGAGGGAGAGGAGGAAAAGCGTAAGCAAATATCCCTGACCAGTTCATCCATAGGGCATTGCCTTGGGACTGTTTGTGTGGGTATCTGGATGCGAAGTTTTGGCATTTTGCGTTCTCCCTTGTCGCAAACAAGTCTATCTGAGGTGTTCCCCAGAGTTTGAAATAAGTGTTCAGAATTTGGGGGTGAATTTCCCATTCGTGGACCTGTTGGTGATCTCGAGAGAGATTGTCTGCGAGTTGATTTTGGATCCCTGGTATAAATTGTGCTATTAGGCGAATTTGGTTGTGAATTGCCCAACGCCAAATCTTTTGTGCTAGCAGGCATAACTGCGTGGAGTGCGTCCCCCCCCTTGCTTGTTTAGATAATACATTGTTGTCATGTTGTCTGTTTTGACGAGAATGTATTTGTGAACTATTATTGGTTGGAAAGCTTTTAGTGCTTGAAAAACTGCTAGAAGTTCTAGGTGATTTATATGCAGTGTTGTTTGATGTACGTTCCATTGTCCTTGTATGCTGTGTTGATCGAGGTGTGCTCCCCACCCTGTCATGGAAGCATCTGTTGTTATTACGTATTGTGGCACTGGGTCTTGGAAAGGCCGCCCTTTGTTTAAATTTATGTTGTTCCACCACAGAAGCGAGAGGTAAGTTTGGCGGTCTATTAACACCAGATCTAGAAGGTGACCCTGTGCTTGTGACCATTGTGATGCTAGGCACTGTTGTAAGGGCCTCATGTGCAGTCTTGCGTTTGGGACAATGGCTATGCATGAAGACATCATGCCTAGGAGTTGTAGTACCATCTTGCGTGTATCCTTTGTGTTGGATACATGCGTTGTATGATGGTGTTGAAATTTCGAATTCTTTGTGGACTTGGAGTGGCTACTCCTTTTGATGTGTCTATTATGGCTCCCAGGTATTGTTGTACGTTGCGCGGCAGAATTTTGGATTTTGTGAAATTGACGGTGAACCCTAGTTTGAAAAGGGTTTGTATGATTTGTGTGATTTGAGCACTGTATTAACGAATGGGCCTTGATTAGCCAGTCGTCTAGATATGGGAACACATGTATTTGCTGCCTTCTTATGTGTGCAGCGACTACCGCTAGACATTTGGTAAAGACTCTTGGTGCGGTTGTTAATCCGAAAGGCAGTACCTTGAATTGGTAATGTATTCCCTTGAATACAAACCTTAGGTATTTCCTGTGCGATGGGTGTATTGGTATATGGAAATAAGCATCCTTGAGGTCTAAAGTTGCCATGTAGTCGTGTAGTTTTAGCAATGGCAATACTTCTTGTAGTGTGACCATGTGAAAGTGGTCTGATTTGATGAAAGTGTTCACTACTCTGAGGTCTAGGATTGGTCTCAGCGTTTTGTCCTTCTTTGGTATCAGAAAGTACAGTGAGTAAACTCCTGTGTTTATTTGTGTGTTTGGCACTAATTCTATTGCATTCTTTTGCAATAGTGCCTGCACTTCTATCTCCAGGAGATTGGAATGGTGTGTTGTCAAATTTTGTGCTTTTGGTGGTATGTTTGGAGGGAATTGTAGAAATTCTATGCAATAACCATGTTGGATAATTGCTAGAACCCAAGTGTCTGTAGTGATTTCCTCCCATGCTTTGTAATAATGACTTATTTTTCCCCTCACTGGTGTTGTGTGGAGGGGGTGAGTGACATGTGAGTCACTGTTTAGTAGTAGGGGTTTTGGGGCTCTGAAATCTTCCTCTATTTCTAGGGAATTGCCCTCCTCTATATTGTCCCCGAAAACCTCCTCTATACTGTCCCTGGTAACTGGACGGTGTTGCTTGTGAGGTGCTGGCTTGTGTGCTCTGACCCCGAAACCCCCCTCGAAAGGGTGTTTTACGGAATGTGCTGTAATTCCCTCTGCTCTGCGGGGAGTAGAGTGCGCCCATGGCTTTGGCAGTGTCCGTATCTTTTTTGAGTTTCTCAATCGCTGTGTCCACTTCTGGACCGAACAGTTCTTTTTCATTAAAAGGCATATTGAGAACTGCTTGTTGAATCTCTGGTTTAAATCCAGACGTTCGGAGCCATGCATGCCTTCTGATAGTTACAGATGTATTAATTGTCCGTGCAGCTGTATCTGCAGCGTCCATGGAGGAGCGGATCTGGTTGTTGGAAATGGCCTGTCCCTCCTCAACCACTTGTTTTGCCCTATTTTGTAAGTCCTTGGGCAGATGTTCAATGAGATGTTGCATCTCGTCCCAGTGGGCTCTGTCCTAGCGCGCAAGTAGTGCCTGGGAGTTCGCGATGCGCCACTGGTTTGCAGCTTGTGCTGCGACTCTTACCAGCTGCATCGAACTTGCGGCTTTCTTTATCTGGGGGTGGTGCATCTCCAGATGTGTGAGAGTTGGCCCTTTTCCTAGCTGCTCCTACAACGACAGAGTCTGGTGGCAGCTGTGTAGTGATGAAAACCGGGTCTGTAGGAGGCGCCTTATACTTTTTTTCCACCCTTGGTGTGATTGCCCTACTTTTGACCGGCTCCTTAAAGATTTCTTTCGCGTGCCGGAGCATACCAGGGAGCATAGGCAGGCTTTGGTATGAGCTGTGGGTGGAGGAGAGTGTGTTGAATAAAAAATCATCCTCGACCTGTTCTGAGTGGAGGCTTACGTTGTGAAATTGTGCTGCTCTAGCCACCACTTGAGAATACGCGGTGCTGTCTTCTGGTGGAGATGGCTTCGTAGGGTATGCCTCCGGACTGTTATCTGACACTGGGGCGTCGTATAGGTCCCATGCGTCTTGATCTTGGTCCCCCTGGCTTATGGTGGTGTGAGCTGGGGAGTGTGATGGAGTTCGTGCTGGTGAGACGTTAATCACGGGCGGAGGAGAGGGTGGTGGGGTAACTCTTTTCACCACTTTTGGTTGTGGTGTCTGTTCAGTTTGGAACTCCAACCTTCTCTTTCTTCTAATGGGGGGAAGGGTGCTTATTTTTCCTGTCCCCTGCTGTATGAAAATACGCTTTTGCGTATGGTCCGATCAGTTGATTGTAGCTCTTCCTCAAACCTATGCTTTTGCATTTGGGAGGTTAGCGAGTGCTCTTCTGTATAAGAGCCTGAAGCTGGGTCGCTTGCAGTTTGTTTCGGCACCGAAACCCTGTCTGCGTGTTTTTTCGGCTCCGAGGTGACTTTTTTCTTTTTCGGGGCCGAAACCTCTTGGCGTCGATCTTCTTCGGTGCCGCTGTCTCGGCGTCGAGCCGTGTCCACACCGGCATCTCGGTGTCGAGGCTTGTCTCCAGCACTTTCTCGGTCCCGAGAAGGCTGCGTGCCGGTGTCTCGACCGGAGTCGGACGATCTCGGCACTGTTTGGGCCTTTTTCGGTGCCGACGGTCGGTCACCGAATTTATGGGTGGAGCCATGGCCTGATGGCAGTGGCGTCCCCTGGGCCTTGTAAATCTTCCTCTGTGTGGTTTTTGACGTCTTACTCACGGTTTGCGTATCGTCGAATCCTTCGGAGTCTGAGTCTTGGATCGAGAAGGTACCTTCCTCTACTTGTTCCTCGAACTCTCGGTGGGCTGTCGGCGCGGACGCCATCTGAAGTCTTCTGGCTCGACGGTCTCGGAGAGTTTTTCGGGACCGGAACGCACGACAGGCCTCACAGGTGTCTTCACTGTGCTCAGGTGACAGGCACAGGTTACAGACCAAGTGTTGGTCTGTATAGGGGTATTTATTGTGGCATTTGGGGCAGAAACGGAACGGGGTCCGTTCCATCGGCGTTCTTCAGCACGCGGTCGGGCCGACCAGGCCCCGACGGGGGATCGAAAAACTACCCCGAAGGGCACCGGAGCTCTTCGATGCGGTGTTGAATCTAACTACGCCGATCCCGAACGCAACAATACCGACGAAAATCTTCAGAAATTAGCTATCTTTCCATTCCGAAACTCGGAGCGACAGGAACACGTCCGAACCCGATGGCGGAAAAAAAACAATCGAAGATGGAGTCGACGCCCATGCGCAATGGAGACAAAAGGAGGAGTCACTCGGTCCCGTGACTCGAAAGACTTCTTCGAAGAAAAACAACTTGTAACACTCCGGCCCAACACCAGATGGCGAGCTATTGCAAAACATGCGTATCTACAGCGACAGATGCCATCGAACACATGCTAATGAAATGATTCAAAGTTCCTAAAGAACTTACCTGCAATACCTTTCAAATGAGATATTACATGTAGAATTTGAACCTGTGGTTCTTAAAATAAACTAAGAAAATATATTTTTCTATAACAAAACCTATTGGATGGATTTGTCTCTGAGTGTGTGTTCCTCATTTATTGCCTGTGTGTATGTACAACAAATGCTTAACACTACTCCTTGGATAAGCCTACTGCTCGACCACACTACCACAAAATAGAGCATTAGTATTATCTCTTTTTGCCACTATCTTACCTCTAAGGGGAACCCTTGGACTCTGTGCATACTATTCCTTACTTTGAAATAGTGCATACAGAGCCAACTTCCTACACAAAGTTAAAAAAAAAAAAAAAAAAACAATGTACATATTTAACTGGAAGTGACAGACATTTACATTTTCTACAAAACATAACTGACCATTTTCTATTTTGTCATTCATAGAGTGTACAGAACTACTGCTCGTTTGGTGCATTCTCTAGCAAGGTAAAATGAAAATGTCACTTACCCAGTGTACATCTGTTCGTGGCATTAGTCGCTGCAGATTCACATGTTTGGCACAGTCCGCTGCCTGGTGTTGGGCTCGGAGTATTACAAGTTGTTTTTCTTCGAAGAAGTCTTTTTTGGTCACGGGACCGAAGGACTCCTCCCTCTTCGGCTCCATTGCGCATGGGCGTCGACTCCATCTTAGATTGTTTTCCCCGCAGAGGGTGAGGATGGAGTTGTTTGCTATAAATAGTGCCCATGCAATGGAGTGAATATGTATGTACGTTAAGAGTTTAGAATAATTATTTACAAATGTACAGAAGTTTAAGATTTATGATCTACTTCTAAACGGCTACAGGCTTCCCGGGGAGGTGGGAGGGTACATGTGAATCTGCAGCGACTAATGCCACGAACAGATGTACACTGGGTAAGTGACATTTTCAGTTCGATGGCATATGTTGCTGCAGATACACATGTTTGGCACAGACTATAAAGCAGTTACCTCCCCTAAAAGCGGTGGTTTAGCCTGTAGGAGTTGAAGTAGTTTGGAATAATGTTCTTAGTACAGCTTGGCCCACTGTAGCTTGTTGTGCATTTAGTACGTCTACACAGTAGTGTTTAGTAAACGTATGAGGCGTAGACCAGGTTGCAGCCTTACATATTTCGCTCATAGGAATGTTTCCTAGAAAGGCCATTGTAGCACCTTTCTTTCTGGTTGAGTGTGCCTTTGGTGTAATAGGCAATTCTCTTTTGGCTTTAAGATAGCATGTTTGAATACATCTGACTATCCATCTAGCAATGCCTTGTTTAGAGATTGGATTTCCTATGTGTGGTTTTTGAAAAGCTATGAACAGTTGTTTTGTTTTCCTGATTAGCTTTGTTCTGTCAATGTAGTACATTAGTGCTCTTTTGATGTCTAATGTATGTAGTGCCCTTTCAGCCACGGAATTTGGTTGTGGGAAGAACACTGGCAATTCTACTGTTTGATTTAAATGGAATGGTGAGATTACTTTTGGCAGAAATTTTGGATTTGTTCTTAGAACTATTTTATTGTTGTGTATTTGAATAAATGGTTCTTGTATGGTAAATGCCTGTATTTCACTTACTCTTCTGAGGGATGTGATTGCAATGAGAAATGCGACTTTCCAGGTTAGATATTGCATTTCACAGGAATGCATGGGTTCGAAAGGTGGACCCATGAGTCTTGTTAAGACGATGTTAAGATTCCATGAAGGAACTGGTGGTGTTCTTGGTGGTATAATTCTTTTTAGCCCTTCCATGAATGCTTTAATAACTGGTATTCTAAATAGAGACGATGAATGAGTAGTTTGTAGGTAAGCAGATATTGCTGCGAGGTGTATTTTTATAGATGAAAAAGCGAGATTTGCTTTTTGCAAATGTAGTAAGTATCCTACTATGTCTTTCGTAGAGGCATGTAATGGTTGTATTTGATTGGCATGGCAGTAGTAAACAAATCTTTTCCACTTAGATGCATAGCAGTGTCTAGTGGAAGATTTTCTAGCTTGTTTTATGACCTCCATGCATTCTTGTGTGAGGTCTAAGTGTCCGAATTCTAGGATTTCAGGAGCCAAATTGCCAGATTCAATGATGCTGGGTTTGGATGCCTGATTTGTTGTTTGTGTTGTGTTAACAGATCTGGTCTGTTGGGTAGTTTGACATGCGGTACTAGTGAAAGGTCTAGTAGAGTTGTATACCAAGGTTGTCTTGCCCATGTGGGTGCTATCAGTATGAGTTTGAGTTGGTTTTGACTCAACTTGTTTACTAGATATGGAAGGAGAGGGAGAGGGGGAAAAGCGTATGCAAATATCCCTGACCAACTCATCCATAGAGCATTGCCTTGTGATTCGCGGTGTGGGTACCTGGATGCGAAGTTTTGGCATTTTGAGTTTTCTTTTGTTGCGAACAAATCTATCTGGGGTGTTCCCCAAATTTGAAAGTACTTGTTCAGAACTTGGGGGTGAATTTCCCATTCGTGGACTTGTTGGTGGTCTCGCGAAAGGATGTCTGCTAGTTGGTTTTGTATTCCTGGAATAAATTGTGCTATTAGGCGAATGTTGTTGTGAATCGCCCACTGCCAAATTTTTTGTGTTAGGAGGCACAATTGTGTTGAGTGTGTTCCTCCTTGTTTGTTTAAATAATACATTGTTGTCATGTTGTCTGTTTTGACAAGAATGTATTTGTGTGTTATTATGGGTTGGAAGGCTTTTAACGCTAGAAATACTGCTAACAGTTCTAGGTAATTGATATGAAATTTTGTTTGGTGTATATCCCATTGTCCTTGAATGCTGTGGTGATTGAGGTGTGCTCCCCACCCTGTCATGGAAGCATCTGTTGTTATAACGTATTGAGGCACTGGGTCCTGAAATGTCCGCCCTTTGTTTAAATTTTTGCTGTTCCACCATAGAAGCGAGAGGTATGTTTGGCGGTCTACCAACACCAGATCTTGAAGTTGACCCTGTGCCTGTGACCATTGTGATGCTAGACACTGTTGTAAGGGTCGCATGTGTAGTCTTGCGTTTGGGACAATGGCTATGCATGATGACATCATGCCTAGAAGTTTTAGCACAAATTTTGCTTGTATCTTTTGGTTTGGAAACATAGCACTTATTACCTTGTGGAATGCCTGCACTCTTTGTGGACTTGGAGTGGCAATTCCTTTTGATGTGTTGATGGTTGCTCCTAGATATTGTTGTGTCTGACACGGTTCTAGGTGTGATTTTGTATAGTTGATGGAAAACCCCAGTTTGTGAAGGGTTTGTATGACACATGTGGTGTCGTTTGCGCATTTTTTTACTGTGTTGGTCTTGATTAGCCAATCGTCTAGGTAAGGGAACACATGTATCTGTTGTCTCCTGATGTGTGCTGCTACTACTGCTAGACATTTTGTGAACACTCTTGGTGCAGTTGTTATTCCGAATGGCAACACTTTGAATTGGTAATGTATTCCTTTGAATACGAACCGTAGGTACTTTCTGTGAGAAGGGTGTATTGGTATATGAAAGTACGCATCCTTTAGGTCTAATGTGGTCATGTAATCTTGCTGTTTGAGCAGTGGAATGATGTCTTGTAGTGTGACCATGTGAAAATGGTCAGATATGATGTAGGTATTTAGTGTCCTGAGATCTAATATTGGTCTTAATGTTTTGTCTTTTTTTGGAATTAGAAAGTACAGGGAGTAAACTCCTGTGTTTTTTTGTTGTACTGGTACTAACTCTATTGCATCCTTTTGCAGTAGTGCTTGAACTTCTAGTCCTAAAAGTTCTAAATGTTGTGGTGACATTTTGCGTGTTTTGGGAGGGATGTTTGGTGGGAATTTGTGGAATTCTATGCAATAGCCATGTTGGATTATTGCTAATACCCAATTGTCTGTTGTAATCTGTTGCCAAGATTGGTAGAATTGGCTTAGTCTTCCCCCCACTGGTGTTGAGTGAAGGGGTTGCGTGACTTGAAAGTCACTGTTTAGGTGGAGGTGTTTTTGGAGTCTGGAATCTTCCCCTACTCCTTGGGAATTGACCCCCTCTATATCCCCTGAAACCTCCCCTTTGGAAGGAACCCTGATATGGTGTGGTTCTTGTTTGTTGGCTGGTGGTGTCTGTGGGTTGGCCACGAAACCCCCCTCTAAATGGAGTTTTTCTGAAAGAGCCTCTGCTCTGCGGGGAGTAGAGTGCGCCCATGGCCTTGGCCGTGTCTGTGTCCTTTTTAAGTTTTTCAATGGCTGTGTCCACTTCAGGGCCAAAAAGTTGTTTTTCGTTGAAGGGCATATTAAGGACAGCCTGCTGGATTTCAGGTTTGAAGCCTGAAGTGCGGAGCCAAGCGTGTCTCCTTATGGTGACAGCAGTGTTGACTGTTCTCGCTGCAGTATCTGCTGCGTCCAGTGAAGAGCGGATTTGATTGTTTGAGATCGTTTGTCCCTCTTCAACTATTTGCTGCGCCCTTTTTTGGTATTCTTGGGGAAGATGGTCTACGAGAAGTTGCATCTCATCCCAGTGAGCGCGGTCATATCTGGCCAGCAGCGCTTGAGAATTTGCGATGCGCCACTGGTTGGCTGCCTGTGATGCTACTCTTTTTCCTGCCGCATCAAATTTTCTGCTTTCTTTGTCCGGAGGTGGGGCGTCGCCAGATGTATGGGAATTTGCTCTTTTGCGAGCTGCCCCTACTACTACGGAGTCAGGTGGTAACTGCGAAGTAATAAACACTGGATCTGTGGGTGGTGGTTTGTATTTTTTATCCACCCTTGGGGTGATGGCTCTTGATTTTACGGGCTCTTCAAAAATTTGTTTTGCGTGCCGTAACATCCCCGGTAGCATTGGGAGACATTGATATTGGCTATGTGTAGCCGAGAGGGTGTTAAATAAAAAATCATCCTCTATAGGATCGGAATGCAGTTGGACATTGTGGAATTCTGCAGCCCTAGCTACCAGTTGTGAGTATGAGGTACTGTCCTCTGGCGGTGACGGCTTTGTAGGGTATGAATCTGGATCATTGTCCGGCACTGGGGTGTCGTATAGGTCCCAAGCGTCTTGATCCTGATTATCTTGACTTATGGTAGTTTGCGCTGGTGAGTGCATTTGTGGCGGTGTTTGTGCCGGCGATGCCTGTTGTAGTGGAGAGGGCGGAGGCGTGACTTTTTTAACCACTTTGGCTTGTGGTTGTGCGTCATCCTTGAGGAGACTGATCCTTCTTTTCCTCATTATTGGGGGAAGGGTTGATATCTTCCCTGTGTCTTGCTGGATGTACAGTCTCTTTTGTGTGTAGTCTGATTCTACACTTTGGAGCTCTTGTCCAAATCTGTGCATCTGGCCACTTATTCCTTGTTCCTCTGAGTAGGATGAAGGTGTGGTATTTTTCGGCGCCGAGAGAGAATCTTTTTTCGGTTTCGGCACCGACAGAATTTTTGTTCCTTTCGGCATGGATTCTCGGTGCAGATGTTTTTCGGTGCCGGTATCTTGTTTTTGTCTCTCGGAGCCGCTTTCTCGGCTCCGAGGTTGCTCCATGGCGGTCCCTCGACCGGAGTCGGGTGTCTTCGCTATGGGCGTGCCCTTTTTCGGCGCCTTCGACGGGTCGCCTGTTTTATGGGTCGAGCCATGGCCTGTTGGCAGTGGCGTCCCCTGGGCTTTCGTTTTGTCGATGGTTTTACTTTTCGACGTCTTACTCACAGTTTGTTGCTGTTGTTCGACGTCGGAGTCTCCGGATTCTGAGTCCGGAACCGAGAATGTTTCCTCTTCGTCGTCGAAACGTTGTTTTGTCGGCATGGACGCCATTTGTAGACGCCTGGCTCTTCGGTCCCGGAGTGTTTTTCTGGACCGGAAGGCTCGACAGGCCTCACAGGTATCCTCCTTGTGCTCGGGGGACAAGCACAAGTTACAGACCAAGTGCTGATCTGTATAAGGATACTTACTGTGACATTTTGGGCAGAAACGGAACGGGGTCCGTTCCATCGGCTTCGATGTCGCACGCGGTCGGGCCGACCAGGCCCCGATGGGGGAATCGAAGCTACCCCAAAGTCTTCCGATGATCGGTGTCGATGTACCTAACTATCCCGATACCGAACGGAACAATACCGACGCTTTCTTCCGAGATTCTGACTAACTTTCCGAACCGAAACACGGAGCGAAAAGGAATACGTCCGAACCCGACAGCGGAAAAAAACAATCTAAGATGGAGTCGACGCCCATTCGCAATGGAGCCGAAGAGGGAGGAGTCCTTCGGTCCCGTGACCAAAAAAGACTTCTTCGAAGAAAAACAACTTGTAATACTCCGAGCCCAACACCAGGCAGCGGACTGTGCCAAACATGTGTATCTGCAGCAACATATGCCATCGAACATTATATTTTCTATGTAATATTGTCTTGCACAGTGCCTCTGCAAAGCAATACATGACTGTGGTATTGTTTTATTGTAAAAAAAAAAAAATTGCATTGTTGTTAGTTTAAATATTGCTTCAGTTATTCCTTTGCTGTTTCTTCCCTTTCCTTCCCCTTCTTTCGTGTGGTGGTGTCTTCCAGCTTCCCCTGCTCCAGCTATTGTTCTGGCTGGAATGTACAAAAGATTCTTGGCAGTTGCAGGGAGCTGGAAGATGAGGAGGCTGGAGTTTTATGTGTTCCCTCTTACTTGGAAAAATAAAGAAGATCCAGCGTTTGTGTACCTTCGCTGTCCGTGTAATTACTTCAATGACATCCCCAAAGCAAATGGCAAGTGTCCAGATCCACTTTGCAGGACAATGTCAGAGGTTTGAGCAAAGAAGACACAAACCACCAATATAAATTCCGAAAAATTCTTACCAATCTCAAAAAGTTCTCTTGGTGCCACTGGCCTGTCATCCTTCGTCCGATGCTCAAGACTAGACTTCATTACGTCCACAGCCTTATTCAAGGCCTTGGCACGTTCCATGGCTATGGCTTCAGCCTTATTTAAGGGCTTTACTCTTTCAAGAATCTCAGCTACACGTTTTGCTTTTACAATTTTCTCGATCTGTTCATAATCATCCTGTAAATAATATGAGAAATGTTGGCTGAAATACCTTTCGAGTCCCCCCCAAGCCCATTTTGGACAAAAAAAATGAAAGTAGTTAATTCCCTATGAACTCCGGATCTAGGAGTCCTTATACTCTTGTCTTTTACCCAGGTTATTGTGCGTGCCACAGGTTAAAATGAACACCACTACTGCTCTGCATAAAATGAATTACACACATAAAAGCCTGCTCAAGGCATTACCACATCCTGCACCATCCTTATTTCTTTCTCCGTAGAACCACCTTCTCTTTGAAGGCAGTGGATTATGCAGCAGTGCTGAACAGAAAAGTGGATTATTATTATTATTATTATTATGGGGTTGGGAGAGAAAAGTGCCCACCTCAAAGGATAAGGCCATCAGCTACCTGCTAGAGGTCATAAAAAATAAATAAAATATACCTGTGCTCAGTCCTTGGTAACATGAACCAAAGCAGTAAGAAAACATCCCACGACACACAATTTTAAAAACAATTTAAAAATAAGCAGAACATATTTATGAGTGGAATAATACCAAAACAACACAAACCCAATAAGGGTAGCTAGAGATTTCCTTTTTTAAAGATATAAGTTAAAACAGAGCCAAAATGCACCTAGTGGCAAAAATGGTTAACCAAAGTGGTAGATCAGGACCTAGGCATGATTTGAGGACGACGATTGAGCACTGGTCTGATATACTAAGTGGATTAGTCTCTGTGAAAGTCTGGATGTCGGTAAATATGAAAAAAACTTCATGATCTTAATCCAAAAAGGGAATTTTTTGAAGACTAAGTGGTCTGCCTGGCGGACAAATATGAAAGTGTAACTGCCACTGTGGAACTGCCCATTAGATACATGCCCTTGGTTGGTCCTGTGAAGGCTTTGGAGTTTGAGGTTTCTGCTTGAAAAACTTTATAAGTCCCAAAACAGAAAGGGGCTTTGTTGTTTGTTAGACCATGAAGCCTTTTAAGGTTGATGAATCTGAAATTCAATCTGACACCATACTACTGCTGGTTGGGTATTTGTCCCAATAGGTCTGCTCGGCTCTGGAGCAAAAGTTTTCAAATCTTGTCAAAAAGTTTGTGATGTCCAAGCAACCACTGTAGTTCACTTCTAACTACTTGAGGGGGAAACACCTAGAGACTCTAAGGGTCCCAGGCAGAGGCTACCAGAAAAGTACAGTCTAAGTTCTAGTTGCTACTGGTCAGTTGATTATTGTTGGGTTAAGGCCTCTTGTAGCGTGTTGTGTCCAAATAGCCAGATAGGAGCCAGCCAACTGACCTTTTAAGTCCACTGTGGGAAAGTGCCTATTGACAAGTTTAGCCCCCCACTTTTTTGCCTGGAAAATGATGTGGTTTTGAATGTAGTGCATGGGGCACCTGCCAACCAGGTCCCCTGTGCCAGTGCTTCCTCCCTAAAACTGTACCATGATTAGCACAACTTCAGACCCCCCTTTAAGTCACTAGAAAATGGCACCTTTAGTACCTAAGGCATGAGGACTGAAAAAGGTCCCCTAGGCACCCCTCACCAAGGCCATGCCACCACAGCTGGCATCCCTTGGTGGAGGGGCAAACAATCAAGTCAACATGGCACACTGTCTGTGTGTCAAGTCAAGCAGCGCTGCCTAAGATGTAGGTAAGGCAGCCCTCTAGCTGGCCTTACAAGTCTAAGGCAGGGTGCATTATGTATCAGGTGTGAACATATCTGAATAAGCAGATATCACCCTACAGTGTCTAAGTCTATCCTTAATATTCTAAGTGCCAGTGAAGCCATAGAGAGTGCATGGGCTGGAAACTCAACAACTTGACTTGCCTACCACCATGATTGCTTCACTGAAGCCAGGAGTGTTTGATACCAAACAACTCCTCTTTGGCACTGTTGGATTTATTGCAATATGAACACAGAGCGCACCTCAGAAATGCCCCCTGAAAACCTACTAACCCTGGTGTGGAACCCGACCAGTTGTAACAAGTCTGCCACAACCAGGCATGTTTCTGGACCCATGGGGTGAGAGCCCTTGCGCTCTGCAGCCAGAAACAAAGCCCATCCTCTGCAGAGGTGCCACACCCTCCAAGTAGGCGCTTTACTCAATGGGAGAGCTTCAAAGTCTGGCCACCGTTGCAAAGCGACCTCAGCCTGTGCTGCTAGCACCAGATGACCACACCGGGTTCAAACCCCAACTTTTGGAGGGAGTGGGAAAACCAAGTGAGAATAGGATATGTGCACACTTTTGCTATCTCCACCTCGCAGGTGCAGGAGGCGAAGTGAAGCACATTTTTTTAGTACCCACCATCTTTAAAATGTTATGACTTAACCTTTCAGGAGTAGAACTTAACCAGTCAGGAGTAGGAATATGCCCCCTCCCACAGGAGAGTGGCTTAATAGTGGGTATAGACACCCCAAGCGAGGTACCTCTTATTCCCTACATGTTACTCCCCTATAACGCCCCTAAATCTACTATCTAGGTGGCTCCGCTAGTCACTGAAACTGGATTCCTGACGACCTAAGAAGAGTCGGACAATGAAGAGTCACACCTGCAGAGAAGGCTGCAGATACTAACTGACTTGACCCTAGCCCTACCAGCCCTATCTGCAGGCCTCAATGATTCTGCATCAAAAGACGACCTGTCCTGCAGCCCAGCAACCTCATAAGCCATGCGAGGACTGCCTGCCTCCGACAAAGACCAAGATCGCCTGTGGACAGCAGACCTGTCCAGAATAAACCAACTGTAAAGAAGAAAGAACTCTACTATGAGGAACCGCAAAGCCACCATCTGCACCAGACACCCAGACACCTCAGGCCCGAGAGCAAGTGGCCTACCAGTCCTATGAAGGCTCCCAAGCACTTATGAGCAAGAGTCAATCGTAGGCTGACCCCTGCTGGACTCCACAGAAATGGCTGCTGCCTCAACCTCAAGACTTCACCCATCCGTAACCTGCCCAGTAAGACTTCTTCGATGCCTAAGGGCATGCCTGCATCCGAAACCCCTGGGGAGTACGACCAACAGAATCTCAACTTACCTGGGCAGCTGTCGGTTGTCTTCACCCGGCCTCATGGCCGGAGCCTGCAGACGGTTTCTGGAACTGATCTCCCTCACTGGATTGCATTGGTCGCCCGACGCTCTGTTGGCACTCTGCATTCTGCACCCGGTCGGCCCTGTGCCGCTGAGGGTGTAAGATTGATGCTGCCTTGCGGTTCCCCATGTGCTCACCTTAACCCCAGAAGACTGTTACCAAACCGCTTTACTCACCTGTGAGCAGCATCTCTTCAATTACCCCCCATTCCGCCATTGGACAACGCTGCCGCCAGATTCAGAGTTTGAACCCTGCACGCGACTGCTCCTGTGCCACTGGAAGTGCAGATCTGCTACTTACCTGAACCTTGCCTGGTGCAGATTCCAGACTAAGTTGCATACTTACTTGCAAAACCACCTTCTTGTTTTCTCCCATAGGTTAACATATCTGAACCAAAAATTGCACTGTATCCACCTTCTAAGGTGAAATGAAAATGTCACTTACCCAGTGTACATCTGTTCGTGGCATCAGTCGCAGTAGATTCGCATGTTCTGCAATAGCTCGCCATCTGGTGTTGGGCCGGAGTGTTACAAGTTGTTTTTCTTCGAAGAAGTCTTTCGAGTCACGGGACCGAGTGACTCCTCCTTTTGTCTCCATTGCGCATGGGCGTCGACTCCATCCTCGATTGTTTTTCCCCGCAGAGGGTGAGGTAGGAGTTGAATTGTAGTAATAGTGCCCATGCAATGGAGTGACTAAGTATGCACTTATTTAAGGTTGAGATGATACATATATAAATAATTGAAGGTAACTTCCAAACTGCTACAGGCTCCCGGGGAGGCGAGTGGGCACATGCGAATCTACTGCGACTGATGCCACGAACAGATGTACACTGGGTAAGTGACATTTTCAGTTCGATGGCATCTGTCGCTGTAGATACGCATGTTCTGCAATAGACTAGTAAGCAGTTATTTCCCCAAAAGCGGTGGATCAGCCTGTAGGAGTGGAAGTAGTCTGAAATAATGTCCTTAATACAGCTTGACCTACTGTGGCTTGTTGTGCGGATAACACGTCTACACAGTAGTGCTTGGTGAATGTGTGAGGCGTAGACCATGTGGCTGCCTTACATATTTCTTGCATTGGGATGTTTCCTAGAAAGGCCATGGTAGCACCTTTCTTTCTGGTTGAGTGTGCCCTTGGTGTAATGGGCAGCTGTCGTTTAGCTTTAAGGTAGCAGATTTGGATGCATTTAACTATCCATCTGGCTATACCTTGTTTTGAAATTGGGTTTCCTGCATGAGGTTTTTGAAATGCAATAAAGAGTTGTTTAGTCTTTCTGATGTTCTTTGTTCTGTCAATGTAATACATTAATGCTCTTTTGACATCTAATGTATGTAGTGCCCTTTCAGCTACGGTATCTGGCTGTGGAAAGAACACCGGAAGTTCCACTGTTTGATTTAGATGGAACGGTGAAATAACCTTTGGCAAAAATTTAGGATTGGTCCTTAGGACGACTTTATTTTTGTGTAGTTGTATAAAAGGTTCCTGTATAGTAAACGCCTGAATCTCGCTTACTCTTCTCAGGGAAGTAATGGCGATGAGAAATGCCACCTTCCAGGTTAGGAATTGTATGTCGCAGGAGTGCATGGGTTCAAAAGGTGGACCCATAAGTCTAGTTAGGACAACATTTAGGTTCCATGAAGGAACAGGTAGTGTTCTTGGTGGTATAATTCTCCTAAGGCCCTCCATGAATGCTTTAATGACTGGTATTTTATATAGGGAAGTTGAATAGGTAGTCTGCAGGTATGCAGATATTGCTGCAAGGTGAATCTTAATGGAAGAGAAAGCTAGGTTAGCTTTTTGTAAGTGAAGCAAGTAACCCACTACATGTTCTGGAGTTGTGTGTAATGGTTGTATTTGATTAATATGGCAGTAGCAAACAAACCTCTTCCATTTACTTGCATAGCAGTGCCTGGTGGATGGCCTTCTTGCTTGTTTTATGACTTCCATACATTCTTGGGTAAGTTGTAAGTGCCCGAATTCTAGGATTTCAGGAGCCAGATTGCTAGATTCAGCGATGCTGGATCTGGGTGTCTGATCCTTTGGTTGTGCTGTGTCAACAGATCTGGCCTGTTGGGCAATTTGATGCAGGGTACCACTGATAGGTCTAGCAGCGTTGTGTACCAGGGTTGCCTTGCCCAAGTTGGTGCTATCAATATGAGTTTGAGTTTGCTTTGACTGAGTTTGTTTACCAGGTAAGGAAGGAGAGGGAGAGGAGGAAAAGCGTAAGCAAATATTCCTGACCAGTTCATCCATAGGGCATTGCCTTGGGATTGTTTGTGTGGGTATCTGGATGCGAAGTTTTGGCATTTTGCGTTCTCCCTTGTCGCAAACAAGTCTATCTGAGGTGTTCCCCAGAGTTTGAAATAAGTGTTCAGTATTTGGGGGTGAATTTCCCATTCGTGGACCTGTTGGTGATCTCGAGAGAGATTGTCTGCGAGTTGATTTTGTATCCCTGGTATAAACTGTGCAATTAGGCGAATTTGGTTGTGAATTGCCCAATGCCAAATTTTTTGTGCTAACATGCTTAACTGCGTGGAGTGCGTCCCTCCCTGCTTGTTTAGATAATACATTGTTGTCATGTTGTCTGTTTTGACGAGAATGTATTTGTGAACTATTATTGGTTGGAAAGCTTTTAGTGCTTGAAAAACTGCAAGAAGTTCTAGGTGATTGATATGCAGTTTTGTTTGATGTACGTTCCATTGTCCTTGTATGCTGTGTTGATCGAGGTGTGCTCCCCACCCTGTCATGGAAGCATCTGTTGTTATTACGTATTGTGGCACTGGGTCTTGGAAAGGCCGCCCCTTGTTTAAATTTATGTTGTTCCACCACAGAAGCGAGAGGTAAGTTTGGCGGTCTATTAACACCAGATCTAGAAGGTGACCCTGTGCTTGAGACCACTGTGATGCTAGGCATTGTTGTAAGGGCCTCATGTGCAGTCTTGCGTTTGGGACAATGGCTATGCATGATGACATCATGCCTAGGAGTTGTAATACCATCTTTGCTTGTATGTTTTGTGTTGGATACATGCGTTGTATGATGGTGTTGAAATTTTGAATTCTTTGTGGACTTGGAGTGGCTACTCCTTTTGATGTGTCTATTATGGCTCCCAGGTATTGTTGTACCTTGCGTGGCCGAATTTTGGATTTTGTGAAATTGACGGTGAACCCTAGTTTGAAGAGGGTTTGTATGGTATGATTTGTGTGATTTGAGCACTCTATTAACGAATGGGCCTTGATTAGCCAGTCGTCTAGATATGGGAACACATGTATTTGCTGCCTTCTGATGTGTGCAGTGTAAAGAAATGGCTCCCTGTTGCAGTTACCCCCCACTTTTTGCCTGATACTGATGCTGACTTGACTGAGAAGAGTGCTGGGACCCTGCTAACCAGGCCCCAGCACCAGTGTTCCTTCACCTAAAATGTACCATTGTATCCACAATTGGCACACCCTGGCATTCAGATAAGTCCCTTGTAACTGGTACTTCTAGTACCAAGGGCCCTGATGCCAAGGAAGGTCTCTAAGGGCTGCAGCATGTCTTATGCCACCCTAGAGACCCCTCACTCAGCACAGACACACTGCTTACAAGCCTGTGTGTGCTAGTGAGAACAAAATGAGTAAGTCGACATGGCACTCCCCTCAGGGTGCCATGCCAGCCTCTCACTGCCTATGCAGTATAGGTAAGACACCCCTCTAGCAGGCCTTACAGCCCTAAGGCAGGGTGCACTATACCATAGGTGAGGGTACCAGTGCATGAGCACTGTGCCCCTACAGTGTCTAAACAAAACCTTAAGACATTGTAAGTGCAGGGTAGCCATAAGAGTATATGGTCTGGGAGTCTGTTTTACACGAACTCCACAGCACCATAATGGCTACACTGAAAACTGGGAAGTTTGGTATCAAACTTCTCAGCACAATAAATGCACACTGATGCCAGTGTACATTTTAGTGTAAAATACACTACAGAGGGCACCTTAGAGGTGCCCCCTGAAACTTAACCAACTAGCTGTGTAGGCTGACTGGTTCCAGCAGCCTGCCACACTAGAGACATGTTGCTGGCCCCATGGGGAGAGTGCCTTTGTCACTCTGAGGCCAGTAACAAAGCCTGCACTGGGTGGAGATGCTAACACCTCCCCCAGGCAGGAGCTGTAACACCTGGCGGTGAGCCTCAAAGGCTCACCCCTTTGTCACAGCCCAGCAGGGCACTCCAGCTTAGTGGAGTTGCCCGCCCCCTCCGGCCACGGCCCCCACTTTTGGCGGCAAGGCTGGAGGGAACAAAGAAAGCAACAAGGAGGAGTCACTGGCCAGTCAGGACAGCCCCTAAGGTGTCCTGAGCTGAGGTGACTCTGACTTTTAGAAATCCTCCATCTTGCAGATGGAGGATTCCCCCAATAGGGTTAGGATTGTGACCCCCTCCCCTTGGGAGGAGGCACAAAGAGGGTGTACCCACCCTCAGGGCTAGTAGCCATTGGCTACTAACCCCCCAGACCTAAACACGCCCTTAAATTTAGTATTTAAGGGCTACCCTGAACCCTAGAAGATTAGATTCCTGCAACTACAAGAAGAAGGACTGCCTAGCTGAAAACCCCTGCAGAGGAAGACCAGAAGACGACAACTGCCTTGGCTCCAGAAACTCACCGGCCTGTCTCCTGCCTTCCAAAGATCCTGCTCCAGCGACGCCTTCCAAAGGGACCAGCGACCTCGACATCCTCTGAGGACTGCCCCTGCTTCAAAAAGACAAGAAACTCCCGAGGACAGCGGACCTGCTCCAAGAAAAGCTGCAACTTTGTTTCCAGCAGCTTTAAAGAACCCTGCAAGCTCCCCGCAAGAAGCGTGAGACTTGCAACACTGCACCCGGCGACCCCGACTCGGCTGGTGGCGATCCAACACCTCAGGAGGGACCCCAGGACTACTCTAAGACTGTGAGTACAAAAACCTGTCCCCCCTGAGCCCCCCACAGCGCCGCCTGCAGAGGGAATCCCGAGGCTTCCCCTGACCGCGACTCTTTGAATCCTAAGTCCCGACACCTGGGAGAGACCCTGCACCCGCAGCCCCCAGGACCTGAAGGACCGGACTTTCACTGGAGGAGTGACCCCCAGGAGTCCCTCTCCCTTGACCAAGTGGAGGTTTCCCCGAGGAACCCCCCCCTTGCCTGCCTGCAGCGCTGAAGAGATCCCTAGATCTCCCATTGACTTCCATTACAAACCCGACGCTTGTTTCTACACTGCACCCGGCCGCCCCCGCGCTGCTGAGGGTGAAATTTCTGTGTGGACTTGTGTCCCCCCCGGGGCCCTACAAAACCCCCCTGGTCTGCCCTCCGAAGACGTGGGTACTTACCTGCAAGCAGACCGGAACCGGGGCACCCCCTTCTCTCCATTCTAGCCTATGTGTTTTGGGCACCACTTTGAACTCTGCACCTGACCGGCCCTGAGCTGCTGGTGTGGTAACTTTGGGGTTGCTCTGAACCCCCAACGGTGGGCTACCTTGGACCAAGAACTGAACCCTGTAAGTGTCTTACTTACCTGGTTAACCTAACAAATACTTACCTCCCCTAGGAACTGTGAAAATTGCACTAAGTGTCCACTTTTAAAACAGCTATTTGTCAATAACTTGAAAAGTATACATGCAATTTTTATGATTTAAAGTTCCTAAAGTACTTACCTGCAATACCTTTCGAATGAGATATTACATGTAGAATTTGAACCTGTGGTTCTTAAAATAAACTAAGAAAAGATATTTTTCTATAACAAAACCTATTGGCTGGATTTGTCTCTGAGTGTGTGTACCTCATTTATTGTCTATGTGTATGTACAACAAATGCTTAACACTACTCCTTGGATAAGCCTACTGCTCGACCACACTACCACAAAATAGAGCATTAGTATTATCTCTTTTTACCACTATTTTACCTCTAAGGGGAACCCTTGGACTCTGTGCATGCTATTCCTTACTTTGAAATAGCACATACAGAGCCAACTTCCTACATTGGTGGATCAGCGGTGGGGTACAAGACTTTGCATTTGCTGGACTACTCAGCCAATACCTGATCACACGACAAATTCCAAAATTGTCATTAGAAATTGATTTTTGCAATTTGAAAAGTTTTCTAAATTCTTAAAAGACCTGCTAGGGCCTTGTGTTAGATCCTGTTTAGCATTTCTTTTAGAGTTTAAAAGTTTGTAAAAGTTTGAATTAGATTCTAGAACCAGTTGTAGATTCTTAAAAAGTATTCCAACTTTTAGAAGCAAAATGTCTAGCACAGATGTGACTGTGGTGGAACTCGACACCACACCTTACCTCCATCTTAAGATGAGGGAGCTAAGGTCACTCTGTAAAATAAAGAAAATAACAATGGGCCCCAAACCTACCAAAATACAGCTCCAGGAGCTTTTGGCAGAGTTTGAAAAGGCCAACCCCTCTGAGGGTGGCAACTCAGAGGAAGAGGATAGTGACTTGGAGGAAAATTCCCCCCTACCAGTCCTATCTAGGGAGAACAGGGTCCCTCAAACCCTGACTCCAAAAATAATAGTCAGAGATGCTGGTTCCCTCACAGGAGAGACCAACACCTCTGAAATCACTGAGGATAACTCCAGTGAAGATGACCCCCTGTTAGCCAGGATGGTCAAAAGATTGGCTTTGGAAAAGCAGCTCCTAGCCATAGAAAGGGAAAGAAAAGAGATGGGCCTAGGTCCCATCGATGGTGGCAGCAACTTAAATAGGGTCAGAGATTCTCCTGACATCCTAAAGATCCCCAAAGGGATTGTAACAAAATATGAAGATGGTGATGACATCACCAAATGGTTCACAGCTTTTGAGAGGGCTTGTGTAACCAGAAAAGTAAACAGATCTCACTGGGGTGCTCTCCTTTGGGAAATGTTCACTGGAAAGTGTAGGGATAGACTCCTCACACTCTCTGGAAAAGATGCAGAATCTTATGACCTCATGAAGGGTACCCTGATTGAGGGCTTTGGATTCTCCACTGAGGAGTATAGAATTAGATTCAGGGGGGCTCAAAAATCCTCGAGCCAGACCTGGGTTGATTTTGTAGACTACTCAGTAAAAACACTAGATGGTTGGTTAACTGGAAATGAAGTGTGTGACTATGTTGGGCTTTATAATTTGTTTATGAAAGAACACATTTTAAGTAACTGCTTCAATGAAAAGTTGCATCAGTATCTGGTAGACCTAGGTCCAATTTCTCCCCAAGAATTGGGAAAGAAGGCAGACCACTGGGTCAAGACTAGGGTAACCAAAACTTCCACTGGGGGTGACCAAAAGAAAGGGGTTACAAAAACTCCCCAGGAGAAAGTGGGTGACACTAGAAACAAAGAAAAAGAGTCCTCTGTAGGCCCCCAAAAACCAGAACAGGTGGGTGGGCCCCAAGACACAACCCAAAACAAAGGTGGGTACCAGGGTAAGAACTGGGATGCCACTAAGGCATGGTGCCACAACTGTAAACAGTCTGGGCACCACACCAAGGACACTTCTTGTCCCAAAAACAAACCCCAGAACAAAATTCCAGGGGTAACCAGTGTAGCCATGGGAGATGACTCCTCAGATGAGGAGGTCTTCATAGCCTTCAACTGGAAACAGGGCCCAACAGGTGAGTTGGAGATTCCAGAGGGAAGTAGACACTTCCACCACCTACTGGTGAATGGAATCCCAGCCACTGCCCTGAGAGACACTTGTGCCAGTCACACTATTGTGCATGACAGGCTGGTGCTCTCAAACCAGTACATCCCAGGTGAGACTGCCAGGGTAAGAGTTAGCCTAGACAGGGTCACTAAGAGGCCTGTGGCTTTAGTGCCCATAGAAGTGGGTGGCACTCTTAGCTGGAGAAGGGTAGTAGTCAGTACAGACCTCCCCCTTGATTGTCTCCTTGGAAATGACTACCCAGAGGTTAGTCAGAGCCCAAGAGAGGAACTGGGCCAGTGCCAGTCCTCTCCCAAGGATTCTGGAAGTCCTGCCTCTGCAGTAAATGCAAGCAGGCCCCAGAAGAAGAAGAAAAGAAAACAGAGTAGGAAGGGTGGACAACCTTTAGCCAAGGTTACAGCAAGCCAAGGAGATTCTGCTCCAGTAGGGGAGAACTCCAAAAATGGCCCTGATAAAGTCCAACCTGACCCACAAGAAGTCCTGGCTAGTCAGGCAACTGTTAAACCTGAGTGGGTGGCTCCTCAGCTAACAGAAGAAAGAGTGGAAGAAGGGTGTTTACTACAAGATGTGGTAACCCCCCACTCTAATACAGCAGACAGGCAACCTGAACCCAAAGAGGCCTGTAACTTAGCCCCTTCCCTTTTAGGTGAAGAGCTAAAGGTGTGGTTCTGGGCACTGACAGCTGTCAGTGGCCTCTGCTGGGTGTTAGCCTTTATGGCTGCACTATCCTTAGCATGGTGGTCTGACCCCATGCCAAATAGCAAGTTAGGCCCCCTGACCCTATTAGTCATGGTGGGGTTACTCCAGCTCTGGGTAACCTCTCTGGGTAAGCTAGGGGTAACCCTGGCCAAGATAAGGTTAGCAGAGGTGGATACCTCTAAGACCAAAATAGAAAGAATGGGTGGAGACATTGAAGA
Source organism: Pleurodeles waltl (assembly GCF_031143425.1). NCBI lineage: Eukaryota > Metazoa > Chordata > Amphibia > Caudata > Salamandridae > Pleurodeles > Pleurodeles waltl. The sequence goes on from NC_090439.1 coordinate 68,073,759, forward strand.
GGCAGACAAGAGGCAATTCAGACTAGGTCCTATCACTGTGGAAGTAGGTCAGTTCCCCAAAGGGAATGACCTGAACAGAAGGATGTAAGGCAGAGTAGGCCCTGCAACTAACCAGCCTATTTCTCCTACTCTTCCTCGCCTGACAGACTAGGAAGACTCTCCCAGCTTGGGCTGAGTCTCCTGGCCTGTGGGCTGGGGGGGGCTTGTGTAAAGAAATGGCTCCCTGTTGCAGTTACCCCCCACTTTTTGCCTGATACTGATGCTGACTTGACTGAGAAGAGTGCTGGGACCCTGCTAACCAGGCCCCAGCACCAGTGTTCCTTCACCTAAAATGTACCATTGTATCCACAATTGGCACACCCTGGCATTCAGATAAGTCCCTTGTAACTGGTACTTCTAGTACCAAGGGCCCTGATGCCAAGGAAGGTCTCTAAGGGCTGCAGCATGTCTTATGCCACCCTAGAGACCCCTCACTCAGCACAGACACACTGCTTACAAGCCTGTGTGTGCTAGTGAGAACAAAATGAGTAAGTCGACATGGCACTCCCCTCAGGGTGCCATGCCAGCCTCTCACTGCCTATGCAGTATAGGTAAGACACCCCTCTAGCAGGCCTTACAGCCCTAAGGCAGGGTGCACTATACCATAGGTGAGGGTACCAGTGCATGAGCACTGTGCCCCTACAGTGTCTAAACAAAACCTTAGACATTGTAAGTGCAGGGTAGCCATAAGAGTATATGGTCTGGGAGTCTGTTTTACACGAACTCCACAGCACCATAATGGCTACACTGAAAACTGGGAAGTTTGGTATCAAACTTCTCAGCACAATAAATGCACACTGATGCCAGTGTACATTTTATTGTAAAATACACCACAGAGGGCACCTTAGAGGTGCCCCCTGAAACTTAACCAACTATCTGTGTAGGCTGTCTGGTTCCAGCAGCCTGCCACACTAGAGACATGTTGCTGGCCCCATGGGGAGAGTGCCTTTGTCACTCTGAGGCCAGTAACAAAGCCTGCACTGGGTGGAGATGCTAACACCTCCCCCAGGCAGGAGCTGTGACACCTGGCGGTGAGCCTCAAAGGCTCACCCCTTTGTCACAGCCCAGCAGGGCACTCCAGCTTAGTGGAGTTGCCCGCCCCCTCCGGCCACGGCCCCCACTTTTGGCGGCAAGGCTGGAGGGAACAAAGAAAGCAACAAGGAGGAGTCACTGGCCAGTCAGGACAGCCCCTAAGGTGTCCTGAGCTGAAGTGACTCTAACTTTTAGAAATCCTCCATCTTGCAGATGGAGGATTCCCCCAATAGGGTTAGGATTGTGACCCCCTCCCCTTGGGAGGAGGCACAAAGAGGGTGTACCCACCCTCAGGGCTAGTAGCCATTGGCTACTAACCCCCCAGACCTAAACACGCCCTTAAATTTAGTATTTAAGGGCTACCCTGAACCCTAGAAAATTAGATTCCTGCAACTACAAGAAGAAGGACTGCCCAGCTGAAAACCCCTGCAGCGGAAGACCAGAAGACGACAACTGCCTTGGCTCCAGAAACTCACCGGCCTGTCTCCTGCCTTCCAAAGATCCTGCTCCAGCGACGCCTTCCAAAGGGACCAGCGACCTCGACATCCTCTGAGGACTGCCCCTGCTTCGAAAAGACAAGAAACTCCCGAGGACAGCGGACCTGCTCCAAGAAAGGCTGCAACTTTGTTTCCAGCAGCTTTAAAGAACCCTGCAAGCTCCCCGCAAGAAGCGTGAGACTTGCCACACTGCACCCGGCGACCCCGACTCGGCTGGTGGCGATCCAACACCTCAGGAGGGACCCCAGGACTACTCTGATACTGTGAGTACCAAAACCTGTCCCCCCTGAGCCCCCACAGCGCCGCCTGCAGAGGGAATCCCGAGGTTTCCCCTGACCGCGACTCTTTGAACCTAAAGTCCCGACGCCTGGGAGAGACCCTGCACCCGCAGCCCCCAGGACCTGAGGGACCGGACTTTCACTGGAGGAGTGACCCCCAGGAGTCCCTCTCCCTCGCCCAAGTGGAGGTTTCCCCGAGGAATCCCCCCCTTGCCTGCCTGCAGCGCTGAAGAGATCCCGAGATCTCTCATAGACTAACATTGAAAACCCGACGCTTGTTTCTACACTGCACCCGGCCGCCCCCGCGCTGCTGAGGGTGAAATCTCTGTGTGGACTTGTGTCCCCCCCGGTGCCCTACAAAACCCCCCTGGTCTGCCCTCCGAAGACGCGGGTACTTACCTGCAAGCAGACCGGAACCGGGGCACCCCCTTCTCTCCATTCTAGCCTATGTGTTTTGGGCACCACTTTGAACTCTGCACCTGACCGGCCCTGAGCTGCTGGTGTGGTGACTTTGGGGTTGCTCTGAACCCCCAACGGTGGGCTACCTTGGACCAAGAACTAAGCCCTGTAAGTGTCTTACTTACCTGGTAAAACTAACAAAAACTTACCTCCCCCAGGAACTGTGAAAATTGCACTAAGTGTCCACTTTTAAAACAGCTATTTGTCAATAACTTGAAAAGTATACATGCAATTTTTATGATTTGAAGTTCCTAAAGTACTTACCTGCAATACCTTTCGACTGAGATATTACATGTAGAATTTGAACCTGTGGTTCTTAAAATAAACTAAGAAAAGATATTTTTCTATACAAAACCTATTGGCTGGATTTGTCTCTGAGGGTGTGTACCTCATTTATTGTCTATGTGTATGTACAACAAATGCTTAACACTACTCCTTGGATAAGCCTATTGCTCGACCACACTACCACAAAATAGAGCATTAGTATTATCTCTTTTTACCACTATTTTACCTCTAAGGGGAACCCTTGGACTCTGTGCATGCTATTCCTTACTTTGAAATAGCACATACAGAGCCAACTTCCTACATTGGTGGATCAGCGGTGGGGTACAAGACTTTGCATTTGCTGGACTACTCAGCCAATACCTGATCACACGACAAATTCCAAAATTGTCATTAGAAATTGATTTTTGCAATTTGAAAAGTTTTCTAAATTCTTAAAAGACCTGCTAGGGCCTTGTGTTAGATCCTGTTTAGCATTTCTTTTAGAGTTTAAAAGTTTGTAAAAGTTTGAATTAGAACCTAGAACTAGTTGTAGATTCTTAAAAAGTATTCCAACTTTTAGAAGCAAAATGTCTAGCACAGATGTGACTGTGGTGGAACTCGACACCACACCTTACCTCCATCTTAAGATGAGGGAGCTAAGGTCACTCTGTAAAATAAAGAAAATAACAATGGGCCCCAAACCTACCAAAATACAGCTCCAGGAGCTTTTGGCAGAGTTTGAAAAGGCCAACCCCTCTGAGGGTGGCAACTCAGAGGAAGAGGATAGTGACTTGGAGGAAAATTCCCCCCTACCAGTCCTATCTAGGGAGAACAGGGTCCCTCAAACCCTGACTCCAAAAATAATAGTCAGAGATGCTGGTTCCCTCACAGGAGAGACCAACACCTCTGAAATCACTGAGGATAACTCCAGTGAAGATGACCCCCTGTTAGCCAGGATGGTCAAAAGATTGGCTTTGGAAAAGCAGCTCCTAGCCATAGAGAGGGAAAGAAAAGAGATGGGCCTAGGTCCCATCAATGGTGGCAGCAACTTAAATAGGGTCAGAGATTCTCCTGACATCCTAAAAATCCCCAAAGGGATTGTAACAAAATATGAAGATGGTGATGACATCACCAAATGGTTCACAGCTTTTGAGAGGGCTTGTGTAACCAGAAAAGTGAACAGATCTCACTGGGGTGCTCTCCTTTGGGAAATGTTCACTGGAAAGTGTAGGGATAGACTCCTCACACTCTCTGGAAAAGATGCAGAATCTTATGACCTCATGAAGGGTACCCTGATTGAGGGCTTTGGATTCTCCACTGAGGAGTATAGAATTAGATTCAGGGGGGCTCAAAAATCCTCGAGCCAGACCTGGGTTGATTTTGTAGACTACTCAGTAAAAACACTAGATGGTTGGTTAACTGGAAATGAAGTGTGTGACTATGTTGGGCTTTATAATTTGTTTATGAAAGAACACATTTTAAGTAACTGCTTCAATGAAAAGTTGCATCAGTATCTGGTAGACCTAGGTCCAATTTCTCCCCAAGAATTGGGAAAGAAGGCAGACCACTGGGTCAAGACTAGAGTAACCAAAACTTCCACTGGGGGTGACCAAAAGAAAGGGGTTACAAAAACTCCCCAGGAGAAAGTGGGTAACACTAGAAACCAAGAAAAAGAGTCCTCTGTAGGCCCCCAAAAACCAGAACAGGTGGGTGGGCCCCAAGACACAACCCAAAACAAAGGTGGGTACCAGGGTAAGAACTGGGATGCCACTAAGGCCTGGTGCCACAACTGTAAACAGTCTGGGCACCACACCAAGGACACTTCTTGTCCCAAAAACAAACCCCAGAACAAAATTCCTGGGGTAACCAGTGTAGCCATGGGAGATGACTCCTCAGATGAGGAGGTCTTCCTAGCCTTCAACTGGAAACAGGGCCCAACAGGTGAGTTGGAGATTCCAGAGGGAAGTAGACACTTCCACCACCTACTGGTGAATGGGATCCCAACCACTGCCCTGAGAGACACTTGTGCCAGTCACACTATTGTGCATGACAGGCTGGTGCTCTCAAACCAGTACATCCCAGGTGAGACTGCCAGGGTAAGAGTTAGCCTAGACAGGGTCACTAAGAGGCCTGTGGCTTTAGTGCCCATAGAAGTGGGTGGCACTCTTAGCTGGAGAAGGGTAGTAGTCAGTACAGACCTCCCCCTTGATTGTCTCCTTGGAAATGACTACCCAGAGGTTAGTCAGAGCCCAAGAGAGAAACTGGTCCAGTGCCAGTCCTCTCCCAAGGATTCTGGAAGTCCTGCCTCTGCAGTAAATGCAAGCAGGCCCCAGAAGAAGAAGAAAAGAAAACAGAGTAGGAAGGGTGGACAACCTTTAGCCAAGGTTACAGCGAGCCAAGGAGATTCTGCTCCAGTAGGGGAGAACTCCAAAAATGGCCCTGATAAAGTCCAACCTGACCCACAAGAAGTCCTGGCTAGTCAGGCAACTGTTAAACCTGAGTGGGTGGCTCCTCAGCTAACAGAAGAAAGAGTGGAAGAAGGGTGTTTACTACAAGATGTGGTAACCCCCCACTCCAATACAGCAGACAGGCAACCTGAACCCAAAGAAGCCTGTAACTTAGCCCCTTCCCTTTTAGGTGAAGAGCTAAAGGTGTGGTTCTGGGCACTGACAGCTGTCAGTGGCCTCTGCTGGGTGTTAGCCTTTATGGCTGCACTATCCTTAGCATGGTGGTCTGACCCCATGCCAAATAGCAAGTTAGGCCCCCTGACCCTATTGGTCATGGTGGGGTTACTCCAGCTCTGGGTAACCTCTCTGGGTAAGCTAGGGGTGACCCTGGCCAAGATAAGGTTAGCAGAGGTGGACACCTCTAAGACCAAAATAGAAAGAATGGGTGGAGACATTGAAGAGGCAGACAAGAGGCAATTCAGACTAGGTCCTATCACTGTGGAAGTAGGTCAGTTCCCCAAAGGGAATGACCTGAACAGAAGGATGTAAGGCAGAGTAGGCCCTGCAACTAACCAGCCTATTTCTCCTACTCTTCCTCGCCTGACAGACTAGGAAGACTCTCCCAGCTTGGGCTGAGTCTCCTGGCCTGTGGGCTGGGGGGGGCTTGTGTAAAGAAATGGCTCCCTGTTGCAGTTACCCCCCCACTTTTTGCCTGATACTGATGCTGACTTGACTGAGAAGTGTGCTGGGACCCTGCTAACCAGGCCCCAGCACCAGTGTTCCTTCACCTAAAATGTACCATTGTATCCACAATTGGCACACCCTGGCATTCAGATAAGTCCCTTGTAACTGGTACTTCTAGTACCAAGGGCCCTGATGCCAAGAAAGGTCTCTAAGGGCTGCAGCATGTCTTATGCCACCCTAGAGACCCCTCACTCAGCACAGACACACTGCTTACAAGCCTGTGTGTGCTAGTGAGAACAAAATGAGTAAGTCGACATGGCACTCCCCTCAGGGTGCCATGCCAGCCTCTCACTGCCTATGCAGTATAGGTAAGACACCCCTCTAGCAGGCCTTACAGCCCTAAGGCAGGGTGCACTATACCATAGGTGAGGGTACCAGTGCATGAGCACTGTGCCCCTACAGTGTCTAAACAAAACCTTAGACATTGTAAGTGCAGGGTAGCCATAAGAGTATATGGTCTGGGAGTCTGTTTTACACGAACTCCACAGCACCATAATGGCTACACTGAAAACTGGGAAGTTTGGTATCAAACTTCTCAGCACAATAAATGCACACTGATGCCAGTGTACATTTTATTGTAAAATACACCACAGAGGGCACCTTAGAGGTGCCCCCTGAAACTTAACCAACTATCTGTGTAGGCTGTCTGGTTCCAGCAGCCTGCCACACTAGAGACATGTTGCTGGCCCCATGGGGAGAGTGCCTTTGTCACTCTGAGGCCAGTAACAAAGCCTGCACTGGGTGGAGATGCTAACACCTCCCCCAGGCAGGAGCTGTGACACCTGGCGGTGAGCCTCAAAGGCTCACCCCTTTGTCACAGCCCAGCAGGGCACTCCAGCTTAGTGGAGTTGCCCGCCCCCTCCGGCCACGGCCCCCACTTTTGGCGGCAAGGCTGGAGGGAACAAAGAAAGCAACAAGGAGGAGTCACTGGCCAGTCAGGACAGCCCCTAAGGTGTCCTGAGCTGAAGTGACTCTAACTTTTAGAAATCCTCCATCTTGCAGATGGAGGATTCCCCCAATAGGGTTAGGATTGTGACCCCCTCCCCTTGGGAGGAGGCACAAAGAGGGTGTACCCACCCTCAGGGCTAGTAGCCATTGGCTACTAACCCCCCAGACCTAAACACGCCCTTAAATTTAGTATTTAAGGGCTACCCTGAACCCTAGAAAATTAGATTCCTGCAACTACAAGAAGAAGGACTGCCCAGCTGAAAACCCCTGCAGCGGAAGACCAGAAGACGACAACTGCCTTGGCTCCAGAAACTCACCGGCCTGTCTCCTGCCTTCCAAAGATCCTGCTCCAGCGACGCCTTCCAAAGGGACCAGCGACCTCGACATCCTCTGAGGACTGCCCCTGCTTCGAAAAGACAAGAAACTCCCGAGGACAGCGGACCTGCTCCAAGAAAGGCTGCAACTTTGTTTCCAGCAGCTTTAAAGAACCCTGCAAGCTCCCCGCAAGAAGCGTGAGACTTGCCACACTGCTCCCGGCGACCCCGACTCGGCTGGTGGCGATCCAACACCTCAGGAGGGACCCCAGGACTACTCTGATACTGTGAGTACCAAAACCTGTCCCCCCTGAGCCCCCACAGCGCCGCCTGCAGAGGGAATCCCGAGGTTTCCCCTGACCGCGACTCTTTGAACCTAAAGTCCCGACGCCTGGGAGAGACCCTGCACCCGCAGCCCCCAGGACCTGAGGGACCGGACTTTCACTGGAGGAGTGACCCCCAGGAGTCCCTCTCCCTCGCCCAAGTGGAGGTTTCCCCGAGGAATCCCCCCCTTGCCTGCCTGCAGCGCTGAAGAGATCCCGAGATCTCTCATAGACTAACATTGAAAACCCGACGCTTGTTTCTACACTGCACCCGGCCGCCCCCGCGCTGCTGAGGGTGAAATCTCTGTGTGGACTTGTGTCCCCCCCGGTGCCCTACAAAACCCCCCTGGTCTGCCCTCCGAAGACGCGGGTACTTACCTGCAAGCAGACCGGAACCGGGGCACCCCCTTCTCTCCATTCTAGCCTATGTGTTTTGGGCACCACTTTGAACTCTGCACCTGACCGGCCCTGAGCTGCTGGTGTGGTGACTTTGGGGTTGCTCTGAACCCCCAACGGTGGGCTACCTTGGACCAAGAACTAAGCCCTGTAAGTGTCTTACTTACCTGGTAAAACTAACAAAAACTTACCTCCCCCAGGAACTGTGGAAATTGCACTAAGTGTCCACTTTTAAAACAGCTATTTGTCAATAACTTGAAAAGTATACATGCAATTTTTATGATTTGAAGTTCCTAAAGTACTTACCTGCAATACCTTTCGACTGAGATATTACATGTAGAATTTGAACCTGTGGTTCTTAAAATAAACTAAGAAAAGATATTTTTCTATACAAAACCTATTGGCTGGATTTGTCTCTGAGGGTGTGTACCTCATTTATTGTCTATGTGTATGTACAACAAATGCTTAACACTACTCCTTGGATAAGCCTATTGCTCGACCACACTACCACAAAATAGAGCATTAGTATTATCTCTTTTTACCACTATTTTACCTCTAAGGGGAACCCTTGGACTCTGTGCATGCTATTCCTTACTTTGAAATAGCACATACAGAGCCAACTTCCTACAACCTGCATGCTGCATACCTCACCCCCAATAAAATGCAAAAGGCAGGTCTTCAGCCACACTCTGCCTGCCCCCGTTGCTCACAGACTAAGGCTGACTTATCAAAAGGTGTGGACCTGCCCACATATATAGACCTACAGGCGGGCAGTGAATACCGAAATATCCAGAGTGTTGGGGATTGAGTTAGAGGCAGCCCCGTTGCCAATACTACTGGGTGCCCTGGAGGGAGTGGGGAGCAACAAGACAGATCATATTTTTCTGGGGATAGCATAACTGGTGGTCAAGCGAGATGTAGCTGCCAGTTGGAGATCAGAGGCGGTGCCCACATGCCCACAATCGCCCAGTGGAGACGAGGGGTAGATTAGTGTGCCCAGCAGGAAAAGCTAGTCTATGAAATGAGGGGATGCCCAGCAAAGGACCATAAAGTGTGGGGTAAATGGAGGGGGGTCCTGTGATATTCACTAACAATGAATAACCTCAAGTATGGCATTAGTTGCACAGTGTGAAGGTCCATAGGAGATACCACATGTGAACAGAATGTTATATCCATACGCTGGCTGGTGTGAAGACAGTGAGTACATGCCAAGATGTAAACGTGACCTGTTATCAAGTTTCTCATAAAAATTTTTTTTTTTTTTTTTTTTTTAAAGTAACTTTCAATAAGTAAAAGTTGCTAGATATTTAATAAAACTGAGTTTACCATTAGATTGGATTTTTATTAAATATATAAAATAAGTATTTCAATTAAGTCTTTAGCTGGTACAGGTCACAAGTTATAAATTCTAGTTTGTAATATAGACTTGGACTTCTCCTACAGGCCACATCCTGACCAATTACAGTGTTGTTTAGGGCCTAGTCACTAAAGGAACATGCCACTCATGAGGCAACATGTTCCACACAAATAGTATGTACCCTACCTTGTGGGCAAAAAAGTGCATTTAGGAGTTACTTAAAAATCAGGTTTTCCTCCACATCAAAAGGGTGCTTTTGAAAAGTCTGTGCAGCATTGTTCATGCTGCTGCTGTCAGGCTATAAATGATAGGCCTCAAGGAAATGTTTCACTGTCTGGGATGGCATAGTATGTGCAGGAGTCCAGAGCTGGCATTTAACTTTCCATGACACCACTGTTATTCTGTACCATATATTATGTCCTTATCAAAAGCTTAATTGTTCCAATCAGGTTTTCAGCCAATTTCGGTAAGTTTCAGGAGTCACAGACATCCACTGGGTACTGAATAGCAGCATCCCAGTGTTAAAGTTCAACATTACCAGCAAAATGGTCATATAAATACATTTACTTTTTTTTTTTTAAAAACATGGGCGTGACCACCTAAAACGAGGTCACTTTGCAACAATGGGTCTGTACACTAGGACTGGCACATATTTATGGTGGTTATAAATGACAGTTGATTATTCATCAGATGTGTAGGAAAGTGCCCCTTTTCACATGGTTACCCCCCCCACACACCCCAATTTTTGCCTAATATTGATGCTGACTTGACAGTGTGCTGGGATCCTGCTAACCAGGCCCCTGCCCAGTGTTTTGTCCCCCAAACTGTACCATTTTTCCCCACAATTGGCACACCTCTGGCACACAATTAAGACCCTTGTAAAAGGTACCCCGGGTGCCAAGGGCCCTGTGGCCAGGGAAGATCCCCAATGGCTGCAGCATTTATTATGCCACCCTGGGGGACCCCCTCATCAAGCACATGCACACTGCCATTGCAGCTTGTGTGTGTTGGTGGGGACAAAAAGACAGTCGATTTGGCACCCTGCCCATAAACCACTGCCTGTGGCATAGGTAAGTCACCCCTCTAGCAGGCCTTACAGCCCTGAGGCAGGGTGCACTATCCCACAGGTGAGGGGATAGTTGCATGAGCACTATGACCCTCCAGTGGCTAAGCCAAACCTTAGACATTGTAAAGGCAGGGTAGCCATAAAGAGTATATGGTATGGGAGTCGGTCAATTACGAACTCCACAGTTCCATAATGGCGACACTGAAATCTGGGAAGTTTGGTATCAAACTTCTCAGCACAATAAATGCACACTTAGAGATGCCCCCTGTATACCAGTCCAAACACTAGTGTTAGGCTGACCAGTTCCTGCCAGCCTGCCACTGGTTTCTGGCCACATGGGGTGAGTGCCTCTGTCACTCTGTGGCCAGGAGCAAAGCCTGCACTGGGTGGAGGTGCTTTGCACCTCCCCCTGCAGGAACTGTAACACCTGGCGGTGAGCCTCAAAGGCTCAAGCCTGTTACAGCACGCCAGGGCATCCCAGCTAGTGGAGATGCCTTCCCCTCCGGACACAGACCTCACTTTTGTCTGCAAGTCCGGAAGAGATCATGAGATAAATAAGGAGGAGTCACCCACCAGTCAGGACAGCCCCTTATGTGCCCTGAGGTGAGGCGACCCCTGCCTTAAGAAATCCTCCATCTTGGTTTTGGAGGATTCCCCCAATAGGAATAGGGATGTGCCCCCCTCCACTCAGGGAGGGGGCACAAAGAGGGAGTAGCCATTGGCTACTGCCCACCAGACCTAAACACATCCCTAAATTGAATACTTAGACGCGACCTTGAACCCAGGAAATCAGATTCCTTCAACCTGAGTAAAGGAGAAGGACTGCTGACCTGAAAGCCCCACAGAGACGACAACAACTGACTTGGCCCCAGCCATACCGGGCCTGTCACCAGACTCAAAGAAACTGCACAGCGACGCATCCAGCGGTACCAGCGACCTCTGAGGACTCAGAGGACTGACCTGCACAACAACAAAGCAAGCAACTTTAAAGAGACTCTAACTTCCCGCCAGAAGCTGGAGTCTTCACGCGCAGCACCAGACGCCCGCGACTGCCTGGTAACAACGGAACCGACGCCTGGACCAGTCAGTCAGTCAAAATTCTTTATTCTGCAAATTACCATAAAAGCACAAAATTCATTATACATGAGAAAATATCATAAGACAATTCATAAAAAAGTAAAACTATAATAAAAAACCTCACCTATCAAGGCTGCAAACTAACTTCAAATTAATAAATTCCGTATCCTCATAAAATACCTAAAAACAGAACCGTTGTCGTAATCATATCCAAGTCTTATACGCTTCCACCGTAGATCAGTATTCAACTGCATCCACCAATCCGTAACGTTTTCTGATAGCAATAGCTACGCTTAAAATGTTTTAAATAGCATGACAAATATCAATAGATTACAGTTGTGCATACATCAAAGCATCATTATAAGATGTAATTTCTGTAAAAGTGGCACTAAAAATGTACGTCTGGGAGCAGAATAGAGTGGACAAAATAAAAAGAAGTGACATGTGCATTGTTTGGAAAAGGTATCACAAGGACACCTGGCTTGGACCAAGCACTGCACCCGCAGCCCCCAGGACCGAGCGGTACCACCTACCAGTGCAGGAGTGACTAGCAGGCAGCCCTCATCCTAACCCAGTCGGTGGCTGGCTCGAGAAGCCCACCTGTGCCCTACCTGCATCGCCAGAGTGACCCCCGGGTCCCTCCATTGTTTTCTACGACAAACCCACCACCTACTTTGCACACTGCATCCGGCCGCCCCTGAGGGAGTGTTTTGTGTGCCTCCTCCCCCTCCCCCTTCCTCCCAGTGCTCTACAAAACCCTCCTGGTCTGCTCCCCAAGGATGTAGGTACTTACCTGCTAGCAGACTGGAACCGGAGCACCCCTGTTCCCCATAGGCGCCTATGTTGTTTGGGCCCTCCTTTGACCTCTGCACCTGACCAGCCCTGTGTTGCCTTGAACTCCCAACGGTGGGCTGCCTACGGCCAGGAGACTGAACTTGTAAGTGCTTTACTTACCTGAGAAACTAACCAATACTTAACTCCCCTAGGAACTGTTGATTTTTGCACTGTGTACACTTTTAAAATAGTTATTTGCCATTTTAACCACAACTCAGTGTACTACTGTTTTAAATCAAAGTTCTATACTTACCTGTGTGAAGTACCTTACAATGTATGTACTTACCTTAAATTTAAATCTTGTGGTTCTAAAATAAAGAAAATATATTTTTCCATATAAAAACCTATTGGCCTGGAGTTAAGTCTTTGAGTGTCTGTTCTCATGTATTGCATGTGTGTGTGTACAACAAGTGCTTAACACAACCCTCTGATAAACTGTAGGAAGTTGGCTCTGTATGTGCTATTTCAAAGTAAGGAATAGCATGCACAGAGTCCAAGGGTTCCCCTTAGAGGTAAAATAGTGGTAAAAAGAGATAATACTAATGCTCTATTTTGTGGTAGTATGGTCGAGCAGTAGGCTTATCCAAGGAGTAGTGTTAAGCATTTGTTGTACATACACACAGACAATAAATGAGGTACACAAACTCAGAGACAAATCCAGCCAATAGGTTTTGTTATAGAAAAATATATTTTCTTAGTTAATTTTAAGAACCACAGGTTCAAATTTTACATGTAATAGCTCATTTGAAAGCTATTGCAGGTAAGTACTCTAGGAACTTTGAATCATTACTTTAGCATGTATACTTTTTACATAAAACACAGTAGGCTTATCCAAGGAGTAGTGTTAAGCATTTGTTGTACATACACACAGACAATAAATGAGGTACACACACTCAGAGACAAATCCAGCCAATAGGTTTTTGTATAGAAAAATATCTTTTCTTAGTTTATTTTAAGAACCACAGGTTCAAATTCTACATGTAATATCTCATTTGAAAGGTATTGCAGGTAAGTACTTTAGGAACTTTAAATCATAAAAATTGCATGTATACTTTACAAGTTATTGACAAATAGCTGTTTTAAAAGTGGACACTTAGTGCAATTTTCACAGTTCCTAGGGGAGGTAAGTTTTTGTTAGTTTTACCAGGTAAGTAAGACACTTACAGGGTTCAGTTCTTGGTCCAAGGTAGCCCACCGTTGGGGGTTCAGAGCAACCCCAAAGTCACCACACCAGCAGCTCAGGGCCGGTCAGGTGCAGAGTTCAAAGTGGTGCCCAAAACACATAGGCTAGAATGGAGAGAGGGGGGTGCCCCGATTCCGGTCTGCTTGCAGGTAAGTACCCGCGTCTTCGGAGGGCAGACCAGAGGGGTTTTGTAGGGCACCGGGGGGGACACAAGTACACACAGAAATTTCACTCTCAGCAGCGCGGGGGCGGCCGGGTGCAGTGTAGGAACAGGCGTCGGGTTCGCAATGTTAGTCTATGAGAGATCTCGGGATCTCTTCAGCGCTGCAGGCAGGCAAGGGGGGGATTCCTCGGGGAAACCTCCACTTGGGTAAGGGAGAGGGACTCCTGGGGGTCACTTCTCCAGTGAAAGTCCGGTCCTTCAGGTCCTGGGGGCTGCGGGTGCAGGGTCTCTCCCAGGCGTCGGGACTTTAGGTTCAAAGAGTCGCGGTCAGGGGAAGCCTCGGGATTCCCTCTGCAGGCGGCGCTGTGGGGGCTCAGGGGGGGACAGGTTTTGGTACTCACAGTATCAGAGTAGTCCTGGGGTCCCTCCTGAGGTGTTGGATCGCAACCAGCCGAGTCGGGGTCGCCGGGTGCAGTGTTGCAAGTCTCACGCTTCTTGCGGGGAGCTTGCAGGGTTCTTTAAAGCTGCTGGAAACAAAGTTGCAGCTTTTCTTGGAGCAGGTCCGCTGTCCTCGGGAGTTTCTTGTCTTTTCGAAGCAGGGGCAGTCCTCAGAGGATGTCGAGGTCGCTGGTCCCTTTGGAAGGCGTCGCTGGAGCAGGATCTTTGGAAGGCAGGAGACAGGCCGGTGAGTTTCTGGAGCCAAGGCAGTTGTCGTCTTCTGGTCTTCCGCTGCAGGGGTTTTCAGCTGGGCAGTCCTTCTTCTTGTAGTTGCAGGAATCTAATTTTCTAGGGTTCAGGGTAGCCCTTAAATACTAAATTTAAGGGCGTGTTTAGGTCTGGGGGGTTAGTAGCCAATGGCTACTAGCCCTGAGGGTGGGTACACCCTCTTTGTGCCTCCTCCCAAGGGGAGGGGGTCACAATCCTAACCCTATTGGGGGAATCCTCCATCTGCAAGATGGAGGATTTCTAAAAGTTAGAGTCACTTCAGCTCAGGACACCTTAGGGGCTGTCCTGACTGGCCAGTGACTCCTCCTTGTTTTTCTCATTTTTTTCTCCGGCCTTGCCGCCAAAAGTGGGGCCTGGCCGGAGGGGGCGGGCAACTCCACTAGCTGGAGTGTCCTGCTGGGTTGGCACAAAGGAGGTGAGCCTTTGAGGCTCACCGCCAGGTGTGACAATTCCTGCCTGGGGGAGGTGTTAGCATCTCCACCCAGTGCAGGCTTTGTTACTGGCCTCAGAGTGACAAAGGCACTCTCCCCATGGGGCCAGCAACATGTCTCGGTTTGTGGCAGGCTGCTAAAACTAGTCAGCCTACACAGATAGTCGGTTAAGTTTCAGGGGGCACCTCTAAGGTGCCCTCTGGGGTGTATTTTACAATAAAATGTACACTGGCATCAGTGTGCATTTATTGTGCTGAGAAGTTTGATACCAAACTTCCCAGTTTTCAGTGTAGCCATTATGGTGCTGTGGAGTTCGTGTTTGACAGACTCCCAGACCATATACTCTTATGGCTACCCTGCACTTACAATGTCTAAGGTTTTGTTTAGACACTGTAGGGGTACCATGCTCATGCACTGGTACCCTCACCTATGGTATAGTGCACCCTGCCTTAGGGCTGTAAGGCCTGCTAGAGGGGTGTCTTACCTATACTGCATAGGCAGTGAGAGGCTGGCATGGCACCCTGAGGGGAGTGCCATGTCGACTTACTCGTTTTGTCCTCACTAGCACACACAAGCTGGCAAGCAGTGTGTCTGTGCTGAGTGAGAGGTCTCCAGGGTGGCATAAGACATGCTGCAGCCCTTAGAGACCTTCCTTGGCATCAGGGCCCTTGGTACCAGCAGTACCAGTTACAAGGGACTTATCTGGATGCCAGGGTGTGCCAATTGTGGAATCAAAAGTACAGGTTAGGGAAAGAACACTGGTGCTGGGGCCTGGTTAGCAGGCCTCAGCACACTTTCAATTCAAAACATAGCATCAGCAAAGGCAAAAGGTCAGGGGGTAACCATGCCAAGGAGGCATTTCCTTACACAACCCCCCCCCCCCCCCCCAAGCGAAAGAGGATGAGACTAACCTTTCCCAAGAGAGTCTTCATTGTCTAAGTGGAAGAACCTGGAAAGGCCATCTGCATTGGCATGGGCAGTCCCAGGTCTGTGTTCCACTATAAAGTCCATTCCCTGTAGGGAGATGGACCACCTCAACAGTTTTGGATTTTCACCTTTCATTTGCATCAGCCATCTGAGAGGTCTGTGGTCAGTCTGAACTAGGGAGTGAGTACCAAAGAGGTATGGTCTCAGCTTCTTCAGGGACCAAACCACAGCAAAGGCCTCCCTCTCAATGGCACTCCAACGCTGCTCCCTGGGGAGTAACCTCCTGCTAATGAAAGCAACAGGCTGGTCAAGGCCATCATCATTTGTTTGGGACAAAACTGCCCCTATCCCATGTTCAGAGGCATCTGTTTGCACAATGAATTGCTTGGAGTAATCTGGAGCTTTTAGAACTGGTGCTGTGCACATAGCTTGCTTCAGGGTGTCAAAGGCCTGTTGGCATTCTACAGTCCAGTTTACTTTCTTGGGCATTTTCTTGGAGGTGAGTTCTGTGAGGGCTGTCACAATGGATCCATATCCCTTCACAAACCTCCTATAGTACCCAGTCAAGCCAAGGAATGCCCTGACTTGAGTCTGGGTTTTTGGAGCTACCCAGTCCAGAATAGTCTGGATCTTGGGTTGGAGTGGCTGAACTTGACCTCCACCTACAAGGTGTCCCAAGTAAACCACAGTTCCCTGCCCTATCTGGCATTTGGATGCCTTGATAGAGAGGCCTGCAGATTGCAGAGCCTTCGAAACCTTCTTCAGGTGGACCAGGTGATCCTGCCAGGTGGAGCTGAAGACAGCAATGTCATCAAGATAAGCTGCACTAAAGGATTCCAGCCCAGCAAGGACTTGATTCAGGGGCATTCTTTAAACCAAAGGGCATAACAGTGAACTGATAATGCCCATCAGGTGTGGAGAATGCTGTTTTTTTCTTTTGCTCCAGGGGCCATTTTGATTTGCCAGTACCCTGCTGTTAAGTCAAAGGTACTTAAGAATTTGGCAGCCCCTAATTTGTCTATGAGCTCATCAGCTCTCGAAATGGGATGAGCATCTGTCTTGGTGACAGAGTTGAGACCTCTGTAGTCCACACAAAACCTTATCTCTCTCTTTCCTTCTTTGGTGTGAGGTTTGGGGACTAAGACCACTGGGCTAGCCCAGGGGCTATCAGAGTACTCAATTACTCCCAATTCCAGCATCTTGTGGACTTCCACCTTGATGCTTTCCATAACTTGGTCAGACTGTCTAAATATTTTGTTTTTGACAGGCATGCTGTCTCCTGTGTCCACATCATGGGTACACAGGTGTGTCTGACCAGGGGTTAGGGAAAAGAGTTCAGCAAACTGCTGCAGGACCTTCCTACAGTCAGACTGCTGTTGGCTAGAGAGGGTGTCTGAGTAGATCACTCCATCCACTGAGCCATCTTTAGGGTCTGATGAGAGGAGATCAGGGAGAGGTTCACTCTCAGCTTCCTGGTCCTCATCTGTCACCATCAACAGATTTACATCAGCCCTGTCATGGAAGAGCTTAAGGCGGTTCACATGGAACACCCTCTTGGGGCTCCTGCTTGTGCCCAGGTCCACCAGGTAGGTGACCTGACTCTTCCTCTCTAGTACTGGGTAAGGGCCACTCCATTTGTCCTGAAGTGCCCTGGGAGCCACAGGCTCCAGAACCCAGACTTTCTGCCCTGGTTGAAAGTCAACCAGTGCAGCCTTTTGGTCATACCACAACTTCTGGAGTTGTTGGCTGGCCTCAAGGTTTTTACTTGCCTTTTCCATGTACTCTGCCATCCTTGAGCGAAGGCCAAGTACATAGTCCACTATGTCTTGTTTAGGCTCATGAAGAGGTCTCTGCCAGCCTTCTTTAACAAGAGCAAGTGGTCCCCTTACAGGGTGGCCAAACAGAAGTTCAAAGGGTGAGAATCCTACTCCCTTCTGAGGCACCTCTCTGTAAGCGAAAAGCAGACATGGCAGGAGGACATCCCATCTCCTTTTGAGTTTTTCTGGGAGCCCCATGATCATGCCCTTTAATGTCTTGTTGAATCTCTCAACAAGGCCATTAGTTTGTGGATGATATGGTGTAGTGAATTTGTAAGTCACTCCACACTCATTCCACATGTGTTTTAGGTATGCTGACATGAAGTTGGTACCTCTGTCAGACACCACCTCCTTAGGGAAACCCACTCTGGTAAAGATACCAATGAGGGCCTTGGCTACTGCAGGGGCAGTAGTCGACCTAAGGGGAATAGCTTCAGGATACCTAGTAGCATGATCCACTACTACTAGGATGTACATATTTCCTGAGGCTGTGGGAGGTTCTAGTGGACCAACTATGTCCACACCCACTCTTTCAAAGGGGACCCCCACCACTGGAAGTGGAATGAGGGGGGCCTTTGGATGCCCACCTGTCTTACCACTGGATTGACAGGTGGGGCAGGAGAGGCAAAACTCCTTAACCTTCTGGGACATATTGGGCCAGTAGAAGTGGTTGACTAACCTCTCCCACGTCTTGGTTTGTCCCAAATGCCCAGCAAGGGGAATATCATGGGCTAAGGTCAGAATAAACTCTCTGAAACCCTGAGGCACTACCACTCTCCTAGTGGCACCAGGTTTGGGATCTCTTGCCTCAGTGTACAGGAGTCCATCTTCCCAATAGACCCTATGTGTTCCATTTTTATTGCCTTTGGACTCTCCAGCAGCTTGCTGCCTAAGGCCTTCAAGAGAGGGACAGGTTTCTTGTCCCTTACACAACTCTTCCCTTGAGGGTCCCCCTTGGCCCAAGAGCTCAACCTGATAAGGTTCCAGCTCCATATGCTCAGTTCCCTCAGAGGGCAGAACTTCTTCCTGAGAAGAGAGGTTCTCTTTTTGGTGTTGTGTTGCAGCTGGTTTCCCAGCTGACTTTCCTTTTCTCTTGGTAGGCTAGGCCATTTTTCCAGACTCCAGCTCTACTTTTTCACCCTGTGCCTTGCACTGTGCCCTAGTCTTGACACACACCAGTTCAGGGATACCCAGCATGGCTGCATGGGTTTTCAGTTCTACCTCAGCCCATGCTGAGGACTCCAGGTCATTTCCAAGCAAACAGTCTACTGGGATATTTGAGGAGACCACCACCTGTTTCAGGCCTTTGACCCCTCCCCACTCGAACGTTACCATAGCCATGGGATGTACTTTAGTCTGATTGTCAGCGTTGGTGACTGGATAAGTTTGTCCAGCCAGGTATTGGCCAGGGGAAACCAGTTTCTCTGTCACCATGGTGACACTTGCACCTGTATCCCTCAGGCCCTCTACACTTGTCCCATTAATTAAGAGCTGCTGCCTGTATTTTTGCATGTTAGGGGGCCAGGCAGCCAGTGTGGCTAAATCCACCCCACCCTCAGAGACTAATGTAGCTTCAGTGTGACACCTGATTTGCTCTGGGCACACTGTTGATCCCACTTGGAGACTGGCCATTCCAGTTTTAGCTGGATGGGAGTTAGAAGTGGTATCTTTCTTGGGACAGGCCTTGTCTCCAGTTTGGTGTCCAGACTGACTACAGTTACGACACCAGGCCTTTTTTGGATCAAAGTTTTTACCCTTGTACCCAGAATTGTTTTGTGAAGAGGCTCTGGGCCCACCTTCCTGTGCAGGTTTTTGGGGGCCTGTAGAAGACTCTTTACTATCTTTGTTTTTGGCTGTCTCACCACCTTTCCCCTGGGGAGGTTTTGTGACCCCTTTCTTTTGGTCACCCCCTGTGGAAGTTTTGGACACCCTAGTCTTGACCCAATGGTCCGCCTTCTTTCCCAATTCTTGGGGAGAAATTGGTCCTAGGTCCACCAGATGCTGATGTAGTTTATCATTGAAACAATTACTTAATATGTGTTCTTTCACAAATAAATTGTACAGCCCATCAATCATTTACACCATTGCCTTGAATCCAACCATCCAGTGTTTTTACTGAGTAGTCTACAAAGTCAACCCAGGTCTGGCTCGAGGATTTTTGAGCCCCCCTGAATCTAATCCTATACTCCTCAGTGGAGAATCCAAAGCCCTCAATCAGGGTACCCTTCATGAGCTCATAGAATTCTGCATCTTTTTTTGAGAGCGTGAGGAGTCTATCCCTACACTTTCCTGTGAACATTTCCCAAAGGAGAGCACCCCAGTGAGATTTGTTCACTTTTCTGGTTTCACAAGCCCTCTCAAAAGCTGTGAACCATTTGGTGATGTCATCACCATCTTCATATTTAGTTACAATCCCTTTGGGGATTTTCAACATGTCAGGAGAATCTCTGACCCTAGTTATGTTGCTGCCACCATTGATGGGTCCTAGGCCCATCTCTTGTCTTTCCCTTTCTATGGCTAGGATCTGTTTTTCCAAAGCCAATCTTTTGGCCATCCTGGCTAACTGGATGTCCTCTTCACTGGAGTTATCCTCAGTGATTTCAGAGAAGCTGGACCCTCCTGTGAGGGAGCCAGCATCTCGGACTATTATTTTTGGAGTCAGGGCTTGAGAAGCCCTGTTCTCCCTAGATAGGACTGGTGGGGGGTGTAAGGAAATGCCTCCCTGGCATGGTTGCCCCCTGACTTTTTGCCTTTGCTGATGCTATGTTTACAATTGAAAGTGTGCTGAGGCCTGCTAACCAGGCCCCAGCACCAGTGTTCTTTCCCTAACCTGTACTTTTGTATCCACAATTGGCAGACCCTGGCATCCAGATAAGTCCCTTGTAACTGGTACTTCTAGTAACAAGGGCCCTGATGCCAAGGAAGGTCTCTAAGGGCTGCAGCATGTCTTATGCCACCCTGGAGACCTCTCACTCAGCACAGACACACTGCTTGCCAGCTTGGGTGTGCTAGTGAGGACAAAACGAGTAAGTCGACATGGCACTCCCCTCAGGGTGCCATGCCAGCCTCTCACTGCCTATGCAGTATAGGTAAGACACCCCTCTAGCAGGCCTTACAGCCCTAAGGCAGGGTGCACTATACCATAGGTGAGGGTACCAGTGCATGAGCATGGTACCCCTACAGTGTCTAAACAAAACCTTAGACATTGTAAGTGCAAGGTAGCCATAAGAGTATATGGTCTAGGAGTCTGTCAAACACGAACTCCACAGCACCATAATGGCTACACTGAAAACTGGGAAGTTTGGTATCAAACTTCTCAGCACAATAAATGCACACTGATACCAGTGTACATTTTATTGTAAAATACACCACAGAGGGCACCTTAGAGGTGCCCCCTGAAACTTAACCAACTATCTGTGTAGGCTGACTGGTTCCAGCAGCCTGCCACACTAGAGACATGTTGCTGGCCCCATGGGGAGAGTGCCTTTGTCACTCTGAGGCCAGTAACAAAGCCTGCACTGGGTGGAGATGCTAACACCTCCCCCAGGCAGGAGCTGTGACACCTGGCGGTGAGCCTCAAAGGCTCACCCCTTTGTCACAGCCCAGCAGGGCACTCCAGCTTAGTGGAGTTGCCCGCCCCCTCCGGCCACGGCCCCCACTTTTGGCGGCAAGGCTGGAGGGAACAAAGAAAGCAACAAGGAGGAGTCACTGGCCAGTCAGGACAGCCCCTAAGGTGTCCTGAGCTGAAGTGACTCTAACTTTTAGAAATCCTCCATCTTGCAGATGGAGGATTCCCCCCAATAGGGTTAGGATTGTGACCCCCTCCCCTTGGGAGGAGGCACAAAGAGGGTGTACCCACCCTCAGGGCTAGTAGCCATTGGCTACTAACCCCCCAGACCTAAACACGCCCTTAAATTTAGTATTTAAGGGCTACCCTGAACCCTAGAAAATTAGATTCCTGCAACTACAAGAAGAAGGACTGCCTAGCTGAAAACCCCTGCAGAGGAAGACCAGAAGACGACAACTGCCTTGGCTCCAGAAACTCACCGGCCTGTCTCCTGCCTTCCAAAGATCCTGCTCCAGCGACGCCTTCCAAAGGGACCAGCGACCTCGACATCCTCTGAGGACTGCCCCTGCTTCAAAAAGACAAGAAACTCCCGAGGACAGCGGACCTGCTCCAAGAAAAGCTGCAACTTTGTTTCCAGCAGCTTTAAAGAACCCTGCAAGCTCCCCGCAAGAAGCGTGAGACTTGCAACACTGCACCCGGCGACCCCGACTCGGCTGGTGGCGATCCAACACCTCAGGAGGGACCCCAGGACTACTCTAAGACTGAGTACAAAAACCTGTCCCCCCTGAGCCCCCACAGCGCCGCCTGCA
Organism: Pleurodeles waltl; assembly: GCF_031143425.1. Lineage (NCBI taxonomy): Eukaryota > Metazoa > Chordata > Amphibia > Caudata > Salamandridae > Pleurodeles > Pleurodeles waltl. The sequence continues at coordinate 68,095,458 of NC_090439.1, forward strand.
GAGGGAATCCCGAGGCTTCCCCTGACCGCGACTCTTTGAATCCTAAGTCCCGACACCTGGGAGAGACCCTGCACCCGCAGCCCCCAGGACCTGAAGGACCGGACTTTCACTGGAGGAGTGACCCCCAGGAGTCCCTCTCCCTTGACCAAGTGGAGGTTTCCCCGAGGAACCCCCCCCTTGCCTGCCTGCAGCGCTGAAGAGATCCCTAGATCTCCCATTGACTTCCATTACAAACCCGACGCTTGTTTCTACACTGCACCCGGCCGCCCCCGCGCTGCTGAGGGTGAAATTTCTGTGTGGACTTGTGTCCCCCCCGGTGCCCTACAAAACCCCCCCTGGTCTGCCCTCCGAAGACGCGGGTACTTACCTGCAAGCAGACCGGAACCGGGGCACCCCCTTCTCTCCATTCTAGCCTATGTGTTTTGGGCACCACTTTGAACTCTGCACCTGACCGGCCCTGAGCTGCTGGTGTGGTGACTTTGGGGTTGCTCTGAACCCCCAACGGTGGGCTACCTTGGACCAAGAACTGAACCCTGTAAGTGTCTTACTTACCTGGTAAAACTAATCAAAACTTACCTCCCCTAGGAACTGTGAAAATTGCACTAAGTGTCCACTTTTAAAACAGCTATTTGTCAATAACTTGAAAAGTATACATGCAATTTTGATGATTTGAAGTTCCTAAAGTACTTACCTGCAATACCTTTCGAATGAGATATTACATGTAGAATTTGAACCTGTGGTTCTTAAAATAAACTAAGAAAAGATATTTTTCTATATAAAAACCTATTGGCTGGATTTGTCTCTGAGTGTGTGTACCTCATTTATTGTCTATGTGTATGTACAACAAATGCTTAACACTACTCCTTGGATAAGCCTACTGCTCGACCACACTACCACAAAATAGAGCATTAGTATTATCTATTTTTACCACTATTTTACCTCTAAGGGGAACCCTTGGACTCTGTGCATGCTATTCCTTACTTTGAAATAGCACATACAGAGACAACTTCCTACATTGGTGGATCAGCGGTGGGGTACAAGACTTTGCATTTGCTGGACTACTCAGCCAATACCTGATCACACGACAAATTCCAAAATTGTCATTAGAAATTGATTTTTGCAATTTGAAAAGTTTTCTAAATTCTTAAAAGACCTGCTAGGGCCTTGTGTTAGATCCTGTTTAGCATTTCTTTTAGAGTTTAAAAGTTTGTTAAAAGTTTGAATTAGATTCTAGAACCAGTTTTAGTTTCTTAAAAAGTATTCCAACTTTTAGAAGCATAATGTCTAGCACAGATGTGAATGTGGTGGAACTCGACACCACACCTTACCTCCATCTACAGATGAGAGAGCTAAGGTCACTCTGTAAACTAAAGAAAATAGCAATGGGCCCCAAACCTACCAAAATACAGCTCCAGGAGCTTTTGGCAGAGTTTGAAAAGGCCAACCCCTCTGAGGATGGCAACTCAGAAGATGAAGATAGTGACTTGGAGGGAAATTCCCCCCCTCCAGTCCTACTTAGGGAGAGCAGGGCTTCTCAAGCCCTGACTCCACAAATAATAGTCAGAGATGCTGGTTCCCTCACAGGAGGGACCAACAACTCTGAAATCACTGAGGATAACTCCAGTGAAGAGGACATCCAGTTAGCCAGGATGGCCAAAAGATTGGCTTTGGAAAGGCAGATCCTAGCCATAGAGAGGGAAAGACAAGAGATGGGCCTAGGACCCATCAATGGTGGCAGCAACATAAATAGGGTCAGAGATTCTCCTGACATGTTGAAAATCCCTAAAGGGATTGTAACTAAATATGAAGATGGTGATGACATCACCAAAGGGTTCACAGCTTTTGAGAGGGCTTGTGTAACCAGAAAAGTGAACAGATCTCACTGGGGTGCTCTCCTTTGGGAAATGTTCACAGGAAAGTGTAGGGATAGACTCCTCACACTCTCTGGACAAGATGCAGAATCTTATGACCTCATGAAGGGTACCCTGATTGAGGGCTTTGGATTCTCCACTGAGGAGTACAGGATTAGGTTCAGGGGGGCTCAAAAATCCTCGAGCCAGACCTGGGTTGACTTTGTTGACTACTCAGTGAAAACACTAGATGGTTGGATTCAAGGCAGTGGTGTAAGTAATTATGATGGGCTGTACAATTTATTTGTGAAAGAACACCTGTTAAGTAATTGTTTCAATGATAAACTGCATCAGCATCTGGTAGACCTAGGACCAATTTCTCCCCAAGAATTGGGAAAGAAGGCGGACCATTGGGTCAAGACAAGGGTGTCCAAGACTTCAACAGGGGGTGACCAAAAGAAAGGGGTCACAAAGACTCCCCAGCAGAAGGGTGATGAGACAACCAAAACTAAAAATAGTAAAGAGTCTTCTACAGGCCCCCAAAAACCTGCACAGGAGGGTGGGCCCAGAGCCTCTTCACAAAACAATGGGTACAAGGGTAAAAACTTTGATCCCAAAAAGGCCTGGTGTCATAGCTGTAAACAGCATGGACACCAAACTGGAGACAAGGCCTGTCCCAAGAAAGGTTCCACTCCAAACTCCCATCCAGGTAACACTGGTATGGCTAGTCTCCAAGTGGGATCAACAGTGTGCCCAGAGCAAATCAGGGTCCACACTGAAGCTACTCTAGTTTCTGAGGGTGGGGTGGATTTAGCCACACTAGCTGTCTGGCCGCCTAACATGCAAAAATACAGACAGCAACTCTTAATTAATGGGACTAGAATAGAGGGCCTGAGGGATACAGGTGCCAGTGTCACCATGGTGACAGAGAAACTGGTTTCCCCTGGCCAATACCTGACTGGAAAAACTTACACAGTCACCAACGCTGACAATCAGAGAAAAGTACATCCCATGGCAATGGTTACTTTAGAATGGGGAGGGGTCAATGGCCTGAAACAGGTGGTGGTCTCCTCAAATATCCCAGTGGACTGTCTGCTTGGAAATGACCTGGAGTCCTCAGCATGGGCTGAGGTAGAGCTAAAAACCCATGCAGCAATGCTGGGTATCCCTGAACTGGTGTGTGTGAAAACGAGAGCACAATGCAAGGCACAGGGTGAAAAAGTAGAGCTGGAGTCTGGAAAAATGGCCCAGCCTACCAAGAGAACCGGAAAGTCAGTTGGGAAACCAACTGCAACACAGCAAAAGAAAGGGAACCTCTCTTCTCAGGAAGAAGTTCTGCCCTCTGAGGGAACTGAGCCTTTGGAGCTTGAACCTTATCAGGTTGAGCTCTTAGGCCCAGGGGGACCCTCAAGGGAAGAGCTGTGTAAGGGACAAGAAACCTGTCCCTCTCTTGAAGGCCTTAGGCAGCAAGCTGCTGAAGAGTCCAAAGGCAAGAAAAATGGAACACATAGGGTCTATTGGGAGGATGGGCTCCTGTACACTGAGGCCAGAGACCCCAAACCTGGTGCCACTAGGAGAGTGGTAGTGCCTCAGCTGTTCAGAGAGTTCATCCTAACATTGGCTCATGACATTCCCCTTGCTGGACATTTGGGACAAACCAAGACGTGGGAGAGGTTAGTCAACCACTTCTACTGGCCCAATATGTCCAACATGGTTAAGGAGTTTTGCCTCTCCTGCCCCACCTGTCAAGCCAGTGGTAAGACAGGTGGGCATCCAAAGGCCCCCCTCATTCCACTTCCAGTGGTGGGGGTGCCCTTTGAAAGAGTGGGTGTGGACATAGTTGGTCCACTAGAACCTCCCACAGCCTCAGGAAATATGTATATCCTGGTAGTAGTGGATCATGCTACCAGGTATCCTGAAGCTATTCCCCTTAGGTCGACTACTGCCCCTGCAGTAGCCAAGGCCCTCATTGGTATCTTTACCAGAGTGGGTTTCCCTAAGGAGGTGGTATCTGACAGAGGTACCAACTTCATGTCAGCATACCTAAAGCACATGTGGAATGAGTGTGGAGTGACTTATAAATTCACTACACCTTACCATCCACAAACTAATGGCTTAGTTGAGAGATTCAACAAGACATTAAAGGGCATGATCATGGGGCTCCCAGAAAAACTCAAAAGGAGATGGGATGTCCTCCTGCCATGTCTGCTTTTCGCTTACAGGGAGGTACCACAGAAGGGAGTAGGGTTCTCACCCTTTGAACTTCTGTTTGGTCATCCTGTAAGGGGACCACTTGCCCTTGTTAAAGAAGGCTGGGAGAGACCTCTCCATGAGCCTAAACAGGACATAGTGGACTATGTACTTGGCCTTCGCTCTAGAATGGCAGAGTACATGGAAAAGGCAACCAAAAACCTTGAGGCCAGCCAACAGCTCCAGAAGTTTTGGTATGACCAAAAGGCTGCACTGGTTGAGTTCCAACCAGGGCAGAAAGTCTGGGTTCTGGAGCCTGTGGCTCCCAGGGCACTCCAGGACAAATGGAGTGGCCCTTACCCAGTACTAGAAAGGAAGAGTCAGGTCACCTACCTGGTGGACCTGGGCACAAGCAGGAGCCCCAAGAGGGTGATCCATGTGAACCGCCTTAAGCTCTTCCATGACAGAGCTGATGTGAATCTGTTGATGGTAACAGATGAGGATCAGGAGGCAGAGAGTGAACCTCTCCCTGATCTTCTGTCATCAGACCCAAAAGATGGCACAGTAGATGGAGTGATCTACTCAGACACCCTCTCTGGCCAACAGCAGGCTGATTGTAGGAGAGTCCTACAACAGTTTCCTGAGCTTTTCTCCCTAACCCCTGGTCAGACACCCCTGTGTACCCATGATGTGGACACAGGAGACAGCATGCCTGTCAAAAACAAAATCTTCAGACAGTCTGACCATGTTAAGGAAAGCATCAAGGTGGAAGTCCACAAGATGCTGGAATTGGGAGTGATTGAGCGCTCTGACAGCCCCTGGGCTAGCCCAGTGGTCTTAGTCCCCAAACCTCACACTAAAGATGGAAAGAAAGAGATGAGGTTTTGTGTGGACTACAGAGGGCTCAACTCTGTCACCAAGACAGATGCCCATCCAATTCCAAGAGCTGATGAGCTCATTGATAAGTTAGGTGCTGCCAAATTTCTAAGTACCTTTGACTTGACAGCAGGGTACTGGCAAATAAAAATGGCACCTGGAGCAAAAGAAAAGACAGCATTCTCCACACCTGATGGGCATTATCAGTTTACTGTTATGCCCTTTGGTTTAAAGAATGCCCCTGCCACCTTCCAAAGGTTGGTGAATCAAGTCCTTGCTGGCTTGGAGTCCTTTAGCACAGCTTATCTTGATGATATTGCTGTCTTTAGCTCCACCTGGCAGGATCACCTGGTCCACCTGAAGAAGGTTTTGAAGGCTCTGCAATCTGCAGGCCTCTCTATCAAGGCATCCAAATGCCAGATAGGGCAGGGAACTGTGGTTTACTTGGGACACCTTGTAGGTGGAGGCCAAGTTCAGCCACTCCAACCCAAGGTCCAGACTATTCTGGACTGGGTAGCTCCAAAAACCCAGACTCAAGTCAGGGCATTCCTTGGTTTGACTGGGTATTACAGGAGGTTTGTGAAGGGATATGGATCCATTGTGACAGCCCTCACTGAACTCACCTCCAAGAAAATGCCCAAGAAAGTAAACTGGACTGTGGACTGCCAACAGGCCTTTGACACCCTGAAACAAGCAATGTGCTCAGCACCAGTTCTCAAAGCTCCAGATTATTCTAAGCAGTTCATTGTGCAGACTGATGCCTCTGAACATGGGATAGGGGCAGTTTTGTCCCAAACAAATGATGATGGCCTTGACCAGCCTGTTGCTTTCATTAGCAGGAGGTTACTCCCCAGGGAGCAGCGTTGGAGTGCCATTGAGAGGGAAGCCTTTGCTGTGGTTTGGTCCCTGAAGAAGCTGAGACCATACCTCTTTGGGACTCACTTCCTAGTTCAAACTGACCACAGACCTCTCAAATGGCTGATGCAAATGAAAGGTGAAAATCCTAAACTGTTGAGGTGGTCCATCTCCCTACAGGGAATGGACTTTATAGTGGAACACAGACCTGGGACTGCCCATGCCAATGCAGATGGCCTTTCCAGGTTCTTCCACTTAGAAAATGAAGACTCTCTTGGGAAAGGTTAGTCTCATCCTCTTTCGTTTGGGGGGGGGTTGTGTAAGGAAATGCCTCCCTGGCATGGTTGCCCCCTGACTTTTTGCCTTTGCTGATGCTATGTTTACAATTGAAAGTGTGCTGAGGCCTGCTAACCAGGCCCCAGCACCAGTGTTCTTTCCCTAACCTGTACTTTTGTATCCACAATTGGCAGACCCTGGCATCCAGATAAGTCCCTTGTAACTGGTACTTCTAGTACCAAGGGCCCTGATGCCAAGGAAGGTCTCTAAGGGCTGCAGCATGTCTTATGCCACCCTGGAGACCTCTCACTCAGCACAGACACACTGCTTGCCAGCTTGGGTGTGCTAGTGAGGACAAAACGAGTAAGTCGACATGGCACTCCCCTCAGGGTGCCATGCCAGCCTCTCACTGCCTATGCAGTATAGGTAAGACACCCCTCTAGCAGGCCTTACAGCCCTAAGGCAGGGTGCACTATACCATAGGTGAGGGTACCAGTGCATGAGCATGGTACCCCTACAGTGTCTAAACAAAACCTTAGACATTGTAAGTGCAGGGTAGCCATAAGAGTATATGGTCTAGGAGTCTGTCAAACACGAACTCCACAGCACCATAATGGCTACACTGAAAACTGGGAAGTTTGGTATCAAACTTCTCAGCACAATAAATGCACACTGATACCAGTGTACATTTTATTGTAAAATACACCACAGAGGGCACCTTAGAGGTGCCCCCTGAAACTTAACCAACTATCTGTGTAGGCTGACTGGTTCCAGCAGCCTGCCACACTAGAGACATGTTGCTGGCCCCATGGGGAGAGTGCCTTTGTCACTCTGAGGCCAGTAACAAAGCCTGCACTGGGTGGAGATGCTAACACCTCCCCCAGGCAGGAGCTGTGACACCTGGCGGTGAGCCTCAAAGGCTCACCCCTTTGTCACAGCCCAGCAGGGCACTCCAGCTTAGTGGAGTTGCCCGCCCCCTCCGGCCACGGCCCCCACTTTTGGCGGCAAGGCTGGAGGGAACAAAGAAAGCAACAAGGAGGAGTCACTGGCCAGTCAGGACAGCCCCTAAGGTGTCCTGAGCTGAAGTGACTCTAACTTTTAGAAATCCTCCATCTTGCAGATGGAGGATTCCCCCCAATAGGGTTAGGATTGTGACCCCCTCCCCTTGGGAGGAGGCACAAAGAGGGTGTACCCACCCTCAGGGCTAGTAGCCATTGGCTACTAACCCCCCAGACCTAAACACGCCCTTAAATTTAGTATTTAAGGGCTACCCTGAACCCTAGAAAATTAGATTCCTGCAACTACAAGAAGAAGGACTGCCTAGCTGAAAACCCCTGCAGAGGAAGACCAGAAGACGACAACTGCCTTGGCTCCAGAAACTCACCGGCCTGTCTCCTGCCTTCCAAAGATCCTGCTCCAGCGACGCCTTCCAAAGGGACCAGCGACCTCGACATCCTCTGAGGACTGCCCCTGCTTCAAAAAGACAAGAAACTCCCGAGGACAGCGGACCTGCTCCAAGAAAAGCTGCAACTTTGTTTCCAGCAGCTTTAAAGAACCCTGCAAGCTCCCCGCAAGAAGCGTGAGACTTGCAACACTGCACCCGGCGACCCCGACTCGGCTGGTGGCGATCCAACACCTCAGGAGGGACCCCAGGACTACTCTAAGACTGTGAGTACAAAAACCTGTCCCCCCTGAGCCCCCACAGCGCCGCCTGCAGAGGGAATCCCGAGGCTTCCCCTGACCGCGACTCTTTGAATCCTAAGTCCCGACACCTGGGAGAGACCCTGCACCCGCAGCCCCCAGGACCTGAAGGACCGGACTTTCACTGGAGGAGTGACCCCCAGGAGTCCCTCTCCCTTGACCAAGTGGAGGTTTCCCCGAGGAACCCCCCCCTTGCCTGCCTGCAGCGCTGAAGAGATCCCTAGATCTCCCATTGACTTCCATTACAAACCCGACGCTTGTTTCTACACTGCACCCGGCCGCCCCCGCGCTGCTGAGGGTGAAATTTCTGTGTGGACTTGTGTCCCCCCCGGTGCCCTACAAAACCCCCCCTGGTCTGCCCTCCGAAGACGCGGGTACTTACCTGCAAGCAGACCGGAACCGGGGCACCCCCTTCTCTCCATTCTAGCCTATGTGTTTTGGGCACCACTTTGAACTCTGCACCTGACCGGCCCTGAGCTGCTGGTGTGGTGACTTTGGGGTTGCTCTGAACCCCCAACGGTGGGCTACCTTGGACCAAGAACTGAATCCTGTAAGTGTCTTACTTACCTGGTAAAACTAATCAAAACTTACCTCCCCTAGGAACTGTGAAAATTGCACTAAGTGTCCACTTTTAAAACAGCTATTTGTCAATAACTTGAAAAGTATACATGCAATTTTGATGATTTGAAGTTCCTAAAGTACTTACCTGCAATACCTTTCGAATGAGATATTACATGTAGAATTTGAACCTGTGGTTCTTAAAATAAACTAAGAAAAGATATTTTTCTATATAAAAACCTATTGGCTGGATTTGTCTCTGAGTGTGTGTACCTCATTTATTGTCTATGTGTATGTACAACAAATGCTTAACACTACTCCTTGGATAAGCCTACTGCTCGACCACACTACCACAAAATAGAGCATTAGTATTATCTATTTTTACCACTATTTTACCTCTAAGGGGAACCCTTGGACTCTGTGCATGCTATTCCTTACTTTGAAATAGCACATACAGAGCCAACTTCCTACAGGGGGGAATCACCCTCCAAGTCACTATCATCATCCTCTGTGTTGCCATCCACAGAGGGGTTGGCTCTATCATTCTCTGCCAACAGCTCCTGGAGCTGTACTTTGGTAGGTCTGGAGCCCATTGTTATTTTTCTTATATTACAGAGTGACCTTAGCTCTTTCATCTGGAGATGGAGGTAAGGTGTGGTGTCGAGTTCCACCACATTCATCTCTGTACTAGACATTATTCTTCTAAAAGTTGGAATGCTTTTAAGAATCTAAAACTAGTTCTAGAATCTAATTCAAACTTTTACAAACTTTTAAACTCTAAAAGAAATGCTAACAGGGACTAACACAAGGCCCTAGCAGGACTTTAAAGAATTTAGAAAACTTTTCAAATTGCAAAAATCAATTTCTAATGAGAATTTTGGAATTTGTCGTGTGATCAGGTATTGGCTGAGTAGTCCAGCAAATGCAAAGTCTTGTATCCCACCGCTGCCACCAATGTAGGAAGTTGGCTCTGTATGTGCTATTTCAAAGTAAGGAATAGCATGCACAGAGTCCAAGGGTTCCCCTTAGAGGTAAAATAGTGGTAAAAAGAGATAATACTAATGCTCTATTTTGTGGTAGTGTGGTCGAGCAGTAGGCTTATCCAAGGAGTAGTGTTAAGCATTTGTTGTACATACACACAGGCAATAAATGAGGTACACACACTCAGAGACAAATCCAGCCAATAGGTTGTTTTATAGAAAAATATCTTTTCTTAGTTTATTTTAAGAACCACAGGTTCAAATTTTACATGTAATAGCTCATTTGAAAGGTATTGCAGGTAAGTACTCTAGGAACTTTGAATCATTACTTTAGCATGTATACTTTTTACATAAAACACAATAAGCTGTTTTAAAAGTGGACACTTAGTGCAATTTTCACAGTTCCTGGGGGAGGTAAGTTATTGTTGGTTTCAACAGGTAAGTAAGGCACTTACAGGGTTCAGTTCTTGGTCCAAGGTAGCCCACCGTTGGGGGTTCAGAGCAACCCCAAAGTTATCACACCAGCAGCTCAGGGCCGGTCAGGTGCAAAGGTCAAAGAGGTGCCCAAAACACATAGGCTATAATGGAGAGAAGGGGGTGCCCCGGTTCCAGTCTGCCAGCAGGTAAGTACCCGCGTCTTCGGAGGGCAGACCAGGGGGGTTTTGTAGGGCACCGGGGGGGACACAAAGTAGCACAGAAAGTACACCCTCAGCAGCGCGGGGGCGGCCGGGTGCAGTGTGCAAACACGCGTCGGGTTTCCTTCAGTTTTCAATGGGAGACCAAGGGGTCTCTTCAGCGATGCAGGCAGGCAAGGGGGGGGCTCCTCGGGGTAGCCACCACCTGGGCAAGGGAGAGGGCCTCCTGGGGGTCACTCCTGCACAGAAGTTCCGTTTCTTTAGGGGCTGGGGGCTGCGGGTGCAGGGTCTTTTCCAGCCGTCGGGAAATGGAGTTCAGACAGTCGCGGTCAGGGGGAGCCTGGGGATTCCCTCTGCAGGCGTCGCTGTGGGGGCTCAGGGGGGACAACTTTGGTTACTCACAGTCGTAGAGTCGCCGGAGGGTCCTCCCTGAGTTGGTTGTTCTCCACCAGTCGAGTCGGGGTCGCCGGGTGCAGTGTTGCAAGTCTCACGCTTCTTGCGGGGAGTTGCAGGGGTCTTTAAATCTGCTCCTTGTAACAAAGTTGCAGTTCTTTTGGAGCAGTGCCGCTGTCCTCGGGAGTTTCTTGTCTTTTTCAAAGCAGGGCAGTCCTCAGAGGATTCAGAGGTCGCTGGTCCCTTGGAAAGCGTCGCTGGAGCAGGGTTCTTTGGAAGGCAGGAGACAGGCCGGTAAGTCTGGGGCCAAGGCAGTTGGTGTCTTCTGGTCTTCCTCTGCAGGGGTCTTTCAGCTCGGCAGTCCTTCTTCTTGTAGTTGCAGGAATCTAGTTTCTAGGTTCAGGGAGAGCCCTTAAATACTAAATTTAAGGGCGTGTTTAGGTCTGGGGGGTTAGTAGCCAATGGCTACTAGCCCTGAGGGTGAGTACACCCTCTTTGTGCCTCCTCCCAAGGGGAGGGGGTCTCATCCCTAATCCTATTGGGGGAATCCTCCATCTGCAAGATGGAGGATTTCTAAAAGTTAGAGTCACCTCAGCTCAGGACACCTTAGGGGCTGTCCTGACTGGCCAGTGACTCCTCCTTGTTGCTTTCTTTGTTCCCTCCAGCCTTGCCGCCAAAAGTGGGGGCCGTGGCCGGAGGGGGCGGGCAACTCCACTAAGCTGGAGTGCCCTGCTGTGCTGTGACAAAGGGGTGAGCCTTTGAGGCTCACCGCCAGGTGTTACAGCTCCTGCCTGGGGGAGGTGTTAGCATCTCCACCCAGTGCAGGCTTTGTTACTGGCCTCAGAGTGACAAAGGCACTCTCCCCATGGGGCCAGCAGCATGTCTCTAGTGTGGCAGGCTGCTGGAACCAGTCAGCCTACACAGATAGTCGGTTAAGTTTCAGGGGGCACCTCTAAGGTGCCCTCTGTGGTGTATTTTACAATAAAATGTACACTGGCATCAGTGTGCATTTATTGTGCTGAGAAGTTTGATACCAAACTTCCCAGTTTTCAGTGTAGCCATTATGGTGCTGTGGAGTTCGTGTAAAACAGACTCCCAGACCATATACTCTTATGGCTACCCTGCACTTACAATGTCTAAGGTTTTGCTTAGACACTGTAGGGGCACAGTGCTCATGCACTGGTACCCTCACCTATGGTATAGTGCACCCTGCCTTAGGGCTGTAAGGCCTGCTAGAGGGGTGTCTTACCTATACTGCATAGGCAGTGAGAGGCTGGCATGGCACCCTGAGGGGAGTGCCATGTCGACTTACTCGTTTTGTCCTCACTAGCACACACAAGCTGGTAAGCAGTGTGTCTGTGCTGAGTGAGGGGTCTCTAGGGTGGCATAATACATGCTGCAGCCCTTAGAGACCTTCCCTGGCATCAGGGCCCTTAGTACCAGAGGTACCAGTTACAAGGGACTTATCTGGATGCCAGGGTGTGCCAATTGTGGAATCAAAAGTACAGGTTAGGGAAAGAACACTGGTGCTTGGGCCTGGTTAGCAGGCCTCAGCACACTTTCAATTCAAAACATAGCATCAGCAAAGGCAAAAAGTCAGGGGGTAACCATGCCAAGGAGGCATTTCCTTACATAAGCCTACTGCTCAACCACACTACCACAAAATAGAGTGTTAGTATTATCTAATTTTGACACTATCAACCTCTAAGGGGAACCCATGGACTCTGTGCACACTATCACTTTGAGATAGTATATACAGAGCCAACTTTCTACACCAAGGGCCACATGTACGAACACATTTTCCCATAGACACAGAATGGGCAAATCTGCTTGCTACATCTGGCCCCAAGTGTTTTCTTTCTTGTGTGCAAGTACTTTTTGACTGTAGTGGTATTGCATGAGCTTTGCATGTCTCCTAGATAAGTCTTGGCTCCTCATCCACAGCTACCTCTAGAGAGCCCGGCTTCTACACACCGCCTACACTTCAATGAGAGGGGATACCTGGACCTGGTATAAGGTGAAAGTACCATATGTACCCACCACACACCAAGTCAGCTTCCTACACCCCTGACAGCAGGAAAACAGATCTTCGCTGCACACAAAAGAAGGAGTGGACAAAGAAGCCCATCGACCCGAGAACAGAGGAGCACAACTGACTTTGTGCCAACCCTGCCAGCTTCACCCAACCCTTGTGGAGCAACAGACCTGTCCTGCCGCTGTACAGCCTACATGAAATAGTGAGAGCTGCTAGTGCTTTGCAAATCGCCTTGGAGAACTCCCTTAGAGTAGAGGACCTGCTTTCTTGCATCTGCAGGCAACAACCAAAGAAGAACTTCAAGGCCTTGGATTGCAAAATCTAGATGCCACACATTACCACTGCAGACGAGTCTCATAGCCTGAGCTGAAGTGGGCCAATGTGGTTCCCAGGCCCTCCAAAGACGTAGCCCACCTTGAGTTCGCCCCACTGTGGACTTCACAATAGTGTCTGCAGCCTGTTTAAGCAGACACCGCAACCGCAAGTGACCTGGACACAAAGACCGGACGCCCCACAACCTCTCTGTACCAGTCCGCCTTAGACCGAGAAAATAACCAAGGGTGTTCCCAAGTCTCCCAGCCTCATGAGACCTGAGCCCACTTGTTGGCTTGGTCAGACTGGACCCCCAATCCACATCTGCAGCCTGTTTCTGTGACCCCTGTCCCCACCCAACACGACCAGTGACTGAAACACAAAGGTCCTAAACACCTTTGCATCCAGCCACTTCAGAGCAAGAAGAACAGGACCACTGGTGTCCCTACGTCACAGAGCTTTTAAAGACTTGACCCCCACTTGGTGGTTCACCCAGACTGGACTCAGTCCACACCTGCAGCATCTTTGGGACCGTACAAATACCCACTGATATACACAGGGCACCAGACGCTGAACTGCGCCTCTGCATCCGGCCACCCAGTGCCACCCAAGATGACCTGTTCATGTGGCTTTGGACTCTGCCCCATACTCACCTTAAGTCCCGAAGATTAGTCCTGCAAGTTGCTGTGAAGTACCTGTTTGCGGTGTATGCTTTCTCTTCCATAAAATAACATTGCAGCTACAGAAAAATGCATTGTGTCGACTTCTCAAAACTATAAAAATTACTCTCTCGAAAAATACCCACCTGATTCCAGTGATCTTGGTATCTATTTTTTTTTTTTTAAGGTAGGTTTTATTTTTATTAATTGGTGTTGGATTGCCTTAAGTGTGTCTCACTTATGTCCTATGTGTGGGTCATACATTATGGAAAAACAGTCATCCCAGACCTAATTGATGCGGTTTGGAATTCACAGTGGGCAGTGAGAGAAGGATTGGAACTGAAAAATAGAGAAGCCTCCTTCTTAACTGATGCAAACTGATGAACGGTGATTTGGGAATGGGGTGCTAGATCACACCAACTTAGACTAAACCTAAGCATGATGAAGCATTGTATTGACTCAATCAGGAGGTCCTTAGGACTGACTGGAGGTCTAATGAATTGCTTTTGAGGCTCAAATATATGGCCTAGGGATTGGGAGCGATTTGCACATGCCCTAGAGGTCTTTAAAGTTAAGAAAGTTAGGAAAAGCAACCCTAAACACAGGAAAAATTGTTGGTCAGGAGTCTGCCACTAGTTTATAGTCAGGGACACAGCCAAAGTTGTAGGAGTGTTAGGACCCAAACGGTTGTGACCTTATGTAAGGAAATGCCTCCTTGGCATGGTTGCCCCCTGACTTTTTGCCTTTGCTGATGCTATGTTTACAATTGAAAGTGTGCTGAGGCCTGCTAACCAGGCCCCAGCACCAGTGTTCTTTCCCTAACCTGTACTTTTGTATCCACAATTGGCAGACCCTGGCATCCAGATAAGTCCCTTGTAACTGGTACTTCTAGTACCAAGGGCCCTGATGCCAAGGAAGGTCTCTAAGGGCTGCAGCATGTCTTATGCCACCCTGGAGACCTCTCACTCAGCACAGACACACTGCTTGCCAGCTTGTGTGTGCTAGTGAGGACAAAACGAGTAAGTCGACATGGCACTCCCCTCAGGGTGCCATGCCAGCCTCTCACTGCCTATGCAGTATAGGTAAGACACCCCTCTAGCAGGCCTTACAGCCCTAAGGCAGGGTGCACTATACCACAGGTGAGGGTACCAGTGCATGAGCATGGTACCCCTACAGTGTCTAACCAAAACCTTAGACATTGTAAGTGCAGGGTAGCCATAAGAGTATATGGTCTGGGAGCCTGTCAAACACGAACTCCACAGCACCATAATGGCTACACTGAAAACTGGGAAGTTTGGTATCAAACTTCTCAGCACAATAAATGCACACTGATGCCAGTGTACATTTTATTGTAAAATACACCACAGAGGGCACCTTAGAGGTGCCCCCTGAAACTTAACCGACTATCTGTGTAGGCTGACTAGTTTTAGCAGCCTGCCACAAACCGAGACATGTTGCTGGCCCCATGGGGAGAGTGCCTTTGTCACTCTGAGGCCAGTAACAAAGCCTGCACTGGGTGGAGATGCTAACACCTCTCCCAGGCAGGAATTGTCACACCTGGCGGTGAGCCTCAAAGGCTCACCTCCTTTGTGCCAACCCAGCAGGACACTCCAGCTAGTGGAGTTGCCCGCCCCCTCCGGCCAGGCCCCACTTTTGGCGGCAAGGCCGGAGAAAATAATGAGAATAACAAGGAGGAGTCACTGGCCAGTCAGGACAGCCCCTAAGGTGTCCTGAGCTGAGGTGACTCTAACTTTTAGAAATCCTCCATCTTGCAGATGGAGGATTCCCCCAATAGGGTTAGGATTGTGACCCCCTCCCCTTGGGAGGAGGCACAAAGAGGGTGTACCCACCCTCAGGGCTAGTAGCCATTGGCTACTAACCCCCCAGACCTAAACACGCCCTTAAATTTAGTATTTAAGGGCTACCCTGAACCCTAGAAAATCAGATTCCTGCAACTACAAGAAGAAGGACTGCCTAGCTGAAAAACCCCTGCAGAGGAAGACCAGAAGACGACAACTGCCTTGGCTCCAGAAACTCACCGGCCTGTCTCCTGCCTTCCAAAGATCCTGCTCCAGCGACGCCTTCCAAAGGGACCAGCGACCTCGACATCCTCTGAGGACTGTCCCTGCTTCGAAAAGACAAGAAACTCCCGAGGACAGCGGACCTGCTCCAAAGAAAAGCTGCAACTTTGTTTCCAGCAGCTTTAAAGAACCCTGCAAGCTCCCCGCAAAAGGCGTGAGACTTGCAACACTGCACCCGGCGACCCCGACTCGACTGGTGGAGATCCGACGCCTCAGGAGGGACCCCAGGACTACTCTGATACTGTGAGTACCAAAACCTGTCCCCCCTGAGCCCCCACAGCGCCGCCTGCAGAGGGAATCCCGAGGCTTCCCCTGACCGCGACTCTTTGAAA
The DNA here is from genome assembly GCF_031143425.1 of Pleurodeles waltl. NCBI lineage: Eukaryota > Metazoa > Chordata > Amphibia > Caudata > Salamandridae > Pleurodeles > Pleurodeles waltl. The sequence continues at coordinate 68,111,191 of NC_090439.1, forward strand.
CCAAAGTCCCGACACCTGGGAGAGACCCTGCACCCGCAGCCCCCAGGACCTGAAGGACCGGACTTTCACTGGAGGAGTGACCCCCAGGAGTCCCTCTCCCTTGCCCAAGTGGAGGTTTCCCCGAGGAACCCCCCCCTTGCCTGCCTGCAGCGCTGAAGAGATCCCTAGATCTCCCATTGACTTCCATTACAAACCCGACGCTTGTTTCTACACTGCACCCGGCCGCCCCCGCGCCGCTGAGGGTGAAATTTCTGTGTGGACTCGTGTCCCCCCCGGTGCCCTACAAAACCCCCCTGGTCTGCCCTCCGAAGACGCGGGTACTTACCTGCAAGCAGACCGGACCCGGGGCACCCCCTTCTCTCCATTCTAGCCTATGTGTTTTGGGCACCACTTTGAACTCTGCACCTGACCGGCCCTGAGCTGCTGGTGTGGTGACTTTGGGGTTGCTCTGAACCCCCAACGGTGGGCTACCTTGGACCAAGAACTGAACCCTGTAAGTGTCTTACTTACCTGGAAAAACTAATCAAAAACTTACCTCCCCTAGGAACTGTGAAAATTGCACTAAGTGTCCACTTTTAAAACAGCTATTTGTCAATAACTTGAAAAGTATACATGCAATTTTGATGATTTGAAGTTCCTAAAGTACTTACCTGCAATACCTTTCGAATGAGCTATTACATGTAGAATTTGAACCTGTGGTTCTTAAAATAAACTAAGAAAAGATATTTTTCTATATAAAAACCTATTGGCTGGATTTGTCTCTGAGTGTGTGTACCTCATTTATTGTCTATGTGTATGTACAACAAATGCTTAACACTACTCCTTGGATAAGCCTACTGCTCGACCACACTACCACAAAATAGAGCATTAGTATTATCTATTTTTACCACTATTTTACCTCTAAGGGGAACCCTTGGACTCTGTGCATGCTATTCCTTACTTTGAAATAGCACATACAGAGCCAACTTCCTACATTGGTGGATCAGCGGTGGGGTACAAGACTTTGCATTTGCTGGACTACTCAGCCAATACCTGATCACACGACAAATTCCAAAATTGTCATTAGAAATTGATTTTTGCAATTTGAAAGGTTTTCTAAATTCTTAAAAGACCTGCTAGGGCCTTGTGTTAGATCCTGTTTAGCATTTCTTTTAGAGTTTAAAAGTTTGTTAAAAGTTTGAATTAGATTCTAGAACCAGTTTTAGTTTCTTAAAAAGTATTCCAACTTTTAGAAGCATAATGTCTAGCACAGATGTGAATGTGGTGGAACTCGACACCACACCTTACCTCCATCTACAGATGAGAGAGCTAAGGTCACTCTGTAAACTAAAGAAAATAGCAATGGGCCCCAAACCTACCAAAGTACAGCTCCAGGAGCTTTTGGCAGAGTTTGAAAAGGCCAACCCCTCTGAGGATGGCAACTCAGAGGATGAAGATAGTGACTTGGAGGGAAATTCCCCCCCTCCAGTCCTACTTAGGGAGAGCAGGGCTTCTCAAGCCCTGACTCCACAAATAATAGTCAGAGATGCTGGTTCCCTCACAGGAGGGACCAACAACTCTGAAATCACTGAGGATAACTCCAGTGAAGAGGACATCCAGTTAGCCAGGATGGCCAAAAGATTGGCTTTGGAAAGACAGATCCTAGCCATAGAGAGGGAAAGACAAGAGATGGGCCTAGGACCCATCAATGGTGGCAGCAATATAAATAGGGTCAGAGATTCTCCTGACATGTTGAAAATCCCCAAAGGGATTGTAACTAAATATGAAGATGGTGATGACATCACCAAATGGTTCACAGCTTTTGAGAGGGCTTGTGTAACCAGAAAAGTGAACAAATCTCACTGGGGTGCTCTCCTTTGGGAAATGTTCACAGGAAAGTGTAGGGATAGACTCCTCACACTCTCTGGACAAGATGCAGAATCTTATGACCTCATGAAGGGTACCCTGATTGAGGGCTTTGGATTCTCCACTGAGGAGTACAGGATTAGGTTCAGGGGGGCTCAAAAATCCTCGAGCCAGACCTGGGTTGACTTTGTTGACTACTCAGTGAAAACACTAGATGGTTGGATTCAAGGCAGTGGTGTAAGTAATTATGATGGGCTGTACAATTTATTTGTGAAAGAACACCTGTTAAGTAATTGTTTCAATGATAAACTGCATCAGCATCTGGTAGACCTAGGACCAATTTCTCCCCAAGAATTGGGAAAGAAGGCGGACCATTGGGTCAAGACAAGGGTGTCCAAGACTTCAACAGGGGGTGACCAAAAGAAAGGGGTCACAAAGACTCCCCAGCAGAAGGGTGATGAGACAACCAAAACTAAAAATAGTAAAGAGTCTTCTACAGGCCCCCAAAAACCTGCACAGGAGGGTGGGCCCAGAGCCTCTTCACAAAACAATGGGTACAAGGGTAAAAACTTTGATCCCAAAAAGGCCTGGTGTCATAGCTGTAAACAGCATGGACACCAAACTGGAGACAAGGCATGTCCCAAGAAAGGTTCCACTCCAAACTCCCATCCAGGTAACACTGGTATGGCTAGTCTCCAAGTGGGATCAACAGTGTGCCCAGAGCAAATCAGGGTCCACACTGAAGCTACTCTAGTTTCTGAGGGTGGGGTGGATTTAGCCACACTAGCTGTCTGGCCGCCTAACATGCAAAAATACAGACAGCAACTCTTAATTAATGGGACTAGAATAGAGGGCCTGAGGGATACAGGTGCCAGTGTCACCATGGTGACAGAGAAACTGGTTTCCCCTGGCCAATACCTGACTGGAAAAACTTACACAGTCACCAACGCTGACAATCAGAGAAAAGTACATCCCATGGCAATGGTTACTTTAGAATGGGGAGGGGTCAATGGCCTGAAACAGGTGGTGGTCTCCTCAAATATCCCAGTGGACTGTCTGCTTGGAAATGACCTGGAGTCCTCAGCATGGGCTGAGGTAGAGCTAAAAACCCATGCAGCAATGCTGGGTATCCCTGAACTGGTGTGTGTGAAAACCAGAGCACAATGCAAGGCACAGGGTGAACAAGTAGAGCTGGAGTCTGGAAGAATGGCCCAGCCTACCAAGAGAAAAGGAAAGTCAGTTGGGAAACCAACTGCAACACAGCAAAAGAAAGGGAACCTCTCTTCTCAGGAAGAAGTTCTGCCCTCTGAGGGAACTGAGCCTTTGGAGCTTGAACCTTATCAGGTTGAGCTCTTAGGCCCAGGGGGACCCTCCAGGGAAGAGCTGTGTAAGGGACAAGAAACCTGTCCCTCTCTTGAAGGCCTTAGGCAGCAAGCTGCTGAAGAGTCCAAAGGCAAGAAAAATGGAACACATAGGGTCTATTGGGAAGATGGACTCCTGTACTCTGAGGCCAGAGACCCCAAACCTGGTGCCACTAGGAGAGTGGTAGTGCCTCAGCTGTTCAGGAAGTTCATCCTAACATTGGCCCATGACATTCCCCTTGCTGGACATTTGGGACAAACCAAGACGTGGGAGAGGTTAGTCAACCACTTCTACTGGCCCAATATGTCCAACATGGTTAAGGAGTTTTGCCTCTCCTGCCCCACCTGTCAAGCCAGTGGTAAGACAGGTGGGCATCCAAAGGCCCCCCTCATTCCACTTCCAGTGGTGGGGGTGCCCTTTGAAAGAGTGGGTGTGGACATAGTTGGTCCACTGGAACCTCCCACAGCCTCAGGAAATATGTATATCCTGGTAGTAGTGGATCATGCTACCAGGTATCCTGAAGCTATTCCCCTTAGGTCGACTACTGCCCCTGCAGTAGCCAAGGCCCTCATTGGTATCTTTACCAGAGTGGGTTTCCCTAAGGAGGTGGTGTCTGACAGAGGTACCAACTTCATGTCAGCATACCTAAAGCACATGTGGAATGAGTGTGGAGTGACTTATAAATTCACTACACCTTACCATCCACAAACTAATGGCTTAGTTGAGAGATTCAACAAGACATTAAAAGGCATGATCATGGGGCTCCCAGAAAAACTCAAAAGGAGATGGGATGTCCTCCTGCCATGTCTGCTTTTCGCTTACAGGGAGGTACCACAGAAGGGAGTAGGGTTCTCACCCTTTGAACTTCTGTTTGGTCATCCTGTAAGGGGACCACTTGCCCTTGTTAAAGAAGGCTGGGAGAGACCTCTCCATGAGCCTAAACAGGACATAGTGGACTATGTACTTGGCCTTCGCTCTAGAATGGCAGAGTACATGGAAAAGGCAACCAAAAACCTTGAGGCCAGCCAACAGCTCCAGAAGTTTTGGTATGACCAAAAGGCTGCACTGGTTGAGTTCCAACCAGGGCAGAAAGTCTGGGTTCTGGAGCCTGTGGCTCCCAGGGCACTCCAGGACAAATGGAGTGGCCCTTACCCAGTACTAGAGAGGAAGAGTCAGGTCACCTACTTGGTGGACCTGGGCACAAGCAGGAGCCCCAAAAGGGTGATCCATGTAAACCGCCTTAAGCTCTTCCACGACAGGGCTGATGTCAATCTGTTGATGGTAACAGATGAGGATCAGGAGGCAGAGAGTGAACCTCTCCCTGATCTTCTGTCATCAGACCCAAAAGATGGTACAGTAGATGGAGTGATCTACTCAGACACCCTCTCTGGCCAACAGCAAGCTGATTGTAGGAGAGTCCTACAACAGTTTCCTGAACTCTTCTCCTTAACCCCTGGTCAGACACACCTGTGTACCCATGATGTGGACACAGGAGACAGCATGCCTGTCAAGAACAAAATCTTTAGACAGTCTGACCATGTTAAGGAAAGCATCAAGGTGGAAGTCCACAAGATGCTGGAATTGGGAGTGATTGAGCGCTCTGACAGCCCCTGGGCTAGCCCAGTGGTCTTAGTCCCCAAACCTCACACCAAAGATGGAAAGAAAGAGATGAGGTTTTGTGTGGACTACAGAGGGCTCAATTCTGTCACCAAGACAGATGCCCATCCAATTCCAAGAGCTGATGAGCTCATTGATAAATTAGGTGCTGCCAAATTTCTAAGTACCTTTGACTTGACAGCAGGGTACTGGCAAATAAAAATGGCACCTGGAGCAAAAGAAAAGACAGCATTCTCCACACCTGATGGGCATTATCAGTTTACTGTTATGCCCTTTGGTTTAAAGAATGCCCCTGCCACCTTCCAAAGGTTGGTGAATCAAGTCCTTGCTGGCTTGGAGTCCTTTAGCACAGCTTATCTTGATGATATTGCTGTCTTTAGCTCCACCTGGCAGGATCACCTGGTCCACCTGAGGAAGGTTTTGAAGGCTCTGCAATCTGCAGGCCTCTCTATCAAGGCATCCAAATGCCAGATAGGGCAGGGAACTGTGGTTTACTTGGGACACCTTGTAGGTGGAGGCCAAGTTCAGCCACTCCAACCCAAGATCCAGACTATTCTGGACTGGGTAGCTCCAAAAACCCAGACTCAAGTCAGGGCATTCCTTGGCTTGACTGGGTATTACAGGAGGTTTGTGAAGGGATATGGATCCATTGTGACAGCCCTCACTGAACTCACCTCCAAGAAAATGCCCAAGAAAGTAAACTGGACTGTGGACTGCCAACAGGCCTTTGACACCCTGAAACAGGCAATGTGCTCAGCACCGGTTCTCAAAGCTCCAGATTATTCTAAGCAGTTCATTGTGCAGACTGATGCCTCTGAACATGGGATAGGGGCAGTTTTGTCCCAAACAAATGATGATGGCCTTGACCAGCCTGTTGCTTTCATTAGCAGGAGGTTACTCCCCAGGGAGCAGCGTTGGAGTGCCATTGAGAGGGAGGCCTTTGCTGTGGTTTGGTCCCTGAAGAAGCTGAGACCATACCTCTTTGGGACTCACTTCCTAGTTCAAACTGACCACAGACCTCTCAAATGGCTGATGCAAATGAAAGGTGAAAATCCTAAACTGTTGAGGTGGTCCATCTCCCTACAGGGAATGGACTTTATAGTGGAACACAGACCTGGGACTGCCCATGCCAATGCAGATGGCCTTTCCAGGTTCTTCCACTTAGAAAATGAAGACTCTCTTGGGAAAGGTTAGTCTCATCCTCTTTCGTTTGGGGGGGGGTTGTGTAAGGAAATGCCTCCTTGGCATGGTTGCCCCCTGACTTTTTGCCTTTGCTGATGCTATGTTTACAATTGAAAGTGTGCTGAGGCCTGCTAACCAGGCCCCAGCACCAGTGTTCTTTCCCTAACCTGTACTTTTGTATCCACAATTGGCAGACCCTGGCATCCAGATAAGTCCCTTGTAACTGGTACTTCTAGTACCAAGGGCCCTGATGCCAAGGAAGGTCTCTAAGGGCTGCAGCATGTCTTATGCCACCCTGGAGACCTCTCACTCAGCACAGACACACTGCTTGCCAGCTTGTGTGTGCTAGTGAGGACAAAACGAGTAAGTCGACATGGCACTCCCCTCAGGGTGCCATGCCAGCCTCTCACTGCCTATGCAGTATAGGTAAGACACCCCTCTAGCAGGCCTTACAGCCCTAAGGCAGGGTGCACTATACCACAGGTGAGGGTACCAGTGCATGAGCATGGTACCCCTACAGTGTCTAACCAAAACCTTAGACATTGTAAGTGCAGGGTAGCCATAAGAGTATATGGTCTGGGAGCCTGTCAAACACGAACTCCACAGCACCATAATGGCTACACTGAAAACTGGGAAGTTTGGTATCAAACTTCTCAGCACAATAAATGCACACTGATGCCAGTGTACATTTTATTGTAAAATACACCACAGAGGGCACCTTAGAGGTGCCCCCTGAAACTTAACCGACTATCTGTGTAGGCTGACTAGTTTTAGCAGCCTGCCACAAACCGAGACATGTTGCTGGCCCCATGGGGAGAGTGCCTTTGTCACTCTGAGGCCAGTAACAAAGCCTGCACTGGGTGGAGATGCTAACACCTCTCCCAGGCAGGAATTGTCACACCTGGCGGTGAGCCTCAAAGGCTCACCTCCTTTGTGCCAACCCAGCAGGACACTCCAGCTAGTGGAGTTGCCCGCCCCCTCCGGCCAGGCCCCACTTTTGGCGGCAAGGCCGGAGAAAATAATGAGAATAACAAGGAGGAGTCACTGGCCAGTCAGGACAGCCCCTAAGGTGTCCTGAGCTGAGGTGACTCTAACTTTTAGAAATCCTCCATCTTGCAGATGGAGGATTCCCCCAATAGGGTTAGGATTGTGACCCCCTCCCCTTGGGAGGAGGCACAAAGAGGGTGTACCCACCCTCAGGGCTAGTAGCCATTGGCTACTAACCCCCCAGACCTAAACACGCCCTTAAATTTAGTATTTAAGGGCTACCCTGAACCCTAGAAAATCAGATTCCTGCAACTACAAGAAGAAGGACTGCCTAGCTGAAAAACCCCTGCAGAGGAAGACCAGAAGACGACAACTGCCTTGGCTCCAGAAACTCACCGGCCTGTCTCCTGCCTTCCAAAGATCCTGCTCCAGCGACGCCTTCCAAAGGGACCAGCGACCTCGACATCCTCTGAGGACTGTCCCTGCTTCGAAAAGACAAGAAACTCCCGAGGACAGCGGACCTGCTCCAAAGAAAAGCTGCAACTTTGTTTCCAGCAGCTTTAAAGAACCCTGCAAGCTCCCCGCAAAAGGCGTGAGACTTGCAACACTGCACCCGGCGACCCCGACTCGACTGGTGGAGATCCGACGCCTCAGGAGGGACCCCAGGACTACTCTGATACTGTGAGTACCAAAACCTGTCCCCCCTGAGCCCCCACAGCGCCGCCTGCAGAGGGAATCCCGAGGCTTCCCCTGACCGCGACTCTTTGAAACCAAAGTCCCGACACCTGGGAGAGACCCTGCACCCGCAGCCCCCAGGACCTGAAGGACCGGACTTTCACTGGAGGAGTGACCCCCAGGAGTCCCTCTCCCTTGCCCAAGTGGAGGTTTCCCCGAGGAACCCCCCCCTTGCCTGCCTGCAGCGCTGAAGAGATCCCTAGATCTCCCATTGACTTCCATTACAAACCCGACGCTTGTTTCTACACTGCACCCGGCCGCCCCCGCGCCGCTGAGGGTGAAATTTCTGTGTGGACTCGTGTCCCCCCCGGTGCCCTACAAAACCCCCCTGGTCTGCCCTCCGAAGACGCGGGTACTTACCTGCAAGCAGACCGGACCCGGGGCACCCCCTTCTCTCCATTCTAGCCTATGTGTTTTGGGCACCACTTTGAACTCTGCACCTGACCGGCCCTGAGCTGCTGGTGTGGTGACTTTGGGGTTGCTCTGAACCCCCAACGGTGGGCTACCTTGGACCAAGAACTGAACCCTGTAAGTGTCTTACTTACCTGGAAAAACTAATCAAAAACTTACCTCCCCTAGGAACTGTGAAAATTGCACTAAGTGTCCACTTTTAAAACAGCTATTTGTCAATAACTTGAAAAGTATACATGCAATTTTGATGATTTGAAGTTCCTAAAGTACTTACCTGCAATACCTTTCGAATGAGCTATTACATGTAGAATTTGAACCTGTGGTTCTTAAAATAAACTAAGAAAAGATATTTTTCTATATAAAAACCTATTGGCTGGATTTGTCTCTGAGTGTGTGTACCTCATTTATTGTCTATGTGTATGTACAACAAATGCTTAACACTACTCCTTGGATAAGCCTACTGCTCGACCACACTACCACAAAATAGAGCATTAGTATTATCTATTTTTACCACTATTTTACCTCTAAGGGGAACCCTTGGACTCTGTGCATGCTATTCCTTACTTTGAAATAGCACATACAGAGCCAACTTCCTACACCTTAGTTAAATAAAAGACAGGAGTTATTAGGCCAACAGCCAGTAATGAATCTCAAAGATAACTAAATTCTGCAAAATCTGTATCTTGGGGCACCCAAGGAAAATGGGGCAGCTACATGGCCACCGAACTGCATTTTAGGGAAGAGGCTGGAGTGAAACTTCAAAAGAAAATACATCTATAACTATAACCGCATAGGCTGTTCAGATGTTTTAAGCAAAGTCACAACTACTGCCTCCAGCCAATAAAGCGGTATCCCCATGCAGAAAAAGACCTTGTGAAAGCATACTACCTCTTTGTCTTTCAATGACTGGGAGTGAAATAATCACCTTACGTATGTAGCCACAAACATGGAAAACATGGGTCAAATGTGAATTAAGACATACCTCATATCCACTAAATCTTTTCCTGCTTGGTTCTCCCTGTAAAAAAAGCAAATTGATAATGAATTAAAAAAAAAATTTTTTACAAAAATGCATGGGTTTTATAAACTACGGCAAAAAAAAAAAAAAAGTTCAAGCAAGAGCGCTCAAATCTGTTGGAGGGAAAACTACCATGGGAACACAGGGCCCCCGGAGAAAGGAAATTGGACCAGCGTAGCACACCACCTAACAAAAAAAGTAAAGTCTGAGATGCAATCGGTGACTAAAGTGACCAGTGTAACCCTGATGGAGTCCTCACATACGGGAGTGGAGGGTACCAGAGACTCTCTTGTGCTGCTCACACATATGGACTATATGGCGGACCATTTTGTCTCACCAATCTGAGAGGTTGGACGACGAGCCAGAGCAGGAGGAGCTCGATGAGCTACTTGAGCAGTCTTGGCAGTGTGATGGAAGTCATTGGTCAATGCCTTCTGGTGCCAGAGTGGCAATGTCACGTACTGTACAAAAGAAAGGAGCACAGCCACACGGCCGAAGTGATGGGGTCAAATCTCCTGTCAAAACCCAAGAACTGCTGTGGGATCACTCGTCGTCACCCAGCCTAAAGTGAAGTATGTCTGGGAATGTGATTCCTACTCAGGAGCTACCTGACTCAGTCTCTCTAGAGGCAATCTACCAGAGTTTATTCCCATCGTGAAGAGACTCCAGCATAAAGTCTGAAGACCCAAAATGTCTAGTGGAAGCTGCAAGATGCAACCCAGCGGGAGGCTAAAACCTGCTCTGAGTTCTCGGAAAGGATAGGAAAGCTGGAAACAGGGGTCGTCTCTACGGAGTTGGAGTCAGTAGCACACAGGGGGTCACGGTCAGTTAGAGACCCTGGTGTCGGATGCCCAGTGGAAACTAGAAGATTTTGAAAATAGACTAAGGCAGAACAATCTAAGAGTGCTGGGCATCCCAGAAGGGGGAGAGGGCAATGACATCCGTGAATTCATTATTAGGCCTTTCAAGGAGGCTTTCCCAGACCTTTCAGAATGGAACTGGGTAAGTGAGGTACAGAGTGCTCACAGATTTCCTTTTAAATTAAAGAGGCAGGCTGTCAAGAGGCAGATAAGCCAAGGGCAGTGCTAGTATTTTTTGGGGGAATTTTTTGCTGGGGCAGGCAGTCTACGACCTGGCCCGCTAGGATCAGAAATGCTCTAATGAAGGCTGTACATTCTTTGTCAGGCCAGATTTCTGTCATGTAACTGGAGAAAAGAATGCGTCTAAGGCAGGTAATTCAGCCCTTTAAAAAAGAAGGGAACTAAGGCTTACCAAATCAATCCTGCGACGCTCAAGATTGTAGTACAGGATTGGGCCCATTTCTTTACCTCAAGATCAAGGCTAAGGAATTCTTGGATGGTTTGGACTCTGCCCAGGGATGATAGTGTCGCGCTGGCACCTGCAGCTGGTACACCAGAACAGCTAGCCTTGTTGGTAGGGCACAGAATGATTTGACAAGGGGTAGCTAGACTGGGAGAAGTGGGTAGGCGCCGCGGGTCACCAAGTTGTCTGGTTTGGGGCTTGCATGCCATGGGGGGAGGGGGGGATTCTTTGGCATCATCTGGCTCAGTTGGCTACAGCGAATTGAGGGGTCGGGGGCATGTTTGTGAGGTGTCAACAGGGGAGAGGGGGAGGGAAGGGTAATGGGGGTGGGGGTGGGAAATGGGAAGGGTATATGCACAGAATGGGTGGTTCTTACTCTAAGGACAAGTTAGAACTTAGTGGCAACAGAGAGCACAGGTATCCAATGAGATATGCTAATCGGGTAAATACATTAGCAAAAAAAATTTAAGACGTGGTTCAGATGGGAATTTTAGTGCCCAGGGACGCAGGATACTCTGGATATGTACTAATCGTACATTTGTGGTTTGAATGATAAGGTTAAGAGGGGCAGAATGGCATTAGAGCTTAAGAACAAGAGGCCAGACAGTGTCTGCAAGAGACTTATGTCCCCTGGGAGAAAAGGGACTTGTTGGAGGAGCTGCGGTGTTCACTGCTAGTCTGCAGAATGCAGGGAGTAGCTATAGAAGCTAGTTGTCCTATAGGCGCACCAATCAAGGTCAAATCTGACAGTATGAGGAGATGGTCCAGAAAGCAGCTTTGCATTGGTACGGGGAAGGTTACAATCTGCTCAATACATAGTCCTAATCTGGATGACCCAAAAGTTTACCATTTGCTTAACCTAGAATTGGGGCAGTGACCCACTCCTCTTAATGTGTGGGGACTTCAACCTTCGTATGGAAGTGAGAAGTAATCAGGGGGGTTCTAGATATATGGGTAGAAAGCTGGTAGTCTATCAGGCTGCGCAACAGATACTAAAGGATCACGGATTGACTGACGTGTAGGAGGCTCTCAAGAAAGACAACCCAGGATATACATTCTTCTCCTGCCCCCATAATAAATTCGTGCACTTGGATTATTTTCTTATTACAGCCTCTCTGTCAGGACAGATAAGGATCCAATGGTTTTCTAGGGTACTCTCGGATCTTAATCCTCTCGAGCTATAATGTACAATAGCTGTGTTTGAAAGACAAACTAGAATCTGGACCTTTGACAGGAAACTTGTGCTTGAAGAGGAGTATGGTATGCATATGTGCAAATGGTTATAAGACTTTCTTGAGTTTAATCAGTGCACGGCAGCTCCTTCAGTTGTATGGGATGCCTTAAAGGCAGGATTAAGGAGAGACCCTCAGCTTTGGGATGATATAAAAAAAAAAAAAAAAAAAAAAAAAAAACACACAACAGTGCAGGCACATCTTCAAACGAAAGTTGCTCAGGGCACTTCTCATAGAAAAGATTGAATTAGCCTAGCTGATGAAGCAGGGGAAGGATGGTGCTGACATTTTTCAGAAAATAAAGCAGATGAATGGTAAAAAAAAATAAAGTCAACAATGATGAGCAACGGATGTGCTCTTTTAACAACGGCCCACAAGCAGCTTTTGCTTACAATCCACTAAAAGCAGACTGGTATGAAAGAGCTAAAAATGGTGACAATGCAGAACATCTGTTGAAGCAGAACGAAGGCAGGAAAGTGCATGCCTTAGGAGCAACTCTTAATTATCAAACGCTGAAAAGGTAGTTTGAAATAGAATAAGCTTGATTTCACACCCAATTTAAAAAGGCACGGAGAAAGAAGCACACACATTTAACAGGGTAACGTGGGCAAACTAATTCAAATAGCTAAACACCAAAATAGGAACACTTACATCTGATGGACCTCCCTCCGTGTCCCATCTGAAAAAAAAAAAAATACAGAGCATGTTAACAAAATCAAATTATTTATAGCAGTCATTTTAATATTATATCTATATACATTTATATATCTATATTCACCGAAAAAAAACAAAGGTTAAATGAACATTACAGTTACATTCTGAATTTACTCGTACAAAACAAAAGAAATTCAGCAGCTAGAGTTATTTCAAGTAAAAATAAATTGCGTCCTAAGGTAACTATTACTCGCCCCCTCGCCTTGAAGTTTACTCATCAATATTTTATTGCACATGTTGCAGTGATAATAACAAAGATACCATAGAAGGTGTCAATGATATTGTGGGAGGCTGGCTCAGTTTATGGTGCACACCTATGATGTGGCACCCTATAATGAGTCGAGACAACCCTTAGTGACAGTGAATAGGTGTCCAGATAGCAAAAGCTCAAGCAAGCAGCTAAAGCGTAGCTAGGAGGAATGTAAAACACTTGCAATACCACAGTAGTCAGACAGTAACTCACTCACAACAAAGAACCAAACAAGTGTTGCAAAAATAAAGGATACTTTATTATAGCACTACTACTAAACTGACATTGGTATATCTCCCTTTGGAGATATTACACACAATACATACAGAGAATAACCATCCGTAATAGCAATAAAAAAAATACAGGGGCCTATGGAGGGCCAAACCATATACCAGCTAGTGGAGATGTCCGCCCCCTGGACACAGCCCCTACTTTTGGCGGCAAGTCCAGGAGAGATAATGAGAAAAACAAGGAGTCACTGACCAGTCAGGACAGCCCCTAAGGTGTCCTGAGCTGAGGTGACTCTGACTTTTAGAAATCCTCCATCTTGTAGAAGGAGGATTCCCCCAATAGGGATAGGAATGTGACCCCCTCCCCTTGGGAGGCGGCACAAAGAGGGTGTACCCACCCTCAGGGCTAGTAGCCATTGGCTACTAACCCCCCAGAAGACCCCTGCAGAGGAAGAAAAGAAGACACCAACTGCTTTGGCCCCAGACCTACCGGCCTGTCTCCTGCCTTCCAAAGAAACCTGCTCCAGCGACGCTTTCCCAAGGACCAGCGACCTCTGAATCCTCAGAGGACTGCCCTGCTTCAAGAAAGACCAGAAACTCCCGAGGACAGCGGCACTGCTCCAAAAGAACTGCAACTTTGTTACAGAGGAGCAGATTTAAAGACCCCTGCAATCCCCGCAAGAAGCATGAGACTTGCAACACTGCACCCGGCGACCCCGACTCGACTGGTGGAGAAACAACACCTCAGGGAGGACCCTCCGGCGACTCAGAGACCGTGAGTAACCAAAGTTGTCCCCCCTGAGCCCCCACAGCGACGCCTGCAGAGGGAATCCCGAGGCTCCCCCTGACCGCGACTGCCTGAACATAAAGTCCTGACGGCTGGAAAAGACCCTGCACCGCAGCCCCCAGCACCTGAAGGAACGGAACTTCTGTGCAGGAGTGACCCCCAGGAGGCCTCTCCCTTGCCCAGGTGGTGGCTACCCCAAGGAGCCCCCCCCCCCCCTTGGCTGCCTGCACCGCTGAAGAGACCCCTTGGTCTCCCATTGAAACCTACAGAGAACCCGACGCTTGTTTACACACTGCACCCGGCCGCCCCTGCGCTGCTGAGGGTGTACTTTTTGTGCTGACTTGTGTCCCCCCCGGTGCCCCACAAAACCCCCCTTGTCTGCCCTCCGAAGACGCGGGTACTTACCTGCTGGCAGACTGGAACCGGGGCACCCCCTTCTCTCCATTGAAGCCTATGTGTTTTGGGCACCTCTTTTGACCTCTGCACCTGACCGGCCTGGAGCTGCTGGTGTGGTAACTTTGGGGTTGCTCTGAACCCCCAACGGTGGGCTACCTTGGACCCAAACCTGAGACTTGTAAGTGATTTACTTACCTGCTAAAACTAACAATAACTTACCTCCCTGTAAAGAAATGGCTCCCTGTTGCAGTTACCCCCCACTTTTTGCCTGATACTGATGCTGACTTGACTGAGAAGTGTGCTGGGACCCTGCTAACCAGGCCCCAGCACCAGTGTTCCTTCACCTAAAATGTACCATTGTATCCACAATTGGCACACCCTGGCATTCAGATAAGTCCCTTGTAACTGGTACTTCTAGTACCAAGGGCCCTGATACCAAGGAAGGTCTCTAAGGGCTGCAGCATGTCTTATGCCACCCTAGAGACCCCTCACTCAGCACAGACACACTGCTTACAAGCCTGTGTGTGCTAGTGAGAACAAAATGAGTAAGTCGACATGGCACTCCCCTCAGGGTGCCATGCCAGCCTCTCACTGCCTATGCAGTATAGGTAAGACACCCCTCTAGCAGGCCTTACAGCCCTAAGGCAGGGTGCACTATACCATAGGTGAGGGTACCAGTGCATGAGCACTGTGCCCCTACAGTGTCTAAACAAAACCTTAGACATTGTAAGTGCAGGGTAGCCATAAGAGTATATGGTCTGGGAGTTTGTCAAACACGAACTCCACAGCACCATAATGGCTACACTGAAAACTGGGAAGTTTGGTATCAAACTTCTCAGCACAATAAATGCACACTGATGCCAGTGTACATTTTATTGTAAAACACACCACAGAGGGCACCTTAGAGGTGCCCCCTGAAACCTAACCGACTATCTGTGTAGGCTGACTAGTTTTAGCAGCCTGCCACAAACCGAGACATGTTGCTGGCCCCATGGGGAGAGTGCCTTTGTCACTCTGAGGCCAGTAACAAAGCCTGCACTGGGTGGAGATGCTAACACCTCTCCCAGGCAGGAATTGTCACACCTGGCGGTGAGCCTCAAAGGCTCACCTCCTTTGTGCCAACCCAGCAGGACACTCCAGCTAGTGGAGTTGCCCGCCCCCTCCGGCCCGGCCCCCACTTTTGGCGGCAAGGCCGGAGAAAATAATGAGAATAACAAGGAGGAGTCACTGGCCAGTCAGGACAGCCCCTAAGGTGTCCTGAGCTGAGGTGACTAACTTTTAGAAATCCTCCATCTTGCAGATGGAGGATTCCCCCAATAGGGTTAGGACTGTGACCCCCTCCCCTTGGGAGGAGGCACAAAGAGGGTGTACCCACCCTCAGGGCTAGTAGCCATTGGCTACTAACCCCCCAGACCTAAACACGCCCTTAAATTTAGTATTTAAGGGCTACCCTGAACCCTAGAAAATTAGATTCCTGCAACTACAAGAAGAAGGACTGCCCAGCTGAAAACCCCTGCAGCGGAAGACCAGAAGACGACAACTGCCTTGGCTCCAGAAACTCACCGGCCTGTCTCCTGCCTTCCAAAGATCCTGCTCCAGCGACGCCTTCCAAAGGGACCAGCGACCTCGACATCCTCTGAGGACTGCCCCTGCTTCGAAAAGACAAGAAACTCCCGAGGACAGCGGACCTGCTCCAAGAAAAGCTGCAACTTTGTTTCCAGCAGCTTTAAAGAACCCTGCAAGCTCCCCGCAAGAAGCGTGAGACTTGCAACACTGCACCCGGCGACCCCGACTCGGCTGGTGGAGATCCGACGCCTCAGGAGGGACCCCAGGACTACTCTGATACTGTGAGTACCAAAACCTGTCCCCCCTGAGCCCCCACAGCGCCGCCTGCAGAGGGAATCCCGAGGCTTCCCCTGACCGCGACTCTTTGAACCTAAAGTCCCGACGCCTGGGAGAGACCCTGCACCCGCAGCCCCCAGGACCTGAAGGACCGGACTTTCACTGGAGAAGTGACCCCCAGGAGTCCCTCTCCCTTGCCCAAGTGGAGGTTTCCCCGAGGAACCCCCCCCTTGCCTGCCTGCAGCGCTGAAGAGATCCCGAGATCTCTCATAGACTAACATTGCGAACCCGACGCTTGTTTCTACACTGCACCCGGCCGCCCCCGCGCCGCTGAGGGTGAAATTTCTGTGTGGACTTGTGTCCCCCCCGGTGCCCTACAAAACCCCCCTGGTCTGCCCTCCGAAGACGCGGGTACTTACCTGCAAGCAGACCGGAACCGGGGCACCCCCTTCTCTCCATTCTAGCCTATGTGTTTTGGGCACCACTTTGAACTCTGCACCTGACCGGCCCTGAGCTGCTGGTGTGGTGACTTTGGGGTTGCTCTGAACCCCCAACGGTGGGCTACCTTGGACCAAGAACTGAACCCTGTAAGTGTCTTACTTACCTGGTAAAACTAACAAATACTTACCTCCCCTAGGAACTGTGAAAATTGCACTAAGTGTCCACTTTTAAAACAGCTATTTGTGAATAACTTGAAAAGTATACATGCAATTTTGATGATTTGAAGTTCCTAAAGTACTTACCTGCAATACCTTTCGAATGAGATATTACATGTAGAATTTGAACCTGTGGTTCTTAAAATAAACTAAGAAAAGATATTTTTCTATATAAAAACCTATTGGCTGGATTTGTCTCTGAGTGTGTGTACCTCATTTATTGTCTAGGTGTATGTACAACAAATGCTTAACACTACTCCTTGGATAAGCCTACTGCTCGACCACACTACCACAAAATAGAGCATTAGTATTATCTATTTTTACCACTATTTTACCTCTAAGGGGAACCCTTGGACTCTGTGCATGCTATTCCTTACTTTGAAATAGCACATACAGAGCCAACTTCCTACATTGGTGGATCAGCGGTGGGGTACAAGACTTTGCATTTGCTGGACTACTCAGCCAATACCTGATCACACGACAAATTCCAAAATTGTCATTAGAAATTGATTTTTGCAATTTGAAAAGTTTTCTAAATTCTTAAAAGACCTGCTAGGGCCTTGTGTTAGATCCTGTTTAGCATTTCTTTTAGAGTTTAAAAGTTTGTAAAAGTTTGAATTAGAACCTAGAACTAGTTGTAGATTCTTAAAAAGTATTCCAACTTTTAGAAGCAAAATGTCTAGCACAGATGTGACTGTGGTGGAACTCGACACCACACCTTACCTCCATCTTAAGATGAGGGAGCTAAGGTCACTCTGTAAAATAAAGAAAATAACAATGGGCCCCAAACCTACCAAAATACAGCTCCAGGAGCTTTTGGCAGAGTTTGAAAAGGCCAACCCCTCTGAGGGTGGCAACTCAGAGGAAGAGGATAGTGACTTGGAGGAAAATTCCCCCCTACCAGTCCTATCTAGGGAGAACAGGGTCCCTCAAACCCTGACTCCAAAAATAATAGTCAGAGATGCTGGTTCCCTCACAGGAGAGACCAACACCTCTGAAATCACTGAGGATAACTCCAGTGAAGATGACCCCCTGTTAGCCAGGATGGTCAAAAGATTGGCTTTGGAAAAGCAGCTCCTAGCCATAGAAAGGGAAAGAAAAGAGATGGGCCTAGGTCCCATCGATGGTGGCAGCAACTTAAATAGGGTCAGAGATTCTCCTGACATCCTAAAAATCCCCAAAGGGATTGTAACAAAATATGAAGATGGTGATGACATCACCAAATGGTTCACAGCTTTTGAGAGGGCTTGTGTAACCAGAAAAGTAAACAGATCTCACTGGGGTGCTCTCCTTTGGGAAATGTTCACTGGAAAGTGTAGGGATAGACTCCTCACACTCTCTGGAAAAGATGCAGAATCTTATGACCTCATGAAGGGTACCCTGATTGAGGGCTTTGGATTCTCCACTGAGGAGTATAGAATTAGATTCAGGGGGGCTCAAAAATCCTCGAGCCAGACCTGGGTTGATTTTGTAGACTACTCAGTAAAAACACTAGATGGTTGGTTAACTGGAAACGAAGTGTGTGACTATGTTGGGCTTTATAATTTGTTTATGAAAGAACACATTCTAAGTAACTGCTTCAATGAAAAGTTGCATCAGTATCTGGTAGACCTAGGTCCAATTTCTCCCCAAGAATTGGGAAAGAAGGCAGACCACTGGGTCAAGACTAGGGTAACCAAAACTTCCACTGGGGGTGACCAAAAGAAAGGGGTTACAAAAACTCCCCAGGAGAAAGTGGGTGACACTAGAAACAAAGAAAAAGAGTCCTCTGTAGGCCCCCAAAAACCAGAACAGGTGGGTGGGCCCCAAGACACAACCCAAAACAAAGGTGGGTACCAGGGTAAGAACTGGGATGCCACTAAGGCATGGTGCCACAACTGTAAACAGTCTGGGCACCACACCAAGGACACTTCTTGTCCCAAAAACAAACCCCAGAACAAAATTCCAGGGGTAACCAGTGTAGCCATGGGAGATGACTCCTCAGATGAGGAGGTCTTCATAGCCTTCAACTGGAAACAGGGCCCAACAGGTGAGTTGGAGATTCCAGAGGGAAGTAGACACTTCCACCACCTACTGGTGAATGGAATCCCAACCACTGCCCTGAGAGACACTTGTGCCAGTCACACTATTGTGCATGACAGGCTGGTGCTCTCAAACCAGTACATCCCAGGTGAGACTGCCAGGGTAAGAGTTAGCCTAGACAGGGTCACTAAGAGGCCTGTGGCTTTAGTGCCCATAGAAGTGGGTGGCACTCTTAGCTGGAGAAGGGTAGTAGTCAGTACAGACCTCCCCCTTGATTGTCTCCTTGGAAATGACTACCCAGAGGTTAGTCAGAGCCCAAGAGAGGAACTGGTCCAGTGCCAGTCCTCTCCCAAGGATTCTGGAAGTCCTGCCTCTGCAGTAAATGCAAGCAGGCCCCAGAAAAAGAAGAAAAGAAAACAGAGTAGGAGGGGTGGACAACCTTTAGCCAAGGTTACAGCAAGCCAAGGAGATTCTGCTCCAGTAGGGGAGAACTCCAAAAATGGCCCTGATAAAGTCCAACCTGACCCACAAGAAGTCCTGGCTAGTCAGGCAACTGTTAAACCTGAGTGGGTGGCTCCTCAGCTAACAGAAGAAAGAGTGGAAGAAGGGTGTTTACTACAAGATGTGGTAACCCCCCACTCCAATACAGCAGACAGGCAACCTGAACCCAAAGAAGCCTGTAACTTAGCCCCTTCCCTTTTAGGTGAAGAGCTAAAGGTGTGGTTCTGGGCACTGACAGCTGTCAGTGGCCTCTGCTGGGTGTTAGCCTTTATGGCTGCACTATCCTTAGCATGGTGGTCTGACACCATGCCAAATAGCAAGTTAGGCCCCCTGACCCTATTGGTCATGGTGGGGTTACTCCAGCTCTGGGTAACCTCTATGGGTAAGCTAGGGGTAACCCTGGCCAAGATAAGATTAGCAGAGGTGGATACCTCTAAACCCAAAATAAAAAGAATGGGTGGAGACATTGAAGAGGCAGACAAGAGGCAATTCAGACTAGGTCCTATCACTGTGGAAGTGGGTCAGTTCCCCAAAGGGAATGACCTGAACAGAAGGATGTAAGGCAGAGTAGGCCCTGCAACTAACCAGCCTATTTCTCCTACTCTTCCTCGCCTGACAGACTAGGAAGACTCTCCCAGCTTGGGCTGAGTCTCCTGGCCTGTAGGCTGGGGGGGGCTTGTGTAAAGAAATGGCTCCCTGTTGCAGTTACCCCCCACTTTTTGCCTGATACTGATGCTGACTTGACTGAGAAGTGTGCTGGGACCCTGCTAACCAGGCCCCAGCACCAGTGTTCCTTCACCTAAAATGTACCATTGTATCCACAATTGGCACACCCTGGCATTCAGATAAGTCCCTTGTAACTGGTACTTCTAGTACCAAGGGCCCTGATACCAAGGAAGGTCTCTAAGGGCTGCAGCATGTCTTATGCCACCCTAGAGACCCCTCACTCAGCACAGACACACTGCTTACAAGCCTGTGTGTGCTAGTGAGAACAAAATGAGTAAGTCGACATGGCACTCCCCTCAGGGTGCCATGCCAGCCTCTCACTGCCTATGCAGTATAGGTAAGACACCCCTCTAGCAGGCCTTACAGCCCTAAGGCAGGGTGCACTATACCATAGGTGAGGGTACCAGTGCATGAGCACTGTGCCCCTACAGTGTCTAAACAAAACCTTAGACATTGTAAGTGCAGGGTAGCCATAAGAGTATATGGTCTGGGAGTTTGTCAAACACGAACTCCACAGCACCATAATGGCTACACTGAAAACTGGGAAGTTTGGTATCAAACTTCTCAGCACAATAAATGCACACTGATGCCAGTGTACATTTTATTGTAAAACACACCACAGAGGGCACCTTAGAGGTGCCCCCTGAAACCTAACCGACTATCTGTGTAGGCTGACTAGTTTTAGCAGCCTGCCACAAACCGAGACATGTTGCTGGCCCCATGGGGAGAGTGCCTTTGTCACTCTGAGGCCAGTAACAAAGCCTGCACTGGGTGGAGATGCTAACACCTCTCCCAGGCAGGAATTGTCACACCTGGCGGTGAGCCTCAAAGGCTCACCTCCTTTGTGCCAACCCAGCAGGACACTCCAGCTAGTGGAGTTGCCCGCCCCCTCCGGCCCGGCCCCCACTTTTGGCGGCAAGGCCGGAGAAAATAATGAGAATAACAAGGAGGAGTCACTGGCCAGTCAGGACAGCCCCTAAGGTGTCCTGAGCTGAGGTGACTCTAACTTTTAGAAATCCTCCATCTTGCAGATGGAGGATTCCCCCAATAGGGTTAGGACTGTGACCCCCTCCCCTTGGGAGGAGGCACAAAGAGGGTGTACCCACCCTCAGGGCTAGTAGCCATTGGCTACTAACCCCCCAGACCTAAACACGCCCTTAAATTTAGTATTTAAGGGCTACCCTGAACCCTAGAAAATTAGATTCCTGCAACTACAAGAAGAAGGACTGCCCAGCTGAAAACCCCTGCAGCGGAAGACCAGAAGACGACAACTGCCTTGGCTCCAGAAACTCACCGGCCTGTCTCCTGCCTTCCAAAGATCCTGCTCCAGCGACGCCTTCCAAAGGGACCAGCGACCTCGACATCCTCTGAGGACTGCCCCTGCTTCGAAAAGACAAGAAACTCCCGAGGACAGCGGACCTGCTCCAAGAAAAGCTGCAACTTTGTTTCCAGCAGCTTTAAAGAACCCTGCAAGCTCCCCGCAAGAAGCGTGAGACTTGCAACACTGCACCCGGCGACCCCGACTCGGCTGGTGGAGATCCGACGCCTCAGGAGGGACCCCAGGACTACTCTGATACTGTGAGTACCAAAACCTGTCCCCCCTGAGCCCCCACAGCGCCGCCTGCAGAGGGAATCCCGAGGCTTCCCCTGACCGCGACTCTTTGAACCTAAAGTCCCGACGCCTGGGAGAGACCCTGCACCCGCAGCCCCCAGGACCTGAAGGACCGGACTTTCACTGGAGAAGTGACCCCCAGGAGTCCCTCTCCCTTGCCCAAGTGGAGGTTTCCCCGAGGAACCCCCCCCTTGCCTGCCTGCAGCGCTGAAGAGATCCCGAGATCTCTCATAGACTAACATTGCGAACCCGACGCTTGTTTCTACACTGCACCCGGCCGCCCCCGCGCCGCTGAGGGTGAAATTTCTGTGTGGACTTGTGTCCCCCCCGGTGCCCTACAAAACCCCCCTGGTCTGCCCTCCGAAGACGCGGGTACTTACCTGCAAGCAGACCGGAACCGGGGCACCCCCTTCTCTCCATTCTAGCCTATGTGTTTTGGGCACCACTTTGAACTCTGCACCTGACCGGCCCTGAGCTGCTGGTGTGGTGACTTTGGGGTTGCTCTGAACCCCCAACGGTGGGCTACCTTGGACCAAGAACTGAACCCTGTAAGTGTCTTACTTACCTGGTAAAACTAACAAATACTTACCTCCCCTAGGAACTGTGAAAATTGCACTAAGTGTCCACTTTTAAAACAGCTATTTGTGAATAACTTGAAAAGTATACATGCAATTTTGATGATTTGAAGTTCCTAAAGTACTTACCTGCAATACCTTTCGAATGAGATATTACATGTAGAATTTGAACCTGTGGTTCTTAAAATAAACTAAGAAAAGATATTTTTCTATATAAAAACCTATTGGCTGGATTTGTCTCTGAGTGTGTGTACCTCATTTATTGTCTAGGTGTATGTACAACAAATGCTTAACACTACTCCTTGGATAAGCCTACTGCTCGACCACACTACCACAAAATAGAGCATTAGTATTATCTATTTTTACCACTATTTTACCTCTAAGGGGAACCCTTGGACTCTGTGCATGCTATTCCTTACTTTGAAATAGCACATACAGAGCCAACTTCCTACACTCCCCCAGGAACTGTGAAAATTGCACTGTGTCCACTTTTAAAACAGCTATTGGTGTTTTATGTGAAAAGTATATATGCTACTGTAATTATTCAAAGTTCCTAAAGTACTTACCTGCAATACCTTTCAAATGAGATATTACATGTAGAATTTGAACCTGTGGTTCTTAAAATAAACTAAGAAAATATATTTTTCTATAACAAAACCTATTGGCTGGATTTGTCTCCGAGTGTGTGTTCCTCATTTATTGTCTGTGTGTATGTACAACAAATGCTTAACACTACTCCTTTGATAAGCCTACTGCTCGACCACACTACCACAAAATAGAGCATTAGTATTATCTCTTTTTGCCACTATCTTACCTCTAAGGGGAACCCTTGGACTCTGTGCATACTATTCCTTACTTTGAAATAGTGCATACAGAGCCAACTTCCTACAGTGGTGGAGAAGGTGGTGGAGTTGTTTTCTTTGCCACCTTTGCCTGTGGCTCCTTGTCCTTTTCTTGAAAGGCAAGTTTTCTTTTTATTTTAATTGGGGGAAGAGTGGTTAACTTCCCTGTGTCTAGATGAATGTGGAGCCTCCTTTGAGTATAGTCTGGCTCTACAGCTTGAAGTTCCTCTCCAAATCTATGTTTTTGCATTTGGGAGGACAATCCTTGTTCCTCTGTATAGGAACCTGTTTTCGGCTCCGAGGCTGGATGTTTCGGAACCAAAACTTTTTCGGACGTCTTTTTAGGCTCCGAAGAAACCTTTGTAATTTTCGGCGTGGTGGTGTCTCGGTGCCGAATTTGTTCGGTGCCGCTGTCATGGTGCCGAAATTTCTCTGAGCCGATGTCTCGGGTCCGAGATTGCTGTGTGGTGGTATCTCGACCGGAGTCGGATGACTTCGACACCAGCGTGCCCTTTTTCGGTGCCTTGGCTCGGTTTTTGGGTTAAGCCATGGCATGTTGGCGGTGGCGTCCCCTGGGCTTTTGTTGACTTCTCGTGAGTCTTATGTTTCGACGTCTTACTCACGGTTTTCGGCATTTCTTCGGCCTCGAGCTCTTCCGAGTCCGACTCGTGGATAGAGAAAGCTTCCTCTTCCTCCTCGAAACGCTCTTGTCCTGTCGGCGTCGACGCCATCTGCAGTCTTCTGGCTCTTCGGTCTCTTAACGTCTTTATGGACCGAAACGCTCGACAGGCCTCACAAGTATCTTCCTTGTGCTCTGGGGACAAGCACAAGTTACAGACCAGATGCTGATCCATATACGGATACTTGTTATGGCATTTTGGACAGAAGCGGAATGGGGTCCGTTCCATCAGCCTTGAAGTCACACGTGGCCGGGCCGACCAGGCCCCGACGGGGGATCGAAAAAAACCCGAAGGGCCACCGGAGCTCTTCTAAATTCGGTGTCGATCTGTTGTAACTAACCAGATACCGAACGCAAACAATACCGAAATGGGAGGAGTCCCTCGGTCTCGTGACTCGAAAAGACTTCTTCGAAGAAAAACAACTTGTAACACTCCGAGCCCAACACCAGATGGCGGGATGTGCACAGCATGTGTATCTGCAGCTACACATGCCATCGAACATATATATATATATATATATATAGCCATCATTTTTTACGTCTTTTGCCGTAATTACTGACTGACATGACTGTACTCACTCAAGGGGTGTGTTTGCCGGTCTAGAGATGTCACCGATATCCAAGGATTGCCGTCACTTAACTTGTATCGTGATAAATGTATTTCTCATGGTGATGCATGCAATTTCGTTTTCTGTGATGTTCTCATAATGATAATTAGAGGAAAAAAACTAGAGAACACCAACCTCTTTTTGGTTACAGACCACAGGTTCTGTAGGGTGTATTTCTTTCTATTAAGCTGCAGAAGCCTGCTTCCTGAACCAGTAGGGATGTTGGGGTGCTTTAATTTAATTAAAAACATGTTTTTTTAGATAATTACCAACTATGCGCACAGACGTCGTTCAGAACTGTGGCCGAACCAAGGAAACTGGTGCATGGACTTCCAAGGATAACACTGCTTCTTTAAGTGCCTCTTGTTGGTCATTTCTACACTCTTTCAAAGCTGGTTCAATTCATTGGAATTTATCCAGTCCTGCAGAAAAGGCAACTATTGTGTCTTTTAATCCACTGGCTGAAAGTCACTGGCAGTGCGGCAGAAGCCACATCCATTAAACGAGACTCAAACGGCAGAATGTAATAAAAATGTCTTTTGCTGAAAAGGACAAGTAAACCGCTAATGTGCGCCGGGGCAAGGTCAAGGCGCTATTATTACTTTCCTGCATGGGGGTAGAAGAAGAGTGATGGCATCTAGAAATATGATAACCCTGGTGATTGGCGAGGGAGGTGAGCTGTCCGGGAAGGTGGAGCGAGGATATCACTTCCAGTTCCAATAATCCATGGCAATTTGTCCCATGCCAGATATAAGCAGCTTATTCAGGCCCGGATTTATTTCCATTTTGACAATTGTTTTGTTTATGTGCATCCATAATGGAAAGCACATACTGCAATGACCAGCAGAAAGGAAACAGGCCGGGATCAGCACCTCAGGCCGGATATGGAACAGCAGGAGGGTGCAGTAAACAAGGATGGCAAATGAGACCTCAGTGCGTGGTCAGCGTAAGAGGAATAACCTACATTGTACAGCAAGTAAATCAAGTGGGAGAAAACCATGCACTGTAATGTCCAGCATGAAAAGAGGCGTTCCTCCTCCCCACTCCATTGAGATGATGGGCCATCACATGCTTGAACAGAGGGACGCGTGAACATAGTGTGATGGCCCTCAAAAATGTTCACTTTGTGAAATCGCCAGGGAGGGCAAACGGCACACAAAGAAGGGACATTCACAAAAATGCTCCACTAAAATGGAAGCATTTATGACAAGCAAAACATAGAACAAATGGCAAGAGTGAAAGTGGTTTAAGCCCATAGACTGAAATGCAACAAGTCTAGCAGACATGGTTTGTGCTGCCTACGCTCAACCTAAAAATGAAGGGGGTCCGGTCCATTTCGAGCCCCAGGGAGCACCGCCTCCCCGAGCTATTGATGTTGGAGGTGGGCCTCATGCCCTCCCCCTCGTACAGCCTCTAATGGCCCTGGGGACCGACACCCCCAAGGACCTGATCCCACTATGTCCTGGGGTGCCCACCCCAGGCCACAGCCACTTGCTTTTTCTTGGTGGGAGCTATCAGCCCCCACCAAGAAAAAGCAAACAAATTCTGCTTTCTGCAAGTGAGAGATGTCAAACAGCACTCCCTTGCAGAAAGAGTTTTCAGCTGTCTTTCCTGCAAGCAAGTATGTGTGCAGGGATACAATTGAAATCATTGCTCCCGCAATCAGGGAGCTGCTCTTTGAAGCAGCTCCATGCTTGGCGATGCAATGCAGGCTCTTGCAGGACGGGGGAGCCGCCTAGGACCGTGGAGGACTTCAGGCTCTCCCTGCAATATACATCTTGCTTTAGAGATATACGTATCTCTATATTGAGTTAAATCTATCTCTCGTAGTAGTATAAATACTTTATTCGGTTGTCAATGGCCATTAAAGGGCAAATAATGAAAATGTCACTTACCCAGTGTACATCTGTTCGTGGCATCAGTATCTGTAGATTCGCATGTTTTGCATAGCTCGCCATCTGGTGTTGGGCCGGAGTGTTACAAGTTGTTTTTCTTCGAAGAAGTCTTTCGAGTCACGGGACCGAGTGACTCCTCCTTTTGTCTCCATTGCGCATGGGCGTCGACTCCATCTTCGATTGTTTTTCCCCGCAGAGGGTGAGGTAGGAGTTGAATTGTAGTAATAGTGCCCATGCAATGGAGTGACTAAGTATGTACCTATTTAAGGTTGAGATGATACATATACAAATAGTTGAAGGTAACTTCCAAACTGCTACAGGCTCCCGGGGAGACGGGTGGGCACATGCGAATCTACAGCGACTGATGCCACGAACAGATGTACACTGGGTGTAAGGAAATGCCTCCTTGGCATGGTTGCCCCCTGACTTTTTGCCTTTGCTGATGCTATGTTTACAATTGAAAGTGTGCTGAGGCCTGCTAACCAGGCCCCAGCACCAGTGTTCTTTCCCTAACCTGTACTTTTGTATCCACAATTGGCAGACCCTGGCATCCAGATAAGTCCCTTGTAACTGGTACTTCTAGTACCAAGGGCCCTGATGCCAGGGAAGGTCTCTAAGGGCTGCAGCATGTCTTATGCCACCCTGGAGACCTCTCACTCAGCACAGACACACTGCTTACCAGCTTGTGTGTGCTAGTGAGGACAAAACGAGTAAGTCGACATGGCACTCCCCTCAGGGTGCCATGCCAGCCTCTCACTGCCTATGCAGTATAGGTAAGCCAC
This sequence comes from Pleurodeles waltl, assembly GCF_031143425.1. Classification (NCBI taxonomy): domain Eukaryota; kingdom Metazoa; phylum Chordata; class Amphibia; order Caudata; family Salamandridae; genus Pleurodeles; species Pleurodeles waltl. Next base: position 68,138,020 of record NC_090439.1, read on the forward strand.
CCCTCTAGCAGGCCTTACAGCCCTAAGGCAGGGTGCACTATACCATAGGTGAGGGTACCAGTGCATGAGCATGGTACCCCTACAGTGCCTAAACAAAACCTTAGACATTGTAAGTGCAGGGTAGCCATAAGAGTATATGGTCTGGGAGTCTGTCAAACACGAACTCCACAGCACCATAATGGCTACACTGAAAACTGGGAAGTTTGGTATCAAACTTCTCAGCACAATAAATGCACACTGATGCCAGTGTACATTTTATTGTAAAATACACCCCAGAGGGCACCTTAGAGGTGCCCCCTGAAACCTATCCGACTATCTGTGTAGGCTGACTGGTTCCAGCAGCCTGCCACACTAGAGACATGTTGCTGGCCCCATGGGGAGAGTGCCTTTGTCACTCTGAGGCCAGTAACAAAGCCTGCACTGGGTGGAGATGCTAACACCTCCCCCAGGCAGGAGCTGTAACACCTGGCGGTGAGCCTCAAAGGCTCACCCCTTTGTCACAGCCCAGCAGGGCACTCCAGCTTAGTGGAGTTGCCCGCCCCCTCCGGCCACGGCCCCCACTTTTGGCGGCAAGGCTGGAGGGAACAAAGAAAGCAACAAGGAGGAGTCACTGGCCAGTCAGGACAGCCCCTAAGGTGTCCTGAGCTGAAGTGACTCTGACTTGTAGAAATCCTCCATCTTGCAGATGGAGGATTCCCCCAATAGGGTTAGGATTGTGACCCCCTCCCCTTGGGAGGGGGCACAAAGAGGGTGTACCCACCCTCAGGGCTAGTAGCCATTGGCTACTAAACCCCCAGACCTAAACACGCCCTTAAATTTAGTATTTAAGGGCTACCCTGAACCCTAGAAAATTAGATTCCTGCAACTACAAGAAGAAGGACTGCCTAGCTGAAAAACCCCTGCAGAGGAAGACCAGAAGACGACAACTGCCTTGGCTCCAGAAACTCACCGGCCTGTCTCCTGCCTTCCAAAGATCCTGCTCCAGCGACACCTTCCGAAGGGACCAGCGACCTCGACATCCTCTGAGGACTGCCCCTGCTTCGAAAAGACAAGAAACTCCCGAGGACAGCGGACCTGCTCCAAGAAAAGCTGCAACTTTGTTTCCAGCAGCTTTAAAGAACCCTGCAAGCTCCCCGCAAGAAGCGTGAGACTTGCAACACTGCACCCGGCGACCCCGACTCGGCTGGTGGAGATCCGACGCCTCAGGAGGGACCCCAGGACTACTCTGATACTGTGAGTACCAAAACCTGTCCCCCCTGAGCCCCCACAGCGCCGCCTGCAGAGGGAATCCCGAGGCTTCCCCTGACCGCGACTCCTTGAATCCAAAGTCCCGACACCTGGGAGAGACCCTGCACCCGCAGCCCCCAGGACCTGAAGGACCGGACTTTCACTGGAGGAGTGACCCCCAGGAGTCCCTCTCCCTTGACCAAGTGGAGGTTTCCCCGAGGAACCCCCCCCTTGCCTGCCTGCAGCACTGAAGAGATCCCTAGATCTCCCATTGACTTCCATTACAAACCCGACGCTTGTTTCTACACTGCACCCGGCCGCCCCCGCGCCGCTGAGGGTGAAATTTCTGTGTGGACTCGTGTCCCCCCCGGCGCCCTACAAAACCCCCCTGGTCTGCCCTCCGAAGACGCGGGTACTTACCTGCAAGCAGACCGGAACCGGGGCACCCCCTTCTCTCCATTCTAGCCTATGTGTTTTGGGCACCACTTTGAACTCTGCACCTGACCGGCCCTGAGCTGCTGGTGTGGTGACTTTGGGGTTGCTCTGAACCCCCAACGGTGGGCTACCTTGGACCAAGAACTGAACCCTGTAAGTGTCTTACTTACCGGGAAAAACTAATCAAAACTTACCTCCCCTAGGAACTGTGAAAATTGCACTAAGTGTCCACTTTTAAAACAGCTATTTGTCAATAACTTGAAAAGTATACATGCAATTTTGATGATTTGAAGTTCCTAAAGTACTTACCTGCAATACCTTTCGAATGAGCTATTACATGTAGAATTTGAACCTGTGGTTCTTAAAATAAACTAAGAAAAGATATTTTTCTATATAAAAACCTATTGGCTGGATTTGTCTCTGAGTGTGTGTACCTCATTTATTGTCTATGTGTATGTACAACAAATGCTTAACACTACTCCTTGGATAAGCCTACTGCTCGACCACACTACCACAAAATAGAGCATTAGTATTATCTATTTTTACCACTATTTTACCTCTAAGGGGAACCCTTGGACTCTGTGCATGCTATTCCTTACTTTGAAATAGCACATACAGAGCCAACTTCCTACATTGGTGGATCAGCGGTGGGGTACAAGACTTTGCATTTGCTGGACTACTCAGCCAATACCTGATCACACGACAAATTCCAAAATTGTCATTAGAAATTGATTTTTGCAATTTGAAAAGTTTTCTAAATTCTTAAAAGACCTGCTAGGGCCTTGTGTTAGATCCTGTTTAGCATTTCTTTTAGAGTTTAAAAGTTTGTTAAAAGTTTGAATTAGATTCTAGAACCAGTTTTAGTTTCTTAAAAAGTATTCCAACTTTTAGAAGCATAATGTCTAGCACAGATGTGAATGTGGTGGAACTCGACACCACACCTTACCTCCATCTACAGATGAGAGAGCTAAGGTCACTCTGTAAACTAAAGAAAATAGCAATGGGCCCCAAACCTACCAAAGTACAGCTCCAGGAGCTTTTGGCAGAGTTTGAAAAGGCCAACCCCTCTGAGGATGGCAACTCAGAGGATGAAGATAGTGACTTGGAGGGAAATTCCCCCCCTCCAGTCCTACTTAGGGAGAGCAGGGCTTCTCAAGCCCTGACTCCACAAATAATAGTCAGAGATGCTGGTTCCCTCACAGGAGGGACCAACAACTCTGAAATCACTGAGGATAACTCCAGTGAAGAGGACATCCAGTTAGCCAGGATGGCCAAAAGATTGGCTTTGGAAAGACAGATCCTAGCCATAGAGAGGGAAAGACAAGAGATGGGCCTAGGACCCATCAATGGTGGCAGCAACATAAATAGGGTCAGAGATTCTCCTGACATGTTGAAAATCCCCAAAGGGATTGTAACTAAATATGAAGATGGTGATGACATCACCAAATGGTTCACAGCTTTTGAGAGGGCTTGTGTAACCAGAAAAGTGAACAGATCTCACTGGGGTGCTCTCCTTTGGGAAATGTTCACAGGAAAGTGTAGGGATAGACTCCTCACACTCTCTGGACAAGATGCAGAATCTTATGACCTCATGAAGGGTACCCTGATTGAGGGCTTTGGATTCTCCACTGAGGAGTACAGGATTAGGTTCAGGGGGGCTCAAAAATCCTCGAGCCAGACCTGGGTTGACTTTGTTGACTACTCAGTGAAAACACTAGATGGTTGGATTCAAGGCAGTGGTGTAAGTAATTATGATGGGCTGTACAATTTATTTGTGAAAGAACACCTGTTAAGTAATTGTTTCAATGATAAACTGCATCAGCATCTGGTAGACCTAGGACCAATTTCTCCCCAAGAATTGGGAAAGAAGGCGGACCATTGGGTCAAGACAAGGGTGTCCAAAACTTCAACAGGGGGTGACCAAAAGAAAGGGGTCACAAAGACTCCCCAGCAGAAGGGTGATGAGACAACCAAAACTAAAAATAGTAAAGAGTCTTCTACAGGCCCCCAAAAACCTGCACAGGAGGGTGGGCCCAGAGCCTCTTCACAAAACAATGGGTACAAGGGTAAAAACTTTGATCCCAAAAAGGCCTGGTGTCATAGCTGTAAACAGCATGGACACCAAACTGGAGACAAGGCCTGTCCCAAGAAAGGTTCCACTCCAAACTCCCATCCAGGTAACACTGGTATGGCTAGTCTCCAAGTGGGATCAACAGTGTGCCCAGAGCAAATCAGGGTCCACACTGAAGCTACTCTAGTTTCTGAGGGTGGGGTGGATTTAGCCACACTAGCTGTCTGGCCGCCTAACATGCAAAAATACAGACAGCAACTCTTAATTAATGGGACTAGAATAGAGGGCCTGAGGGATACAGGTGCCAGTGTCACCATGGTGACAGAGAAACTGGTTTCCCCTGGCCAATACCTGACTGGAAAAACTTACACAGTCACCAACGCTGACAATCAGAGAAAAGTACATCCCATGGCAATGGTTACTTTAGAATGGGGAGGGGTCAATGGCCTGAAACAGGTGGTGGTCTCCTCAAATATCCCAGTGGTCTGTCTGCTTGGAAATGACCTGGAGTCCTCAGCATGGGCTGAGGTAGAGCTAAAAACCCATGCAGCAATGCTGGGTATCCCTGAACTGGTGTGTGTGAAAACCAGAGCACAATGCAAGGCACAGGGTGAACAAGTAGAGCTGGAGTCTGGAAGAATGGCCCAGCCTACCAAGAGAAAAGGAAAGTCAGTTGGGAAACCAACTGCAACACAGCAAAAGAAAGGGAACCTCTCTTCTCAGGAAGAAGTTCTGCCCTCTGAGGGAACTGAGCCTTTGGAGCTTGAACCTTATCAGGTTGAGCTCTTAGGCCCAGGGGGACCCTCCAGGGAAGAGCTGTGTAAGGGACAAGAAACCTGTCCCTCTCTTGAAGGCCTTAGGCAGCAAGCTGCTGAAGAGTCCAAAGGCAAGAAAAATGGAACACATAGGGTCTATTGGGAAGATGGGCTCCTGTACACTGAGGCCAGAGACCCCAAACCTGGTGCCACTAGGAGAGTGGTAGTGCCTCAGCTGTTCAGAGAGTTCATCCTAACATTGGCCCATGACATTCCCCTTGCTGGACATTTGGGACAAACCAAGACGTGGGAGAGGTTAGTCAACCACTTCTACTGGCCCAATATGTCCAACATGGTTAAGGAGTTTTGCCTCTCCTGCCCCACCTGTCAAGCCAGTGGTAAGACAGGTGGGCATCCAAAGGCCCCCCTCATTCCACTTCCTGTGGTGGGGGTGCCCTTTGAAAGAGTGGGTGTGGACATAGTTGGTCCACTGGAACCTCCCACAGCCTCAGGAAATATGTATATCCTGGTAGTAGTGGATCATGCTACCAGGTATCCTGAAGCTATTCCCCTTAGGTCGACTACTGCCCCTGCAGTAGCCAAGGCCCTCATTGGTATCTTTACCAGAGTGGGTTTCCCTAAGGAGGTGGTGTCTGACAGAGGTACCAACTTCATGTCAGCATACCTAAAGCACATGTGGAATGAGTGTGGAGTGACTTATAAATTCACTACACCTTACCATCCACAAACTAATGGCTTAGTTGAGAGATTCAACAAGACATTAAAAGGCATGATCATGGGGCTCCCAGAAAAACTCAAAAGGAGATGGGATGTCCTCCTGCCATGTCTGCTTTTCGCTTACAGGGAGGTACCACAGAAGGGAGTAGGGTTCTCACCCTTTGAACTTCTGTTTGGTCATCCTGTAAGGGGACCACTTGCCCTTGTTAAAGAAGGCTGGGAGAGACCTCTCCATGAGCCTAAACAGGACATAGTGGACTATGTACTTGGCCTTCGCTCTAGAATGGCAGAGTACATGGAAAAGGCAACCAAAAACCTTGAGGCCAGCCAACAGCTCCAGAAGTTTTGGTATGACCAAAAGGCTGCACTGGTTGAGTTCCAACCAGGGCAGAAAGTCTGGGTTCTGGAGCCTGTGGCTCCCAGGGCACTCCAGGACAAATGGAGTGGCCCTTACCCAGTACTAGAGAGGAAGAGTCAGGTCACCTACTTGGTGGACCTGGGCACAAGCAGGAGCCCCAAGAGGGTGATCCATGTGAACCGCCTTAAGCTCTTCCATGACAGGGCTGATGTGAATCTGTTAATGGTAACAGATGAGGATCAGGAGGCAGAGAGTGAACCTCTCCCTGATCTTCTGTCATCAGACCCAAAAGATGGCACAGTAGATGGAGTGATCTACTCAGACACCCTCTCTGGCCAACAGCAGGCTGATTGTAGGAGAGTCCTACAACAGTTTCCTGAGCTTTTCTCCCTAACCCCTGGTCAGACCCACCTGTGTACCCATGATGTGGACACAGGAGACAGCATGCCTGTCAAGAACAAAATCTTCAGACAGTCTGACCATGTTAAGGAAAGCATCAAGGTGGAAGTCCACAAGATGCTGGAATTGGGAGTGATTGAGCGCTCTGACAGCCCCTGGGCTAGCCCAGTGGTCTTAGTCCCCAAACCTCACACCAAAGATGGAAAGAAAGAGATGAGGTTTTGTGTGGACTACAGAGGGCTCAATTCTGTCACCAAGACAGATGCCCATCCAATTCCAAGAGCTGATGAGCTCATTGATAAATTAGGTGCTGCCAAATTTCTAAGTACCTTTGACTTGACAGCAGGGTACTGGCAAATAAAAATGGCACCTGGAGCAAAAGAAAAGACAGCATTCTCCACACCTGATGGGCATTATCAGTTTACTGTTATGCCCTTTGGTTTAAAGAATGCCCCTGCCACCTTCCAAAGGTTGGTGAATCAAGTCCTTGCTGGCTTGGAGTCCTTTAGCACAGCTTATCTTGATGATATTGCTGTCTTTAGCTCCACCTGGCAGGATCACCTGGTCCACCTGAGGAAGGTTTTGAAGGCTCTGCAATCTGCAGGCCTCTCTATCAAGGCATCCAAATGCCAGATAGGGCAGGGAACTGTGGTTTACTTGGGACACCTTGTAGGTGGAGGCCAAGTTCAGCCACTCCAACCCAAGATCCAGACTATTCTGGACTGGGTAGCTCCAAAAACCCAGACTCAAGTCAGGGCATTCCTTGGCTTGACTGGGTACTACAGGAGGTTTGTGAAGGGATATGGATCCATTGTGACAGCCCTCACTGAACTCACCTCCAAGAAAATGCCCAAGAAAGTAAACTGGACTGTGGACTGCCAACAGGCCTTTGACACCCTGAAACAGGCAATGTGCTCAGCACCAGTTCTCAAAGCTCCAGATTATTCTAAGCAGTTCATTGTGCAGACTGATGCCTCTGAACATGGGATAGGGGCAGTTTTGTCCCAAACAAATGATGATGGCCTTGACCAGCCTGTTGCTTTCATTAGCAGGAGGTTACTCCCCAGGGAGCAGCGTTGGAGTGCCATTGAGAGGGAGGCCTTTGCTGTGGTTTGGTCCCTGAAGAAGCTGAGACCATACCTCTTTGGGACTCACTTCCTAGTTCAAACTGACCACAGACCTCTCAAATGGCTGATGCAAATGAAAGGTGAAAATCCTAAACTGTTGAGGTGGTCCATCTCCCTACAGGGAATGGACTTTATAGTGGAACACAGACCTGGGACTGCCCATGCCAATGCAGATGGCCTTTCCAGGTTCTTCCACTTAGAAAATGAAGACTCTCTTGGGAAAGGTTAGTCTCATCCTCTTTCGTTTGGGGGGGGGTTGTGTAAGGAAATGCCTCCTTGGCATGGTTGCCCCCTGACTTTTTGCCTTTGCTGATGCTATGTTTACAATTGAAAGTGTGCTGAGGCCTGCTAACCAGGCCCCAGCACCAGTGTTCTTTCCCTAACCTGTACTTTTGTATCCACAATTGGCAGACCCTGGCATCCAGATAAGTCCCTTGTAACTGGTACTTCTAGTACCAAGGGCCCTGATGCCAGGGAAGGTCTCTAAGGGCTGCAGCATGTCTTATGCCACCCTGGAGACCTCTCACTCAGCACAGACACACTGCTTACCAGCTTGTGTGTGCTAGTGAGGACAAAACGAGTAAGTCGACATGGCACTCCCCTCAGGGTGCCATGCCAGCCTCTCACTGCCTATGCAGTATAGGTAAGCCACCCCTCTAGCAGGCCTTACAGCCCTAAGGCAGGGTGCACTATACCATAGGTGAGGGTACCAGTGCATGAGCATGGTACCCCTACAGTGTCTAAACAAAACCTTAGACATTGTAAGTGCAGGGTAGCCATAAGAGTATATGGTCTGGGAGTCTGTCAAACACGAACTCCACAGCACCATAATGGCTACACTGAAAACTGGGAAGTTTGGTATCAAACTTCTCAGCACAATAAATGCACACTGATGCCAGTGTACATTTTATTGTAAAATACACCCCAGAGGGCACCTTAGAGGTGCCCCCTGAAACCTATCCGACTATCTGTGTAGGCTGACTGGTTCCAGCAGCCTGCCACACTAGAGACATGTTGCTGGCCCCATGGGGAGAGTGCCTTTGTCACTCTGAGGCCAGTAACAAAGCCTGCACTGGGTGGAGATGCTAACACCTCCCCCAGGCAGGAGCTGTAACACCTGGCGGTGAGCCTCAAAGGCTCACCCCTTTGTCACAGCCCAGCAGGGCACTCCAGCTTAGTGGAGTTGCCCGCCCCCTCCGGCCACGGCCCCCACTTTTGGCGGCAAGGCTGGAGGGAACAAAGAAAGCAACAAGGAGGAGTCACTGGCCAGTCAGGACAGCCCCTAAGGTGTCCTGAGCTGAAGTGACTCTGACTTGTAGAAATCCTCCATCTTGCAGATGGAGGATTCCCCCAATAGGGTTAGGATTGTGACCCCCTCCCCTTGGGAGGGGGCACAAAGAGGGTGTACCCACCCTCAGGGCTAGTAGCCATTGGCTACTAACCCCCCAGACCTAAACACGCCCTTAAATTTAGTATTTAAGGGCTACCCTGAACCCTAGAAAATTAGATTCCTGCAACTACAAGAAGAAGGACTGCCTAGCTGAAAAACCCCTGCAGAGGAAGACCAGAAGACGACAACTGCCTTGGCTCCAGAAACTCACCGGCCTGTCTCCTGCCTTCCAAAGATCCTGCTCCAGCGACACCTTCCGAAGGGACCAGCGACCTCGACATCCTCTGAGGACTGCCCCTGCTTCGAAAAGACAAGAAACTCCCGAGGACAGCGGACCTGCTCCAAGAAAAGCTGCAACTTTGTTTCCAGCAGCTTTAAAGAACCCTGCAAGCTCCCCGCAAGAAGCGTGAGACTTGCAACACTGCACCCGGCGACCCCGACTCGGCTGGTGGAGATCCGACGCCTCAGGAGGGACCCCAGGACTACTCTGATACTGTGAGTACCAAAACCTGTCCCCCCTGAGCCCCCACAGCGCCGCCTGCAGAGGGAATCCCGAGGCTTCCCCTGACCGCGACTCCTTGAATCCAAAGTCCCGACACCTGGGAGAGACCCTGCACCCGCAGCCCCCAGGACCTGAAGGACCGGACTTTCACTGGAGGAGTGACCCCCAGGAGTCCCTCTCCCTTGACCAAGTGGAGGTTTCCCCGAGGAACCCCCCCCTTGCCTGCCTGCAGCACTGAAGAGATCCCTAGATCTCCCATTGACTTCCATTACAAACCCGACGCTTGTTTCTACACTGCACCCGGCCGCCCCCGCGCCGCTGAGGGTGAAATTTCTGTGTGGACTCGTGTCCCCCCCGGCGCCCTACAAAACCCCCCTGGTCTGCCCTCCGAAGACGCGGGTACTTACCTGCAAGCAGACCGGAACCGGGGCACCCCCTTCTCTCCATTCTAGCCTATGTGTTTTGGGCACCACTTTGAACTCTGCACCTGACCGGCCCTGAGCTGCTGGTGTGGTGACTTTGGGGTTGCTCTGAACCCCCAACGGTGGGCTACCTTGGACCAAGAACTGAACCCTGTAAGTGTCTTACTTACCGGGAAAAACTAATCAAAACTTACCTCCCCTAGGAACTGTGAAAATTGCACTAAGTGTCCACTTTTAAAACAGCTATTTGTCAATAACTTGAAAAGTATACATGCAATTTTGATGATTTGAAGTTCCTAAAGTACTTACCTGCAATACCTTTCGAATGAGCTATTACATGTAGAATTTGAACCTGTGGTTCTTAAAATAAACTAAGAAAAGATATTTTTCTATATAAAAACCTATTGGCTGGATTTGTCTCTGAGTGTGTGTACCTCATTTATTGTCTATGTGTATGTACAACAAATGCTTAACACTACTCCTTGGATAAGCCTACTGCTCGACCACACTACCACAAAATAGAGCATTAGTATTATCTATTTTTACCACTATTTTACCTCTAAGGGGAACCCTTGGACTCTGTGCATGCTATTCCTTACTTTGAAATAGCACATACAGAGCCAACTTCCTACACTGGGTAAGTGACATTTTCAGTTCGATGGCATCTGTCGCTGTAGATACGCATGTTTTGCATAGACTAGTAAGCAGTTATCTCCCCAAAAGCGGTGGCTCAGCCTGTAGGAGTGGAAGTAGTTTGAAATAATGTTCTTAATACGGCTTGACCTACTGTGGCTTGTTGTGCGGATAACACGTCTACACAGTAGTGCTTGGTGAATGTGTGAGGCGTAGACCATGTGGCTGCCTTACATATTTCTTGCATTGGGATGTTTCCTAGAAAGGCCATGGTAGCACCTTTCTTTCTGGTTGAGTGTGCCCTTGGTGTAATGGGCAGCTGTCGTTTAGCTTTAAGGTAGCAGATTTGGATGCATTTAACTATCCATCTGGCTATACCTTGTTTTGATATTGGGGTTCCTGCATGAGGTTTTTGAAATGCAATAAATAGTTGTTTAGTCTTTCTGATGTTCTTTGTTCTGTCAATGTAATACATTAATGCTCTTTTGACATCTAATGTATGTAGTGCCCTTTCAGCTACGGTATCTAGCTGTGGAAAGAACACTGGAAGTTCCACTGTTTGATTTAGATGGAACGGTGAAATAACCTTTGGCAAAAATTTAGGATTAGTCCTTAGGACGACCTTATTCTTGTGTAGTTGTATAAAAGGTTCTTGTATTGTAAACGCCTGAATCTCGCTTACTCTTCTTAGGGAAGTAATGGCGATGAGAAATGCAACCTTCCAGGTTAGGAACTGTATTTCGCAGGAGTGCATGGGTTCAAAAGGTGGACCCATAAGTCTAGTTAGGACAACATTTATGTTCCATGAAGGAACAGGTGGTGTTCTTGGTGGTATAATTCTCCTAAGGCCCTCCATGAATGCTTTAATGACTGGTATCTTATATAGGGAAGTTGAATAGGTAGTCTGCAGGTATGCAGATATTGCTGCAAGGTGTATTTTAATGGAAGAGAAAGCCAGGTTAGATTTTTGTAAGTGAAGCAAGTAACCCACTACATGTTCTGGAGTTGTGTGTAATGGTTGTATTTGATTAATATGGCAGTAGCAAACAAACCTCTTCCATTTACTTGCATAGCAGTGCCTGGTGGATGGCCTTCTGGCTTGCTTTATGACTTCCATACATTCTTGGGTAAGTTGTAAGTGCCCGAATTCTAGGATTTCAGGAGCCAGATTGCTAGATTCAGCGATGCTGGATCTGGGTGTCTGATCTTTTGGTTGTGTTGTGTCAACAGATCTGGCCTGTTGGGCAATTTGATGTAGGGTACTACTGATAGGTCTAGCAGCGTTGTGTACCAGGGTTGCCTTGCCCAAGTTGGTGCTATTAATATGAGTTTGAGTTTGTTTTGACTGAGTTTGTTTACCAGGTAAGGAAGGAGAGGGAGAGGAGGAAAAGCGTAAGCAAATATCCCTGACCAGTTCATCCATAGGGCATTGCCTTGGGACTGTTTGTGTGGGTATCTGGATGCGAAGTTTTGGCATTTTGCGTTCTCCTTCGTCGCAAACAAGTCTATCTGAGGTGTTCCCCAGAGTTTGAAATAGGTGTTCAGAATTTGGGGGTGAATTTCCCATTCGTGGACCTGTTGGTGATCTCGAGAGATTGTCTGCGAGTTGATTTTGGATCCCTGGTATAAATTGTGCTATTAGGCGAATTTGGTTGTGAATTGCCCAACGCCAAATTTTTTGTGCTAGCAGGCTTAACTGCGTGGAGTGCGTCCCCCCCCTTGCTTGTTTAGATAATACATTGTTGTCATGTTGTCTGTCTTGACGAGAATGTATTTGTGAACTATTATTGGTTGGAAAGCTTTTAGTGCTTGAAAAACTGCTAGAAGTTCTAGGTGATTTATATGCAGTTTTGTTTGATGTACGTTCCATTGTCCTTGTATGCTGTGTTGATCGAGGTGTGCTCCCCACCCTGTCATGGAAGCATCTGCTGTTATTACGTATTGTGGCACTGGGTCTTGGAAAGGCCGCCCTTTGTTTAAATTTATGTTGTTCCACCACAGAAGCGAGAGGTAAGTTTGGCGGTCTATTAACACCAGATCTAGAAGATGACCCTGTGCTTGAGACCACTGTGATGCTAGGCACTGTTGTAAGGGCCTCATGTGCAGTCTTGCGTTTGGGACAATGGCTATGCATGAAGACATCATGCCTAGGAGTTGTAATATCATCTTTGCTTGCATCTTTTGTGTTGGATACATGCGTTGTATGATGGTGTTGAAATTTTGAATTCTTTGGGGACTTGGAGTGGCTACTCCTTTTGTTGTGTCTATTATGGCTCCTAGGTATTGTTGTACCTTGCACGGCAGAATGTTGGATTTCGTGAAGTTGACGGTGAACCCTAGTTTGAAGAGGGTTTGTATGATCTGTTTTGTGTGATTTGAGCACTCTATTAACGAATGGGCCTTGATTAGCCAGTCGTCTAGATATGGGAACACATGTATTTGCTGCCTTCTGATGTGTGCAGCGACTACCGCTAGACATTTGGTAAAGACTCTTGGTGCGGTTGTTAATCCGAAAGGCAGTACCTTGAATTGGTAATGTATTCCTTTGAATACAAACCTTAGGTATTTCCTGTGCGATGGGTGTATTGGTATATGGAAATACTCGTCCTTGAGGTCTAAAGTTGTCATGTAGTCGTGTAGTTTTAGCAATGGCAATACTTCTTGTAGTGTGACCATGTGAAAGTGGTCTGATTTGATGAATGTGTTCACTATTCTGAGGTCTAGGATTGGTCTCAGCGTTTTGTCCTTCTTTGGTATCAGAAAGTACAGTGAGTAAACTCCTGTGTTTATTTGTGTGTTTGGCACTAATTCGATTGCATTCTTTTGCAATAGTGCCTGCACTTCTATCTCCAGGAGATTGGAATGATGTTTTGTCAAATTTTGTGCTTTTGGTGGTATGTTTGGAGGGAATTGTAGAAATTCTATGCAATAACCATGTTGGATAATTGCTAGAACCCAAGTGTCTGTAGTGATTTCCTCCCATGCTTTGTAATAATGACTTATTCTTCCCCCCACTGGTGTTGTGTGGAGGGGGTGAGTGACATGTGAGTCACTGCTTAGTAGTAGGGGTTTTGGGGCTTTGAAATTTTCCTCTATTCCTAGGGAATTGCCCTCCTCTATATTGTCCCCGAAAACCTCCTCTGTACGGTCCCTGGTAACTGGACGGTGTTGCCTGTGAGGTGCTGGCTTGTGTGCTCTGACCCCGAAACCCCCCTCTAAAGGGTGTTTTACGGAATGTGCTGTAATTCCCTCTGCTCTGCGGGGAGTAGAGTGCGCCCATGGCTTTAGCAGTGTCCGTGTCTTTTTTGAGTTTCTCAATCGCTGTGTCCACTTCTGGACCGAACAGTTCTTTTTCGTTAAAAGGCATATTGAGAACTGCTTGCTGAATCTCTGGTTTAAATCCAGACGTTCGGAGCCATGCATGCCTTCTGATAGTTACAGATGTATTAATTGTCCGTGCAGCTGTATCTGCAGCGTCCATGGAGGAGCGGATTTGGTTGTTGGAAATGGTCTGTCCCTCCTCAACCACTTGTTTTGCCCTATTTTGTAGGTCCTTGGGCAGATGGTCAATGAGATGTTGCATCTCATCCCAATGGGCTCTGTCATAGCGCGCAAGTAGTGCCTGGGAGTTAGCGATGCGCCACTGGTTTGCAGCTTGTGCTGCGACTCTCTTACCAGCTGCATCGAACTTGCGGCTTTCTTTATCTGGGGGTGGTGCATCTCCAGATGTGTGGGAGTTGGCCCTTTTCCTAGCTGCTCCTACAACGACAGAGTCTGGTGGCAGCTGTGTAGTGATGAAAGCCGGGTCTGTAGGAGGCGCCTTATACTTTTTTTCCACTCTTGGTGTGATTGCCCTACTTTTGACCGGCTCCTTAAAGATTTCTTTTGCGTGCCGGAGCATACCAGGGAGCATAGGCAGGCTTTGGTAGGAGCTGTGGGTGGAGGAGAGTGTGTTGAATAAAAAGTCATCCTCGACCTGTTCTGAGTGGAGGCTTACATTGTGAAATTGTGCTGCTCTAGCCACCACTTGAGAATACGCAGTGCTGTCCTCTGGTGGAGATGGCTTCGTAGGGTATGCCTCCGGACTGTTATCTGACACTGGGGCGTCGTATAAGTCCCATGCGTCTTGATCTTGGTCACCCTGGCTCATGGTGGTGTGAGCTGGGGAATGTGATGGAGTTTGTGCTGGTGAGACGTTAATCACAGGTGGAGGAGAGGGTGGTGGGGTAACTTTTTTCACCACTTTTGTTTGTGGTGTTTGTTCAGTTTGGAACTCCAATCTTCTCTTTCTTCTAATAGGGGGAAGGGTGCTTATTTTTCCTGTCCCCTGCTGTATGAAAATACGCTTTTGCGTATGGTCTACATCAGTTGAGTGTAGCTCTTCCTCAAACCTATGCTTTTGCATTTGGGAGGTTAGCGAGTGCTCTTCTGTATAAGAGCCTGAAACTGGGTCGGTTGCAGTTTGTTTTGGCACCGAAACCCTGTCTGCATCTTTTTTCGGCTCCGAGGTGACTTTCTTTTTCGGGGCCGAAACCTCTCGGCGTCGATCTTCTTCGGTGCCGCTGTCTCGGCGTCGAGCCGTGTCTACACCGGTATCTCGGTGTCGATGCTTGTCTCCAGCACTTTCTCGGTCCCGAGAAGGCTGCGTGCCGGTGTCTCGACCGGAGTCGGACGATCTCGGCACTGTTTGGGCCTTTTTCGGTGCCGACGGTCGGTCACCGAATTTATGGGTCGAGCCATGGCCTGGTGGCAGTGGCGTCCCCTGGGCCTTGTAAATCTTCTTCTGAGTGGTTTTCGACGTCTTACTCACGGTTTGTGTATCGTCGAATCCTTCGGAGTCCGATTCTTGGATCGAAAAGGTTCCCTCCTTTTCTTGTTCCTCGAACTCCTTGTGGGCTGTCGGCGCGGACGCCATCTGAAGTCTTCTGGCTCGACGGTCTCGGAGTGTTTTTCGGGACCGGAACGCACGACAGGCCTCGCAGGTGTCTTCACTGTGCTCAGGTGACAGGCACAGGTTGCAGACCAAGTGTTGGTCTGTATAGGGGTATTTATTGTGGCATTTGGGACAGAAACGGAACGGGGTCCGTTCCATCGGCGTTCTTCTGCACGCGGTCGGGCCGACCAGGCCCCGACGGGGGATCGAAAAAATTACCCCGAAGGGCACCGGAGCTCTTCGATCTTAGACGCGGTGTTGAATCTAACTACGCCGATCCCGAACGCAACAATACCGACGAAAATCTTCCGAAATTAGCTATCTTTCCGTTCCGAAACTCGGAGCGACAGGAACACGTCCGAACCCGATGGCGGAAAAAAAACAATCGAAGATGGAGTCGACGCCCACGCGCAATAGAGACAAAAGGAGGAGTCACTCGGTCCCGTGACTCGAAAGACTTCTTCGAAGAAAAACAACTTGTAACACTCCGGCCCAACACCAGATGGCGAGCTATGCAAAACATGCGTATCTACAGCGACAGATGCCATCGAACCATACATTACATTTAAAGCAAATTTCAACAATATGAACTTAAAAATCATGTTTAAAAAGTCAATATCCCTTAAAAGGCAAGGAATTTCTCTAATACACTCTCTTAATTCCCTCAAAATTTAAAATACCCTAAACCCCCTAACCCTCGGCGTAACTCATTTTTCTGGTTACTAAGAACTGGCATGAAAGTGCACTAAGTTGCGCAACAAAATCGACTGGATTCAAGATAAATGCAGTAAGATTTTCCAGTTAATAATAATCAGTTTATAATATAGCGCCTATGCCAAAATGTCAGCAACAATCTGCTGACTGAAAATACAATTGCTTCTATTGTATCATATTTTAAAATTTGTAAGGCTTGCAGATGATGTATTAACCCAAGGTGCAGGCAGATTGGATGAATTAGTCTCCTACACAGCTCACTGTATCATAAGCAAGCGAACAGGACATGGACTTCGGTTTAGTCTGCTAAACCACATGCAGGGCACAAACTCAAACTAGTGTCCTATGCCACTTGCTGGTAAGGGAACGTAGAGGGAGTGTGGCAATCCTAAATCGAATATACAAACCTTAGGCAAGAGCAATCTTATCGAGAAATGGTTAAAAAACATGGGGAAAAACGCCAAGAACCTGCTCATCGGTGTACAGTCTATCAAAACTCATTGCTTATTCGTATACTCCCAATAAAAAATTTTGAGTACAAGAATATCAGCTTCGCGAAAACAATCTGGCTCATCCCAAAATCAATCCAGGTTCAGTCTATTAAACCAGTCATGCACGGACTTCATTCAGGAAATGTAGTTGGTGTTATCTGAAATATTCAAATACCTTAGGGAGTCCCTATAATGACTCAGTTCATTAGCAGAACGCAAGCAAAGCCAGTAGGCCAGGGGCTTTAGAGCCGCCAAATTCACTATTCTACGTAGGTTAAGATTCAAGTAAAGAGGGGTGTAAGGAAATGCCTCCTTGGCATGGTTGCCCCCTGACTTTTTGCCTTTGCTGATGCTATGTTTACAATTGAAAGTGTGCTGAGGCCTGCTAACCAGGCCCCAGCACCAGTGTTCTTTCCCTAACCTGTACTTTTGTATCCACAATTGGCAGACCCTGGCATCCAGATAAGTCCCTTGTAACTGGTACTCCTAGTACCAAGGGCCCTGATGACAAGGAAGGTCTCTAAGGGCTGCAGCATGTCTTATGCCACCCTGGAGACCTCTCACTCAGCACAGACACACTGCTTGCCAGCTTGTGTGTGCTAGTGAGGACAAAACGAGTAAGTCGACATGGCACTCCCCTCAGGGTGCCATGCCAGCCTCTCACTGCCTATGCAGTATAGGTAAGACACCCCTCTAGCAGGCCTTACAGCCCTAAGGCAGGGTGCACTATACCATAGGTGAGGGTACCAGTGCATGAGCATGGTACCCCTACAGTGTCTAAACAAAACCTTAGACATTGTAAGTGCAGGGTAGCCATAAGAGTATATGGTCTGGGAGTTTGTCAAACACAAACTCCACAGCACCATAATGGCTACACTGAAAACTGGGAAGTTTGGTATCAAACTTCTCAGCACAATAAATGCACACTGATGCCAGTGTACATTTTATTGTAAAATACACCCCAGAGGGCACCTTAGAGGTGCCCCCTGAAACTTAACCGACTATCTGTGTAGGCTGACTAGTTTTAGCAGCCTGCCACAAACCGAGACATGTTGCTGGCCCCATGGGGAGAGTGCCTTTGTCACTCTGAGGCCAGTAACAAAGCCTGCACTGGGTGGAGATGCTAACACCTCCCCCAGGCAGGAATTGTCACACCTGGCGGTGAGCCTCAAAGGCTCACCTCCTTTGTGCCAACCCAGCAGGACACTCCAGCTAGTGGAGTTGCCCGCCCCCTCCGGCCAGGCCCCACTTTTGGCGGCAAGGCCGGAGAAAATAATGAGAAAAACAAGGAGGAGTCACTGGCCAGTCAGGACAGCCCCTAAGGTGTCCTGAGCTGAGGTGACTCTAACTTTTAGAAATCCTCCATCTTGCAGATGGAGGATTCCCCCAATAGGGTTAGGATTGTGACCCCCTCCCCTTGGGAGGAGGCACAAAGAGGGTGTACCCACCCTCAGGGCTAGTAGCCATTGGCTACTAACCCCCCAGACCTAAACACGCCCTTAAATTTAGTATTTAAGGGCTACCCTGAACCCTAGAAAATTAGATTCCTGCAACTACAAGAAGAAGGACTGCCCAGCTGAAAACCCCTGCAGCGGAAGACCAGAAGACGACAACTGCCTTGGCTCCAGAAACTCACCGGCCTGTCTCCTGCCTTCCAAAGATCCTGCTCCAGCGACGCCTTCCAAAGGGACCAGCGACCTCGACATCCTCTGAGGACTGCCCCTGCTTCGAAAAGACAAGAAACTCCCGAGGACAGCGGACCTGCTCCAAGAAAGGCTGCGACTCTGTTTCCAGCAGCTTTAAAGAACCCTGCAAGCTCCCCGCAAGAAGCGTGAGACTTGCAACACTGCACCCGGCGACCCCGACTCGGCTGGTGGAGATCCGACACCTCAGGCGGGACCCCAGGACTACTCTGATACTGTGAGTACCAAAACCTGTCCCCCCTGAGTCCCCACAGCGCCGCCTGCAGAGGGAATCCCGAGGCTTCCCCTGACCGCGACTCTTTGAACCCAAAGTCCCGACGCCTGGGAAAGACCCTGCACCCGCAGCCCCCAGGACCTGAAGGACCGGACTTTCACTGGAGAAGTGACCCCCAGGAGTCCCACTCCCTTGCCCAAGTGGAGGTTTCCCCGAGGAA
Source organism: Pleurodeles waltl (assembly GCF_031143425.1). Taxonomy (NCBI): domain Eukaryota; kingdom Metazoa; phylum Chordata; class Amphibia; order Caudata; family Salamandridae; genus Pleurodeles; species Pleurodeles waltl. The sequence continues at coordinate 68,156,352 of NC_090439.1, forward strand.
GCCCCCCCTTGCCTGCCTGCAGCGCTGAAGAGATCCGTTGATCTCTCATAGACTAACATTGCGAACCCGACGCTTGTTTCTACACTGCACCCGGCCGCCCCCGCGCTGCTGAGGGTGAAATTTCTGTGTGGGCTTGTGTCCCCCCCGGTGCCCTACAAAACCCCCCTGGTCTGCCCTCCGAAGACGCGGGTACTTACCTGCAAGCAGACCGGAACCGGGGCACCCCCTTCTCTCCATTCTAGCCTATGTGTTTTGGGCACCACTTTGGACTCTGCACCTGACCGGCCCTGAGCTGCTGGTGTGGTGACTTTGGGGTTGCTCTGAACCCCCAACGGTGGGCTACCTTGGACCAAGAACTAAGCCCTGTAAGTGTCTTACTTACCTGGTTAACCTAACAAATACTTACCTCCCCTAGGAACTGTGAAAATTGCACTAAGTGTCCACTTTTAAAACAGCTATTTGTGAATAACTTGAAAAGTATACATGCAATTTTGATGATTTGAAGTTCCTAAAGTACTTACCTGCAATACCTTTCGAATGAGATATTACATGTAGAATTTGAACCTGTGGTTCTTAAAATAAACTAAGAAAAGATATTTTTCTATATAAAAACCTATTGGCTGGATTTGTCTCTGAGTGTGTGTACCTCATTTATTATCTATGTGTATGTACAACAAATGCTTAACACTACTCCTTGGATAAGCCTACTGCTCGACCACACTACCACAAAATAGAGCATTAGTATTATCTCTTTTTGCCACTATCTTACCTCTAAGGGGAACCCTTGGACTCTGTGCATGCTATTCCTTACTTTGAAATAGCACATACAGAGCCAACCTCCTACAAGGGGTCAATGGAGTGCTTGCAGGTAACTTTAGGAGTTTCCTTACAAATGTATTTTCTGCAGTGGTCAGACAAGCCATATTTCTATGTCTCCACAATTCTGCACCAAGTAGGGCAGCTCCTTGTGCCTCAGCATGATAGACTACTGGGGCTGAAGAAACAGATCAAGAGCTGGTAATCTTATGGACCCTTATAAGAGCATTGTAACTATGCTCAACTGTTAGGGAAGACTTTAACTGGGGCTGCCATTTTTAGTTCACTGGTTACTTTGATCCCTAAATAGTCAAAGGATTTAATTCCCTCCAGTATTTCACTGCCCTTCCCTTATCCTGGTTTCCCTTTGTCAAAAAATCATGTATTTAGTCTTCCCTACATTCAGCTCTAAAATTACAGAAATTCATAAATTTATAGATGAAAACCTGGAGCCCCAATGGTGTTTTTTTTTATTAGTAAGGAGTCATAGGCGAAGAGTATAATAGGAACTTTTACATTATTCACTGTGGGAGTGTCGTTCTCACAGTCAAGGAGTTCCTTCACCACATTGTTCATGTAAAGAGTAAATAGTGTGGATGCAAGTACACACCCTTGATGTATGCCACATCTGATGCTGAACTTATCGGACTATTCTCCCACAGTTGCCCCATAGCACCCAAGCATAATTCTTCGGGTATAGCCTAATGATCAATACAAGCAGATTTAGGGGGGGGCCCAGATTCAACAGTACTTGCAACAATGTGTTGCATGGGGCAGAATCAAAAACTACTTTGAGATCTACAATGGCTACATAGGGCATTTGTTTTGCAAATAACACATATTTCCAATACAGGCCCACCAACCTGAAAACCTGATCTGTGGAGTTGGTATTGGGACGGAAACCTGCCTGTAAAAGGTTCAAAATGTTCTCATCTTCAGCAATTTGTCTAGTATGTCTAGCAACATTTTTCTGAAGGTTGTTGATGAGGCTTATTGGTCTACAGCTTAAGGGCCAACTGGCATCCCCTTTTTTGTAGATCGGAATGATCTCAGAACACCTCCATGTCTCAGGCATATCCTCTCCCTTAGAGATAGCGTTAAATAGTAGGCTTACATAGTTGCTCCAAAAGGGTATCTCAGACTTATAAAGGTCGCCTGGAATTTTACTCAGGACCAAGTGCTTTGGCACACTTCAGGGTATTAATTGCTCTGACTTATCAGCTAGGCTAAACACTACTGGGCCCATCTTACCCCTTACTTCCTGATCAGAGATAAACTCCCCAGTGCGTGCCCCATCCTTGTTGCGTTCACACTCAGAAGAGCTCTCCGGTCACAGAGTACTAAAATGGGAGACCCAAATATCAAGGTTTATATGATAGCGAAGATGGTTTGTGTAGGAAGTTGGCTCTGTATGTGCTATTTCAAAGTAAGGAATAGCATGCACAGAGTCCAAGGGTTCCCCTTAGAGGTAAGATAGTGGCAAAAAGAGATAATACTAATGCTCTATTTTGTGGTAGTGTGGTCGAGCAGTAGGCTTATCCAAGGAGTAGTGTTAAGCATTTGTTGTACATACACAAGACAATAAATGAGGTACACACACTCAGAGACAAATCCAGCCAATAGGTTTTTATATAGAAAAATATCTTTTCTTAGTTTATTTTAAGAACCACAGGTTCAAATTCTACATGTAATATCTCATTCGAAAGGTATTGCAGGTAAGTACTTTAGGAACTTCAAATCATCAAAATTGCATGTATACTTTTCAAGTTATTGACAAATAGCTGTTTTAAAAGTGGACACTTAGTGCAATTTTCACAGTTCCTGGGGGAGGTAAGTTTTTGTTAGTTTTACCAGGTAAGTAGGACACTTACAGGGTTCAGTTCTTGGTCCAAGGTAGCCCACCGTTGGGGGTTCAGGGCAACCCCAAAGTCACCACACCAGCAGCTCAGGGCCGGTCAGGTGCAGAGTTCAAAGTGGTGCCCAAAACACATAGGCTAGAATGGAGAGAAGGGGGTGCCCCGGTTCCGGTCTGCTTGCAGGTAAGTACCCGCGTCTTCGGAGGGCAGACCAGGGGGGTTTTGTAGGGCACCGGGGGGGGACACAAGTCCACACAGAAATTTCACCCTCAGCAGCGCGGGGGCGGCCGGGTGCAGTGTAGGAACAGGCGTCGGGTTCGCAATGTTAGTCTATGAGAGATCTCGGGATCTCTTCAGCGCTGCAGGCAGGCAAGGGGGGGATTCCTCGGGGAAACCTCCACTTGGGCAAGGGAGAGGGACTCCTGGGGGTCACTTCTCCAGTGAAAGTCCGGTCCTTCAGGTCCTGGGGGCTGCGGGTGCAGGGTCTCTCCCAGGCGTCGGGACTTTAGGTTCAAAGAGTCGCGGTCAGGGGAAGCCTCGGGATTCCCTCTGCAGGCGGCGCTGTGGGGGCTCAGGGGGGACAGGTTTTGGTACTCACAGTATCAGAGTAGTCCTGGGGTCCCTCCTGAGGTGTTGGATCGCCACCAGCCGAGTCGGGGTCGCCGGGTGCAGTGTTGCAAGTCTCACGCTTCTTGCGGGGAGCTTGCAGGGTTCTTTAAAGCTGCTGGAAACAAAGTTGCAGCTTTTCTTGGAGCAGGTCCGCTGTCCTCGGGAGTTTCTTGTCTTTTCGAAGCAGGGGCAGTCCTCAGAGGATGTCGAGGTCGCTGGTCCCTTTGGAAGGCGTCGCTGGAGCAGGATCTTTGGAAGGCAGGAGACAGGCCGGTGAGTTTCTGGAGCCAAGGCAGTTGTCGTCTTCTGGTCTTCCGCTGCAGGGGTTTTCAGCTGGGCAGTCCTTCTTCTTGTTGTTGCAGGAATCTAATTTTCTAGGGTTCAGGGTAGCCCTTAAATACTAAATTTAAGGGCGTGTTTAGGTCTGGGGGGTTAGTAGCCAATGGCTACTAGCCCTGAGGGTGGGTACACCCTCTTTGTGCCTCCTCCCAAGGGGAGGGGGTCACAATCCTAACCCTATTGGGGGAATCCTCCATCTGCAAGATGGAGGATTTCTAAAAGTCAGAGTCACCTCAGCTCAGGACACCTTAGGGGCTGTCCTGACTGGCCAGTGACTCCTCCTTGTAGCTTTCTTTGTTCCCTCCAGCCTTGCCGCCAAAAGTGGGGGCCGTGGCCGGAGGGGGCGGGCAACTCCACTAAGCTGGAGTGCCCTGCTGGGCTGTGACAAAGGGGTGAGCCTTTGAGGCTCACCGCCAGGTGTCACAGCTCCTGCCTGGGGGAGGTGTTAGCATCTCCACCCAGTGCAGGCTTTGTTACTGGCCTCAGAGTGACAAAGGCACTCTCCCCATGGGGCCAGCAACATGTCTCTGGTGTGGCAGGCTGCTGGAACTAGTCAGCCTACACAGACAGTCGGTTAAGTTTCAGGGGGCACCTCTAAGGTGCCCTCTGGGGTGTGTTTTGCAATAAAATGTACACTGGCATCAGTGTGCATTTATTGTGCTGAGAATTTTGATACCAAACTTCCCAGTTTTCAGTGTAGCCATTATGGTGCTGTGGAGTTCGTGTAAAACAGACTCCCAGACCATATACTCTTATGGCTACCCTGCACTTACAATGTCTAAGGTTTTGTTTAGACACTGTAGGGGCACAGTGCTCATGCACTGGTACCCTCACCTATGGTATAGTGCACCCTGCCTTAGGGCTGTAAGGCCTGCTAGAGGGGTGTCTTACCTATACTGCATAGGCAGTGAGAGGCTGGCATGGCACCCTGAGGGGAGTGCCATGTCGACTTACTCATTTTGTTCTCACTAGCACACACAGGCTTGTAAGCAGTGTGTCTGTGCTGAGTGAGGGGTCTCTAGGGTGGCATAAGACATGCTGCAGCCCTTAGAGACCTTCCTTGGCATCAGGGCCCTTGGTACTAGAAGTACCAGTTACAAGGGACTTATCTGAATGCCAGGGTGTGCCAATTGTGGATACAATGGTACTTTTTAGGTGAAGGAACACTGGTGCTGGGGCCTGGTTAGCAGGGTCCCAGCACTCTTCTCAGTCAAGTCAGCATCAGTATCAGGCAAAAAGTGGGGGGTAACTGCAACAGGGAGCCATTTCTTTACAGTTTGTATCATCCAACTCTGCTGTGGCTACCAGCTTCCAGAAAGTTTGTTCATCTTTCCTTTCCACTGATTTTAACATATCACACTAGATCAAGTCATCCCTCTCTTTGTTTAGCAATGCAGAGAACAATACTGTAGTCTCGCCTGGCTTCCATTACTCCCTCTCTACCTCCCACTTTTATGACCTTTCTAAGATGGGCTTTACAGACTGCGTTGAACCATCTAGTTGATTTGCCCCTTCCCGCAATTACCTATATAAAACAGTTCCTTCAGTTTTATGAATAACTGGTTATGCATATTTAGGATCGGATATCTGAGGGTTGACATCCATCATATCCAGAGAGAAGGAATACAAAAAGATCATAGATCTTTGAAAATATGTGCTGACTGGACATCACAGCAGGCCAGGAGAGAGAGAGCACCCATTACTGGCCACAATGGGCTTGGGAGCAGTCATCTCATAGCTGCTGGTTGCCTTCCTGACTAAATCCCCCGATAGCAATAAAAGCAAAGAACTATGGTCGATATCCAAGCGATTTTCAACTTTCATATCTCACATTTGGTAAAATATAATCATTAACACTACAGTGGTTACTCCCCCTCTTAAACGTTTTGGCCATCCCAGGATCGGAAGTTGTACGGCCGTTACAAGCTCTTAATCCCCTACTAACCATCAAGGACACTATACTTAAGGGCAGTAGATGATTGCTACAAATATTTTCCAGCTATGGGAGGAAAATTCCACAGTTCATCCTCTAAATCAGTAACCTCTTTCCGCAAGGGGAAGGCTCAAAAGTGCTATTAAAATCGCCTGCCAAGATAATCTTTACATCAGTATTAGTGTTTTCTAATGCCTCCTCTGGAAAAGATAGGGTTGGGGCATCTGTGCACCCTATTCCCAGTCATACACAGATATTTAAAAAAGCGATGCGTGCATCAGAGGGAAAGTAATAACCCCCAACATGTCACTGGAGTCCATCCGCACGATCCTACGGAGACTAGGTTCATCTTTCTTCCACAGAATCACCACACCCCCACTAGCCCTACAAAACTTCTGCGGTGGTTTAGCCTCTATGCTATAGGAGGTGAAACCATTGATGATTATTTTCCCTGGGGCCTAGGTCCTTTGGAACATACATATATCACAATTATCCATGTAAGATAGCCATTCAGCATCAATTAATGTATGTCTAACTCTGGCTAAAATCGATGACATCAGGGTAAGATGGCTTCTAGGGGTGACCTTTTCTCCACTTGGTTTATTTCCCAGGCTGGGGACAACCTGATATAATAGTGGCTTCGTCAACTCTCCCAACTAGGGGGAGGTGGGGGGTCTGACAGAGGCACTTTGTAAGGAGACCTCTAGTGACGCAAATGAATGGTTCGTATTAAAGACATCCCACCTCCCACGCCACCCCACTCCGTAATAGTCCTCAGGAGGTACTAGGACTCATGACAACTGTTAACTCATCATTGATAATTCAAGATCAGTCAATGGGGGATACATCGGAATAGAGTCCCTTCTCAGGCAAACCTTCAATGTTCCTCCACATCTGCTTTGGGCTAAGCAACCGTGAGTTGACCTCTGCGTCAGCCCGCCTATGTCAACAGTCAATCCACTTTATCAAGGTAAGAAGGCTCAAGGGGATAAGCACTTGGTCCGTAGTAGAGTGATTCCCATTGTGTACACACTAGAACACCCCCTTTGCATTTGTCCCCTGGCGCAATCTCCGGATGGAGCAGTTTCAAACCAATTGCTGTTGATTTGTTCTCCCCGAGATGTCAGGTATATAACTCAAAGCTCATAAGATTGTCAACTAGGGCATTAGATCTTATCTGCACTGTGAGGTAGTCCTTTGTTGCGAGTTCAGATGAGGATCTCTTCACATAGATGTCAGACCTTATTACAGACAAGCAGTTGCATTGATTCCAAAGCCAAAATATAACTTTATTGATCAAGGACTCAGTGTTCTCATAGGAGCCCTCTTAATTTGGACACCTGCCAGTTATAGCCAAAGGGGAAAACCTATTTGAACAATATATCATGTTATTAATTGTTACTGTTGGAGAAAGGGGACAACTTGGCGGGCCGTGTCAGCATTCGGAGCTTCAGCTACTTCAATCTGATCACAAGGGTTATTGACACTAGGCAGTGATGGGACAACAGCACCAGCTTGAACGAGCCATTGCAGTGTTCCTTGATTTAATAAAAATGTCAGGGACCTTACTTCGTGCTCCATTCCTTTTGGTCAATTTACCATTCAACAGTAATACCACCTTCCCAATAAGGTTGTCAATATCCAACAGCGTGCTTACATCAGCATCCAAGGATGGCCCCTAGGTTTTAAAGTCATATTGGCTTTTTTTGGTTTCTTGGCGCTGCTTACTGATGGCTATGTCCCGTGCCTGGCGCTTGCCCATGTTTATCCCCCCACACTCTTGTGGCTATCCTGTTGCACTATTTACTCACTGACCGCCCGTTCGACCGCCTCACACCCAGAGGGTTGAAAGAGGGTTGGCCTAGCCCAGCCGGGTCCTGTCACAAACCTCACTGCGGGTGTGTGCCAGCTGTATTTAGCATCTCCTGATGCTCGTCTGCAGCGCGAGTCTACAAAGAGAGATATTCATTCTAGAATTCATTAACAAGAATACGTCCAGATACACCTCTCATGTACAGGCTACGTTTGGTGTCTTGCAGGCCGACAGGTTACATCCCTGTGGGGCCATAACTGCAATGCTATCCAATCCCAATATGTTGATTCTAAAATATGTCTTTTATAATTCTTGAAAAACATGGAGGTTAAATTGATAACGAAGGTCCTGGCAAATCTGGTTGATTTTGGTGAACCAGAGATCAAAATGGCTTTATGCAAAGGAGGTGGACAAGACACTGCATGAGGTAGTAGTGCGAAGGACTGAAGTAACTATACCAAGGACCCCCCATTACTGTCCACCCTAAGTCACTTAAGTATTTTGGTAGGCAGATCTCCCGAGACCAACATACATGCTGGAATCTCAATCAAGAACAGAAAATGCTAAAAATTTGAAGCACACATAGCCACAAGGAATAGACTTCTGAATGGGAAGGGGAGAGTTTTTTTTAAATGGCAGCATTCCCACAATTACTATACACACTACAAAACTAACCATACAGGAACCCTACCGCTCCTCAATTTCTTCTCTGCACTGCAGCCTTCCCTTAAATATTTTTAGTGTGTAAGTCCCCCCCTCCCATAATCTTTTTCGGGGTCATGCATAAGAAATGTTTGCAGTCACCCTAACAAGCATGGCTGGGAACAGTTGATCTGAGAATGTACTACAGAGTTGCTCAGCTCTTCCCCATCAATGACTGGCTGGTTAGAGGCAGGGATGACTCTGCCATTAGAGTGGTAATTGGCCCGGACACACCACCATAATCGTAATGTAGGTAGGGCATTAAAATGAATTGGTTTGTACAATAGTCTGATGCAGGACAGCCCACTTTGAGAGGAAACCTGGCTTGGAGGTTTGTCTAAGTTTGGTGGCTGTAGCACGAGGGATAGGACTGCAAAATACAAGGTCAAGGATGTGAGGGTGTTGAACCATCTGGGAATCGTTGAGGCGTTGTAGGGGGGGTTCTTAACCTACACATCACAACATTTCCACTACTTGCAGTTAGGAAGGCACTAAAAAGATACGACACGCTTAACCTAGTGCTGGAGGCTAAACTTTTAGTAGGAAGACCAGAAGCCGAGCGTATCTCCAGTCTATATAATGCACTAATAATACATTTTCCGAATTCCTCCAGCACCTAGGTAAGAATGGGAGCCGGATGTAGGGACACTTGAGGATGAAGACTGGATGGAGGCAAAGATGGCATCTAGACAGCCATATCAGCAAGGCCATGCCTCATCTAATTTAAAATAATATCAAAGGGTTTCCCACATGCCAATGATGTTCTTGAAAATGGGGACCGAGCTAGATACAAAAGGTTTGAAATGTGCTACAAGCAGAGGAACATTCCTACACAAGTTATATTGGAGTGTCCAGTTACAAAATCATATTGGTCTGGAGTATTTATAACTCTTGAGGCTGTGATGTGCATCCCTAGTGAAAAAAATAAAAAATTATCAATCCTTAACATACTGAAGCAAAGGGACACCAACAAGGGCGAGAGCATGCTGGTTAGAATATGTTTAGTGGTGCCTAAGAGGGATAGTGCCCTTCACTCCTCTATTTCAGAATGGTCAAGGGGCATGGACTGTTGTGCTTTGGCTAAGGAGTCTGTGTATAAGTCAGGGGTTGTCCTCACAAACCTCTTAAGATTTGGGTGCATGCTGGAACCATTCTGGCACCGTGACATTGGCAGCCAAGGCTACTGATGAGGTTGTGTGGGACCTGTAAGAGGCCAGGGGTCAAGAAGACAACAAATAACATGGTTATTTGATGTATGACTAACTTCACTTGCTCCGAGGGTGGAAATTCAGTCAAGAGGGCTGCACTGAGTTTCTTCATTTTTCTGCTGGCCTGCTATGTAAACATGATGGATAAGGTGTGTCTTATTAACAAATGTTAATTAATACATCTTTAAAAAAAAAAATACAAACAAAATAAATAAGAAAAATAACCGAATAAAATAAATAAATAAATAAATAAATAACTGACATGACAAGCCAAGCTTTTACCTTTGTTTTCTCTTTAATGACTCCGGAAATTCATGAGGAAAAGCTAGAACATTATCGTGATAAGAAATAAGAATTACATTTATATATTAGATGGAGGTTCAAAATCAATCTCTTCAGTGCAACAATGCAGAGTAGCAGAATATTAAAAAACAATGTAAACAGAATAAAGATATCAAGGACAGAGTGTTTAAGAAAACTAACTGGATGAGCCTCTTACCAAGTAAAGGCTACAGTTTAAAACGTGCTTCAAATTATGTAGAATATACTAGTACTACAGTGATTCTTTTAAAAGTCAAAAGGGGAAGTGATAACATTAATTTCAATAATAATAAAGCACAGGCTAAAATGTTAACACTTACTATCTTCTGGATCACCTTTCAAAAGTGGTTCAACCTAAAAGTGATAAAACACAGTTAGAACACAGTGAAATGCCATTGGACATGAAAGTTGAAGTTTAGTGTTGATTCTGAAGATGACAGCCACAAACCTACACCCGCACACCCCCTAAGAAAGAAAGGAAAAGCCCAAAACAGCAACAATTACTTGCCAAACTCAAAATGACTGTACACCTCAATTTTAATCGAACTCTGCACCACTCTAGTGCATAGAGTCCACTGCTGAGAAGATTTCTTGAGCTTGACATCCTGAGGCCGTTTCAAAATTAGCACATTCCAAAACTAAATAAAAACGTGGGGCCTCATTAAAAGCATGCAGCAAATAAAATCCTACAGTGGCCTTTTAAAGTTCTGAAGACATTTCAGGATTTTACCACACCCCAAAACAGCAGAATGTCTCAAAGGAATAAATGGACAATCCAGGTAAGTTATACATATCGGTTACAGGAAATTCACTTGCAGGGAGATGGGTGTACACTCTGCCCATATTTACTAAACTGCAAGCAAACCTGGTATTATGACTTTTTGACTCCGTACCCATGAAATCCTACATTTGCACTAAGACCGAAATTGACCATGAGACCAAGAGCCTGGCTCTGATGTTAAGTAGGGAACTCCAAAAGCTTACCCGTTTACTGACAAGACTATCTACAGTGTTCGGTTGTGGCAGCATACCCTTCTATAGACCACAGTTGCTTGTCAGGACTATTTCCCTGTGCAAGAATGAGTGCAATGCCTCCCTAGCATTTCTTGCCCAGACTGTGCTCAGATCCCGGTGTACAGTGAGTGCTTTTTGTGCAAAGAGTGTCTGTTACTGGGTCTGCAAGTTTGAGTGTGCAGGTTACAGATATAGGAATCCACTCTGCATCGTCCTTGGTGTTAACACGGCACAAGCTGGAGGCGTGGATACTGCCTACCCACACAGTGGAAGTACACAAGGTGTGGACGAATGGCGGCAGTGACCTATGTAGCAGGAGAATGACGATTAGTCCTTCCAAAGTAGTGACAATTAGTTGATGGTGGGTGTAGGAAGTTGGCCCTGTATACACTATTTCAAAATAAGGAATAGTATGCACAGAGTCCAAGGGTTCCCCTTAGAGGTAAGATAGTGGCAAAATGAAAATGTCACTTACCCAGTGTACATCTGTTCGTGGCATCAGTCGCTGTAGATTCGCATGTTTTGCATAGCTCGCCATCTGGTGTTGGGTCGGAGTGTTACAAGTTGTTTTTCTTCGAAGAAGTCTTTCGAGTCACGGGACCGAGTGACTCCTCCTTTTGTCTCCATTGCGCATGGGCGTCGACTCCATCTTCGATTGTTTTTCCCCGCAGAGGGTGAGGTAGGAGTTGTATTGTAGTAATAGTGGCCATGCAATGGAGTGACTAAGTATGTACCCATTTACGGTTAAAATAATATATATACAAATAGTTGAAGGTACCTTCCGAACTGCTACAGGCTCCCGGGGAGGCGGGTGGGCACATGCGAATCTACAGCGACTGATGCCACGAACAGATGTACACTGGGTGTAGGAAGTTGGCTCTGTATGTGCTATTTCAAAGTAAGGAATAGCATGCACAGAGTCCAAGGGTTCCCCTTAGAGGTAAAATAGTGGTAAAAAGAGATAATACTAGTGCTCTATTTTGTGGTAGTGTGGTCGAGCAGTAGGCTTATCCAAGGAGTAGTGTTAAGCATTTGTTGTACATACACATAGGCAATAAATGAGGTACACACACTCAGAGACAAATCCAGCCAATAGGTTTTGTTATAGAAAAATATCTTTTCTTAGTTTATTTTAAGAACCACAGGTTCACATTTTACATGTAATAGATCTTTTGAAAGGTATTGCAGGTAAGTACTCTAGGAACTTTGAATCATTACTTTAGCATGTATACTTTTTACATAAAACACAATAAGCTGTTTTAAAAGTGGACACTTAGTGCAATTTTCACAGTTCCTGGGGGAGGTAAGTTATTGTTAGTTTTCACAGGTAAGTAAGTCACTTACAGGTTTGAGTTTTTGGTCCAAGGTAGCCCACTGTTGGGGGTTCAGAGCAACCCCAAAGTTATCACACCAGCAGCTCAGGGCCGGTCAGGTGCAAAGGTCAAAGAGGTGCCCAAAACACATAGGCTATAATGGAGTGAAGGGGGTGCCCCGGTTCCAGTCTGCCAGCAGGTAAGTACCCGCGTCTTCGGAGGGCAGACCAAGGGGGTTTTGTAGGGCACCGGGGGGGGACACAAAGTAGCACAGAAAGTACACCCTCAGCAGCGCGGGGGCGGCCGGGTGCAGTGTGCAAACACGCGTCGGGTTTCCTTCAGTTTTCAATGGGAGACCAAGGGGTCTCTTCAGCGATGCAGGCAGGCAAGGGGGGGTGTCCTTGGGGTAGCCACCACCTGCGCAAGGGAGAGGGCCTCCTGGGGGTCACTCCTGCACAGAAGTTCCGTTTCTTTAGGGGCTGGGGGCTGCGGGTGCAGGGTCTTTTCCAGCCGTCGGGAAATGGAGTTCAGACAGTCGCGGTCAGGGGGAGCCTGGGGATTCCCTCTGCAGGCGTCGCTGTGGGGGCTCAGGGGGGACAACTTTGGTTACTCACAGTCGTAGAGTCGCCGGAGGGTCCTCCCTGAGTTGGTTGTTCTCCACCAGTCGAGTCGGGGTCGCCGGGTGCAGTGTTGCAAGTCTCACGCTTCTTGCGGGGAGTTGCAGGGGTCTTTAAATCTGCTCCTTGTAACAAAGTTGCAGTTCTTTTGGAGCAGTGCCGCTGTCCTCGGGAGTTTCGTGTCTTTTTCGAAGCAGGGCAGTCCTCGGAGGATTCAGAGGTCGCTGGTCCCTTGGAAAGCGTCGCTGGAGCAGGGTTCTTTGGAAGGCAGGAGACAGGCCGGTAAGTCTGGGGCCAAGGCAGTTGGTGTCTTATGTTCTTCCTCTGCAGGGGTTTGTCAGCTCGGCAGTCCTACTTCTTGTAGTTGCAGGAATCTAGTTTCTCTAGGTTCAGGGGAGCCCTTAAATACTAAATTTAAGGGCGTGTTTAGGTCTGGGGGGTTAGTAGCCAATGGCTACTAGCCCTGAGGGTGGGTACACCCTCTTTGTGCCTCCTCCCAAGGGGAGGGGTCACATCCCTAATCCTATTGGGGGAATCCTCCATCTGCAAGATGGAGGATTCCTAAAAGTTAGAGTCACTTCAGCTCAGGACACCTTAGGGGCTGTCCTGACTGGCCAGTGACTCCTCCTTGTTGTTCTCATTATCTCTCCTGGACTTGCCGCCAAAAGTGGGGGCTGGGTCCAGGAGGCGGGCATCTCCACTAGCGGGAGTGCCCTGGGGCATTGTAACACGAAGCTTGAGCCTTTGAAGCTCACTGCTAGGTGTTACAGTTCCTGCAGGGGGGAGGTGTGAAGAACCTCCACCCAGAGCAGGCTTTGTTTCGGTCCTCAGAGAGCACAAAGGCTCTCACCGCATGAGGTCAGACACTCGTCTCTCAGCAGCAGGCTGGCACAGACCAGTCCGTCCTGCACTGAACAATTGGGTAAAATACAGGGGGTATCTCTAATATGCCCTCTGTGTGCATTTTTTAATAAATCCAACACTGGCATCAGTGTGGGTTTATTATTCTGAGAAGTTTGATACTAAACTTCCCAGTATTCAGTGTAGCCATTATGGAGCTGTGGAGTTCGTTTTTGACAGACTCACAGCCCATATACTCTTATGGCTACCCTGCACTTACAATGTCTAAGGTTTTGCTTAGACACTGTAGGGGCATAGTGCTCATGCACATATGCCCTCACCTGTGGTATAGTGCACCCTGCCTTAGGGCTGTAAGGCCTACTAGAGGGGTGACTTACCTATGCCACAGGCAGTGGGAGGTTGGCATGGCACCCTGAGGGGAGTGCCATGTCGACTTAGTCATTTTCTCCCCATCAGCACACACAAGCTGGCAAGCAGTGTGTCTGTGCTGAGTGAGGGGTCCCTAGGGTGGCATAAGACATGCTGCAGCCCTTAGAGACCTTCCCTGGCATCAGGGCCCTTGGTACCAGGGGTACCAGTTACAAGGGACTTACCTAGGTGCCAGGGTTGTGCCAATTGTGGAAACAATGATACATTTTAGGTGAAAGAACACTGGTGCTGGGGCCTGGTTAGCAGGGTCCCAGCACACTTCTCAGTCAAGTCAGCATCAGTATCATGCAAAAAGTGGGGGGTAACTGCAACAGGGAGCCATTTCTTTACACTGGGTAAGTGACATTTTCAGTTCGATGGCATCTGTCCCTGTAGATACGCATGTTTTGCATAGACTAGTAAGCAGTTATCTCCCCAAAGCGGTGGCTCAGCCTGTAGGAGTGGTAGTAGTCTGAAACAATGTTCTTAATACGGCTTGACCTACTGTGGCTTGTTGTGCAGATAACACGTCTACACAGTAGTGCTTGGTGAATGTGTGAGGCGTAGACCATGTGGCTGCCTTACATATTTCTTGCATTGGGATGTTTCCTAGAAAGGCCATGGTAACACCTTTCTTTCTGGTTGTGTGCCCTTGGTGTAATGGGCAGTTGTCGTTTAGCTTTAAGGTAGCAGATTTGGATGCATTTAACTATCCATCTGGCTATACCTTGTTTTGATATTGGGTTTCCTGCATGAGGTTTTTGGAATGCAATAAATAGCTGTTTAGTTTTCCTGATGCTCTTTGTTCTGTCAATGTAATACATTAATGCTCTTTTGACATCTAAAGTATGTAGTGCCCTCTCAGCTACGGAATCTGGCTGTGGGAAGAACACTGGAAGTTCCACTGTTTGATTTAGATGGAACGGTGAAATAACTTTTGGTAGAAATTTAGGAGTAGTCCTTAGGACGACCTTATTTTTGTGTAGTTGTATAAAAGGTTCTTGTATTGTAAACGCCTGAATCTCGCTTACTCTTCTTAGAGAGGTAATGGCGATGAGAAATGCAACCTTCCATGTTAGGAACTGTATTTCGCAGGAGTGCATGGGTTCAAAAGGTGGACCCATAAGTCTAGTTAAGACAACATTTAGGTTCCATGAAGGAACAGGTGGTGTTCTTGGTGGAATAATTCTTTTAAGGCCCTCAATGAATGCTTTAATGCCTGGTATCCTATATAGGGAAGTTGAATAGGTAGGCTGCAGGTATGCAGATATTGCTGCAAGGTGTATTTTAATGGAAGAGAAAGCTAGGTTAGATTTTTGTAAGTGAAGCAAGTAACCCACTACATGTTTTGGGGTTGCGTGTAATGGTTGGATTTGATTAATATGGCAGTAGCAAACAAACCTCTTCCATTTACTGGCATAGCAGTGCCTGGTGGATGGCCTTCTGGCTTGCTTTATGACTTCCATACATTCTTGGGTAAGTTGTAAGTGTCCGAATTCTAGGATTTCAGGAGCCAGATTGCTAGATTCAGCGATGCTGGATCTGGGTGTCTGATCGTTTGGTTGTGTTGTGTTAACAGATCCGGCCTGTTGGGCAGTTTGATGTGGGGTACTACTGATAGGTCTAGCAGCGTTGTGTACCAGGGTTGCCTAGCCCAAGTTGGTGCTATTAATATGAGTTTGAGTTTGTTTTGACTGAGTTTGTTTACCAGATAAGGAAGGAGAGGGAGAGGAGGAAAAGCGTAGGCAAATATCCCTGACCAGTTGATCCATAGGTGTAAAGAAATGGCTCCCTGTTGCAGTTACCCCCCACTTTTTGACTGATACTGATGCTGACTTGACTGAGAAGTGTGCTGGGACCCTGCGAACCAGGCCCCAGCACCAGTGTTCTTTCACCTAAAATGTACCATTGTTTCCACAATTGGCACAACCCTGGCACCTAGGTAAGTCCCTTGTAACTGGTACCCCTGGTACCAAGGGCCCTGATGCCAGGGAAGGTCTCTAAGGGCTGCAGCATGTCTTATGCCACCCTAGGGACCCCTCACTCAGCACAGACACACTGCTTGCCAGCTTGTGTGTGCTGATGGGGAGAAAATGACTAAGTCGACATGGCACTCCCCTCAGGGTGCCATGCCAACCTCCCACTGCCTGTGGCATAGGTAAGTCACCCCTCTAGTAGGCCTTACAGCCCTAAGGCAGGGTGCACTATACCACAGGTGAGGGCATATGTGCATGAGCACTATGCCCCTACAGTGTCTAAGCAAAACCTTAGACATTGTAAGTGCAGGGTAGCCATAAGAGTATATGGGCTGTGAGTCTGTCAAAAACGAACTCCACAGCTCCATAATGGCTACACTGAATACTGGGAAGTTTAGTATCAAACTTCTCAGAATAATAAACCCACACTGATGCCAGTGTTGGATTTATTAAAAAATGCACACAGAGGGCATCTTAGAGATACCCCCTGTATTTTACCCAATTGTTCAGTGCAGGACTGACTGGTCTGTGCCAGCCTGCTGCTGAGAGACGAGTGTCTGACCTCTTGCGGTGAGAGGCTTTGTGCTCTCTGAGGACAGAAACAAAGCCTGCTCTGGGTGGAGGTGCTTCACACCTCCCCCCTGCAGGAACTGTAACACCTAGCAGTGAGCTTCAAAGGCTCAAGCTTCGTGTTACAATGCCCCAGGGCACTCCAGCTAGTGGAGATGCCCGCCTCCTGGACCCAGCCCCCACTTTTGGCGGCAAGTCCAGGAGAGATTATGAGAACAAGGAGGAGTCACTGGCCAGTCAGGACAGCCCCTAAGGTGTCCTGAGCTGAAGATACTCTAACTTTTAGAAATCCTCCATCTTGCAGATGGAGGATTCCCCCAATAGGATTAGGGATGTGACCCCCTCCCCTTGGGAGGAGGCACAAAGAGGGTGTACCCACCCTCAGGGCTAGTAGCCATTGGCTACTAACCCCCCAGACCTAAATACGCCCTTAAATTTAGTATTTAAGGGCTCCCCTGAACCTAGAAAAACAGATTCCTGCAACTAACAAGAAGAAGAGGACTGCTGAGCTGAAAACCCCCTGCAGAGGAAGAACAGAAGACACCAACTGCTTTGGCCCCAGACTTACCGGCCTGTCTCCTGCCTTCCAAAGAAACCTGCTCCAGCGACGCTTTCCAAGGGACCAGCGACCTCTGAATCCTCTGAGGACTGCCCTGCTTCAAGAAAGACAAGAAACTCCCGAGGACAGCGGCACTGCTCCACAAGAACTGCAACTTTGTTTCAAGGAGCAGATTTAAAGACCCCTGCAACTCCCCGCAAGAAGCGTGAGACTTGCAACACTGCACCCAGCGACCCCGACTCGACTGGTGGAGAACAACCAACTCAGGGAGGACCCTCCGGCGACTCTACGACTGTGAGTAACCAAAGTTGTCCCCCCTGAGCCCCCACAGCGACGCCTGCAGAGGGAATCCCCAGGCTCCCCCTGACCGCGACTGTCTGAACTCCATTTCCCGACGGCTGGGAAAGACCCTGCACCCGCAGCCCCCAGCCCCTAAAGAAACGGAACTTCTGTGCAGGAGTGACCCTCAGGAGGCCCTCTTCCTTGCCTAGGTGGTGGCTACCCCGAGGAGCCCCCCCCTTGCCTGCCTGCATCGCTGAAGAGACCCCTTGGTCTCCCATTGAAACCTGAAGGAAACCCGACGCGTGTTTGCACACTGCACCCGGCCGCCCCGCGCTGCTGAGGGTGTACTTTCTGTGCTACTTTGTGTCCCCCCCGGTGCCCTACAAAACCCCCCTGGTCTGCCCTCCGAAGACGCGGGTACTTACCTGCTGGCAGACTGGAACCGGGGCACCCCCCTTCTCTCCCTTGAAGCCTATGTGTTTTGGGCACCTCTTTGACCTTTGCACCTGACCGGCCCTGAGCTGCTGGTGTGATAACTTTGGGGTTGCTCTGAACCCCCAACGGTGGGCTACCTTGGACCAAAAACTGAAACCTGTAAGTGACCTACTTACCTGTGAAAACTAACAATAACTTACCTCCCCCAGGAACTGTGAAAATTGCACTGTGTCCACTTTTAAAACAGCTTATTGTGTTTTATGTAAAAAGTATACATGCTAAAGTAATGATTCAAAGTTCCTAGAGTACTTACCTGCAATACCTTTCAAATGAGCTATTACATGTAAAATTTGAACCAGTGGTTCTTAAAATAAACTAAGAAAATATATTTTTCTATAACAAAACCTATTGGCTGGATTTGTCTCGGAGTGTGTGTACCTCATTTATTGTCTATGGGTATGTACAACAAATGCTTAACACTACTCCTTGGATAAGCCTACTGCTCGACCACACTACCACAAAATAGAGCATTAGTATTATCTCTTTTTACCACTATTTTACCTCTAAGGGGAACCCTTGGACTCTGTGCATGCTATTCCTTACTTTGAAATAGCACATACAGAGCCAACTTCCTACAATAGGGCATTGCCGTGGGACTGCCTGTGTGGGTATCTGAATGCGAAGTTTTGGCATTTTGCGTTCTCTTTTGTCGCAAACAAGTCTATTTGAGGTGTTCCCCAGAGCGTGAAGTAAGTGTTCAGAATTTGGGGGTGAATTTCCCATTTGTGGACCTGTTGGTGATCTCGAGAGAGATTGTCTGCGAGTTGATTCTGAATTCCTGGGATAAATTGTGCTATTAGGCGTATTTGGTTGTGAATTGCCCAACGCCATATCTTTTGTGCCAGCAGGCTCAATTGCGTTGAGTGCGTCCCCCCTTGTTTAGATAATACATTGTTGTCATGTTGTCTGTTTTGACGAGAATGTATTTGTGAACTATTATTGGTTGAAAAGCCTTTAGTGCTTGAAAAACTGCTAGCAGTTCTAGGTGATTTATATGCAGTTTTGTTTGATGTACGTTCCATTGTCCTTGTATGCTGTGTTTATCGAGGTGTGCTCCCCACCCTGTCATGGAAGCATCTGTTATTACGTATTGTGGCACTGGGTCTTGGAAAGGCCGCCCTTTGTTTAAATTTATATTGTTCCACCATAGAAGCGAGAGGTAAGTTTGGCGGTCTATTAACACCAGATCTGTAAGGTGACCCTGTGCTTGTGACCACTGTGATGCTAGGCACTGTTGTAAGGGCCTCATGTACAGTCTTGCGTTTGGGACAATGGCTATGCATGAAGACATCATGCCTAGGAGTTGTAATATCATCTTTGCTTGTATCTTTTGTGTTGGATACATGCGTTGTATGATGTTGTTGAAATTTTGAATTCTTTGTGGACTTGGAGTGTCTACTCCTATTGTTGTGTTTATTATGGCTCCTAGGTATTGTTGTACCTTGCGCGGCAGAATGTTGGATTTTGCAAAGTTGACTGTGAACCCTAGTTTGTAGAGGGTTTGTATGATTTGATTTGTGTGGTGTGAGCACGTTATTAACGAATGGGTCTTGATTAGCCAGTCGTCTAGATACGGGAATACATGTATTTGCTGCCTTCTGATGTGTGCAGCGACTACTGCTAGACATTTGGTAAAGACTCTTGGTGCGGTTGTTAAACCGAAAGGCAGTACCTTGAATTGGTAGTGTATTCCTTTGAATACAAACCTTAGGTATTTCCTGTGCGATGGATGTATTGGTATATGGAAATACGCGTCCTTGAGGTCTAATGTTGTCATGTAGTCGTGTAGTTTCCGCAATGGTAACACTTCTTGTAGTGTGACCATGTGAAAGTGGTCTGATTTTATGTATGTGTTTAGTATTCTTAGGTCTAGGATTGGTCTTAGCGTTTTGTCCTTCTTTGGTATTAAGAAGTACAGTGAATAAACTCCTGTGTTTATTTGTGTGTTTGGTACTAACTCGATTGCGTTCTTTTGCAATAGTGCTTGAACTTCTATCTCCAGGAGCACGGAATGATGTTTTGATAAATTTTGTGCTCTTGGTGGTATGTTTGGAGGGAATTGTAGAAATTCTATGCAATAACCATTTTGGATAATTGCTAGAACCCAAGTGTCTGTAGTGATTTCCTCCCATGCTTTGTAATAATGACCTATTCTTCCCCCCACTGGTGTTGTGTGGAGGGGGTGAGTGACATGTGAGTCACTGCTTAGTTGTAGGGGTTTTGGGGCTTTGAAATTTTCCCCTATTCCTAGGGAATTGCCCTCCTCTATATTGGCCCGAAAGCCTCCCCTGTACTGTCCCTGGTAACTGGATGGTGTTGCCTGTGAGGTGCTGGCTTGTGTGGCCTGACCCCGAAACCCCCCTCTAAAGGGTGTTTTGCGGAAGGTGCTGTAATTTCCTCTGCTCTGCGGGGAGTAGAGTGCGCCCATGGCTTTAGCAGTGTCCGTGTCCTTTTTAAGTTTCTCAATCGCCGTGTCCACTTCTGGACCGAACAGTTCTTTTTCGTTGAATGGCATATTGAGAACTGCCTGCTGAATCTCTGGTTTAAACCCAGACGTTCGTAGCCATGCATGCCTTCTGATGGTCACAGATGTATTTATTGTTCTTGCAGCTGTGTCTGCTGCGTCCATGGAGGAGCGTATCTGGTTGTTTGAAATGTTCTGTCCTTCCTCAACCACTTGCTTTGCCCTCTTTTGTAGGTCTTTGGGTAGATGTTCAATGAGATGTTGCATCTCATCCCAATGGGCTCTGTCATAGCGCGCAAGTAGTGCCTGTGAGTTATCGATGCGCCACTGGTTTGCAGCTTGTGCTGCGACTCTCTTTCCAGCTGCATCGAACTAGCGGCTTTCCTTATCTGGGGGTGGTGCATCCCCAGATGTGTGGGAGTTGGCCCTTTTCCTAGCTGCTCCTACAACGACAGAATCTGGTGGCAGCTGTGAAGTTATGAAAGTAGGGTCTGTAGGAGGCGAATTATACTTTTTTTCCACCCTTGGTGTGATTGCCCTACTTTTGACCGGCTCCTTAAAGATGTCTTTTGCGTGCCGAAGCATACCAGGGAGCATAGGCAGGCTTTGGTAGGAGCTGTGGGTGGCGGAGAGGGTGTTGAATAGAAAGTCATCCTCGACTTGTTCTGAGTGGAGGCTTACATTGTGGAATTGTGCTGCTCTAGCCACCACCTGAGAATATGCAGTACTGTCTTCTGGTGGTGATGGCTTTGTAGGGTATGCCTCCGGACGGTTATCTGACACAGGGGCGTCGTATAAGTCCCATGCGTCCTGATCCTGGTCACCTTGGCTCATGGTGGTGTGAGCCGGGGAATGTGATGGAGTTGGTGCTGGTGAGACGTGAATTAGAGGTGGAGGAGAGGGTGGCGGAGTAACCCTTTTCACCATTTTTGTTTGTGGTGTTTGGTCAGTTTGAAATTCCAGTCTTCTCTTTCTCCTAATAGGGGGAAGGGTGCTTATCTTTCCTGTCCCCTGCTGTATAAAAATACGTTTCTGCGTATGGTCTACATCGGTGGATTGCAGGTCCTCCTCAAACCTATGTGTAAGGAAATGCCTCCTTGGCATGGTTACCCCCTGACTTTTTGCCTTTGCTGATGCTATGTTTTGAATTGAAAGTGTGCTGAAGCCTGCTAACCAGGCCCCAGCACCAGTGTTCTTTCCCTAACCTGTACTTTTGATTCCACAATTGGCACACCCTGGCATCCAGATAAGTCCCTTGTAACTGGTACCTCTGGTACCAAGGGCCCTGATGCCAGGGAAGGTCTCTAAGGGCTGCAGCATGTATTATGCCACCCTAGAGACCCCTCACTCAGCACAGACACACTGCTTGCCAGCTTGTGTGTGCTGGTGGGGAGAAAATGACTAAGTTGACATGGTACTCCCCTCAGGGTGCCATGCCAGCCTCTCACTGCCTATGCAGTATAGGTAAGACACCCCTCTAGCAGGCCTTACAGCCCTAAGGCAGGGTGCACTATACCATAGGTGAGGGTACCAGTGCATGAGCACTGTGCCCCTACAGTGTCTAAGCAAAACCTTAGACATTGTAAGTGCAGGGTAGCCATAAGAGTATATGGTCTGGGAGTCTGTTTTACACGAACTCCACAGCACCATAATGGCTACACTGAAAACTGGAAAGTTTGGTATCAAACTTCTCAGCACAATAAATGCACACTGATGCCAGTGTACATTTTATCGCAAAATACACCCCAGAGGGCACCTTAGAGGTGCCCCCTGAAACTTAACCGACTGTCTGTGTAGGCTGACTAGTTCCAGCAGCCTGCCACACTAGAGACATGTTGCTGGCCCCATGGGGAGAGTGCCTTTGTCACTCTGAGGCCAGTAACAAAGCCTGCACTGGGTGGAGATGCTAACACCTCCCCCAGGCAGGAGCTGTAACACCTGGCGGTGAGCCTCAAAGGCTCACCCCTTTGTCACAGCACCGCAGGACACTCCAGCTAGTGGAGTTGCCCGCACCCTCCGGCCCCGGCCCCCACTTTTGGCGGCAAGGCCGGAGAAAATAATGAGAATAACAAGGAGGAGTCACTGGCCAGTCAGGACAGCCCCTAAGGTGTCCTGAGCTGAGGTGACTCTGACTTTTAGAAATCCTCCATCTTGTAGAAGGAGGATTCCCCCAATAGGATTAGGGATGTGACCCCCTCCCCTTGGGAGGAGGCACAAAGAGGGTGTACTCACCCTCAGGGCTAGTAGCCATTGGCTACTAACCCCCCAGAGCTAAACACGCCCTTAAATTTAGTATTTAAGGGCTCTCCCTGAACCTAGAAATTAGATTCCTGCAACAACAAGAAGAAGGACTGCCTAGCTGAAAACCCCTGCAGAGGAAGACCAGAAGACAACAACTGCCTTGGCTCCAGAAACTCACCGGCCTGTCTACTGCCTTCCAAAGAATTCTGCTCCAGCGACGCCTTCCAAAGGGACCAGCGACCTCTGAATCCTCTGAGGACTGCCCTGCTTCGACGACGACAAGAAACTCCCGAGGACAGCGGACCTGCTCCAAAAAGACTGCAACTTTATCCAAAGGAGCAGCTTTAAAGAACCCTGCAATCTCCCCGCAAGAAGCGTGAGACTTGCAACACTGCACCCGGCGACCCCGACTCGGCTGGTGGAGAACCAACACCTCAGGGAGGACCCCCGGACTACTCTACGACTGTGAGTACCAAAACCTGTCCCCCCTGAGCCCCCACAGCGCCGCCTGCAGAGGGAATCCCGAGGCTTCCCCTGACCGTGACTCTCTGAAACCTAAGTCCCGACGCCTGGAAAAGACCCTGCACCCGCAGCCCCCAGGACCTGAAGGACCGGACTTTCACTGCAGAAGTGACCCCCAGGAGTCCCTCTCCCTTGCCCAAGTGGAGGTTTCCCCGAGGAAGCCCCCCCTTGCCTGCCTGCAGCGCTGAAGAGATCCCTTGATCTCTCATTGACTTCCATTGCGAACCCGACGCTTGTTCTAACACTGCACCCGGCCGCCCCCGTGCCGCTGAGGGTGAAATTTCTGTGTGGGCTTGTGTCCCCCCCGGTGCCCTACAAAACCCCCCTGGTCTGCCCTCCGAAGACGCGGGTACTTACCTGCTGGCAGACTGGAACCGGGGCACCCCCTTCTCTCCATTGCAGCCTAAGCGTTTTGGGCACCACTTTGAACTCTGCACCTGACCGGCCCTGAGCTGCTGGTGTGGTAACTTTGGGGTTGCTCTGAACCCCCAACGGTGGGCTACCTTGGACCAAGAACTGAACCCTGTAAGTGTCTTACTTACCTGGTAAAACTAACAACAACTTACCTCCCCCAGGAACTGTGAAAATTGCACTAAGTGTCCACTTTTAAAATAGCTATTTGTGAATAACTTGAAAAGTATACATGCACTTGAAATGATTCAAAGTTCCTAATGTACTTACCTGCAAAACCTTTCAAACAAGATATTACATGTTAAATTTGAACCTGTGGTTCTTAAAATAAACTAAGAAAATATATTTTTTCTATACAAAACCTATTGGCTGGATTTGTCTCTGAGTGTGTGTGTACCTCATTTATTGTCTATGTGTATGTACAACAAATGCTTAACACTACTCCTTGGATAAGCCTACTGCTCGACCACACTACCACAAAATAGAGCATTAGTATTATCTCTTTTTACCACTAGTTTACCTCTAAGGGGAACCCTTGGACTCTGTGCATGCTATTCCTTACTTTGAAATAGTACATACAGAGCCAACTTCCTACACTATGCTTTCGCATTTGGGAGGTTATTGTTTGCTCTTCTGTATAAGAGCCTGAAACTGGGTCGGTTGCAGGTTGTTTTGACACCGAAACCCTGTCTGCATCTTTTTTCGGCTCTGAGGTGACTTTTTTCTTTTTCGGAGTCGAAACATCTCGGCGTCGATCTTCGTCGGTGCTGCTGTCTCGGCGTCGAGCCGTGTCTACACCGCTATCTCGCTGTCGATGTATGTCTCCAGCACTTTCTCGGTCCCGAGAAGGCTGCGTGCCGGTGTCTCGACCGGAGTCGGACGGTCTCGGCACTGTTTGGGCCTTTTTCGGTGCCGACGGTCGGTCACCGAATTTATGGGTGGAGCCATGGCCTGGTGGCAGTGGCGTCCCCTGGGCCTTGACAATCTTCTTATGAGTGGTTTTCGACGTCTTACTCACGGTTCGTGGATCGTCGAATTCCACGGAGTCCGATTCGTGTATTGAAAAGGTTTCTTCCTCTTCCTGTACCTCGAACTCTCGGTGGGCTGTCGGCGTGGACGCCATTTGAAGTCTTCTGGCTCGACGGTCTCGGAGTGTTTTTCGGGACCGGAACGCACGACAGGCCTCGCAAGTGTCTTCACTGTGCTCAGGTGACAGGCACAGGTTACAGACCAAGTGTTGGTCTGTATAGGGGTATTTTTTGTGGCATTTGGGACAGAAACGGAACGGGGTCCGTTCCATCAGCGTTCTTCTACACGCGGTCGGGCCGAGCAGGCCCCGACGGGTGATCGAAAACTACCCAGAAGGGCTCCGGAACTCTTCGATGCGGTGTTGACTCCAACTACGCCGATCCCGAACGCAACAATACCGACGAAAATATTCAGAAATTTAGCTGTTTTTCCGTTCCGAAACTCGGAGCGACAGGAACACGTCCGAACCCGATGGCGGAAAAAAAACAATCGAAGAAGGAGTCGACGCCCATGCGCAATGGAGACAAAAGGAGGAGTCACTCGGTCCCGTGACTCGAAAGACTTCTTCGAAGAAAAACAACTTGTAACACTCCGACCCAACACCAGATGGCGAGCTATGCAAAACATGCGTATCTACAGCGACAGATGCCATCGAACAGAGATAATACTAATGCTCTATTTTGTGGTAGTGTGGTCGAGCAGTAGGCTAATCAAAGGAGTAGTCTTAAGCATTTATTGTTAATACACACAGGCAATAAATGAGGAACACACACTCCGAGACAAATCCAGCCAATAGGTTTTTATATAGAAAAATATCTTTTCTTAGTTTATTTTAAGAACCACAGGTTCAAATTCTACATGTAATATCTCATTTGAAAGGTATTGCAGGTAAGTACTTTAGGAACTTTGAATAATTACAGTAGCATATACACTTTTCACATAAAACACAAATAGCTGTTTTAAAAGTGGACACTTAGTGCAATTTTCACAGTTCCTGGGGGAGGTAAGTTATTGTTAGTTTTAGCAGGTAAGTAAATCACTTACAAGTCTCAGGTTTGGGTCCAAGGTAGCCCACCGTTGGGGGTTCAGAGCAACCCCAAAGTTACCACACCAGCAGCTCAGGGCCGGTCAGGTGCAGAGGTCAAAGAGGTGCCCAAAACCCATAGGCTTCAATGGAGAGAAGGGGGTGCCCCGGTTCCGGTCTGCCAGCAGGTAAGTACCCGCGTCTTCGGAGGGCAGACCAGGGGGGTTTTGTAGGGCACCAGGGGGGACACAAGTCAGCACAAAAAGTACACCCTCAGCAGCGCGGGGGCGGCCGGGTGCAGTGTGTAAACAAGCGTTGGGTTCTCTGTAGGTTTCAATGGGAGACCAAGGGGTCTCTTCAGCGGTGCAGGCAGGCAAGGGGGGGCTCCTCGGGGTAGCCACCACCTGGGCAAGGGAGAGGGCCTCCTGGGGGTCACTCCTGCACAGAAGTTCCGTTCCTTCAGGTGCTGGGGGCTGCGGGTGCAGGGTCTTTTCCAGCCGTCGGGACTTTAGGTTCAGGCAGTCGCGGTCAGGGGGAGCCTCGGGATTCCCTCTGCAGGCGTCGCTGTGGGGGCTCAGGGGGGACAACTTTGGTTACTCACGGTCTCGGAGTCGCCGGAGGGTCCTCCCTGAGGTGTTGGTTCTCCACCAGTCGAGTCGGGGTCGCCGGGTGCAGTGTTGCAAGTCTCACGCTTCTTGCGGGGATTTGCAGGGGTCTTTAAATCTGCTCCTCTGTAACAAAGTTGCAGTTCTTTTGGAGCAGTGCCGCTGTCCTCGGGAGTTTCTTGTCTTTCTTGAAGCAGGGCAGTCCTCTGAGGATTCAGAGGTCGCTGGTCCTTGGGAAAGCGTCGCTGGAGCAGGTTTCTTTGGAAGGCAGGAGACAGGCTGGTAGGTCTGGGGCCAAAGCAGTTGGGGTCTTCTTTTCTTCCTCTGCAGGGGTCTTTCAGCTAGGCAGTCCTCTTCTTCTTGTAAGTTGCAGGAATCTAAATCTTTAGGTTCAGGGGAGCCCTTAAATACTAAATTTAAGGGCGTGTTTAGGTCTGGGGGGTTAGCAGCCAATGGCTACTAGCCCTGAGGGTGGGTACACCCTCTTTGTGCCTCCTCCCAAGGGGAGGGGGTCACATCCCTAATCCTATTGGGGAATCCTCCATCTGCAAGATGGAGGATTTCTAAAAGTTAGAGTCACTTCAGCTCAGGACACCTTAGGGGCTGTCCTGACTGGCCAGTGACTCCTCCTTGTTATTCTAATTATTTCCTCCGGCCTTGCCGCCAAAAGTGGGGGCCGTGGCCGTGGGGGGGGGGGGGGCGGGCAACTCCACTAGCTGGAGTGTCCTGCGGTGCTGGAACAAAGGGGTGAGCCTTTGAGGCTCACCGCCAGGTGTTACAGCTCCTGCCTGGGGGAGGTGTTAGCATCTCCACCCAGTGCAGGCTTTGTTACTGGCCTCAGAGTGACAAAGGCCCTCTCCCCATGGGACCAGCAACATGTCTCGGTTGTGGCAGGCTGCTGGAACCAGTCAGCCTACAGATAGTCGGTTAAGGTTTCAGGGGGCACCTCTAAGGTGCCCTCTGTGGTGTATTTCACAATAAAATGTACACTGGCATCAGTGTGCATTTATTGTGCTGAGAAGTTTGATACCAAACTTCCCAGTTTTCAGTGTAGCTATTATGGTGCTGTGGAGTCTGTGTTTGACAGACTCCCAGACCATATACTCTTATGGCTACCCTGCACTTACAATGTCTAAGGTTTGGCTTAGACACTGTAGGGGCACAGTACTCATGCACTGGTGCCCTCACCTATGGTATAGTGCACCCTGCCTTAGGGCTGTAAGGCCTACTAGAGGGGTGACTTATCTATACTGCATAGGCAGTGTGAGGTTGGCATGGCACCCTGAGGGGAGTGCCATGTCGACTTACTCGTTTTGTTCTCACCAGCACACACAAGCTGGTAAGCAGTGTGTCTGTGCTGAGTGAGGGGTCCCCAAGGTGGCATAAGATATGCTGCAGCCCTTAGAGACCTTCCCTGGCATCAGGGCCCTTGGTACCAGGGGTACCAGTTACAAGGGACTTACCTGGATGCCAGGGTGTGCCAATTGTGGAATCAAAAATACAGGTTAGGGAAAGAACACTGGTGCTGGGGCCTGGTTAGCAGGCCTCAGCACTCTTTCAATTCAAAACATAGCATCAGCAAAGGTAAAAAGTCAGGCGGTAACCATGCCAAGGAGGCATTTCCTTACAGTGGGTGTAAGGAAATGGCTCCCTGTTGCAGTTACCCCCCACTTTTTGCCTGATGACTTGACTGAGAAGTGTGCTGGGACCCTGCTAACCAGGCCCCAGTACCAGTGTTCTTTCACCTAAAATGTACCATTGTCTCCACAATTGGCACAACCCTGGCACCCAGGTAAGTTCCTTGTAACTGGTACCAAGGGCCCTGATGCCAGGGAAGGTTTCTAAGGGCTGCAGCATTTCTTATGCCACCCTGGGGACCCCTCACTCAGCACAGACACACTGCTTGCCAGCTTGTGTGTGCTGGTGGGGAGAAAATGACTAAGTTGACATGGCACTCCCCTCAGGGTGCCATGCCAACCTCACACTGCCTGTGGCATAGGTAAGTCACCCCTCTAGCAGGCCTTACAGCCCTAAGGCAGGGTGCACTATACCACAGGTGAGGGCATATGTGCATGAGCACTATGCCCCTACACTGTCTAAGCAAAACCTTAGACATTGTAAGTGCAGGGTAGCCATAAGAGTATATGGGCTGGGAGTCTGTCAAAAACGAACTCCACAGCTCCATAATGGCTACACTGAATACTGGGAAGTTTATTATCAAACTTCTCAGAATAATAAACCCACACTGATGCCAGTGTTGGATTTATAAAACAAATGCACAAAGAGGGCATCTTAGAGCTGCCCCCTGTATTTTACCCAATTGTTCAGTGCAGGACTGACTGGTCTGTGCCAGCCTGCTGCTGAGAGACGAGTTTCTGACCCCATGTGGTGAGGGCCTTTGTGCTCTCTGAGGACAGAAACAAAAGCCTGCTCTGGGTGGAGGTGCTTCACACCTCCCCCTGCAGGAACTGTAACACCTAGCAGTGAGCCTCAAAGGCTCAGGCTTCGTGTTACAATGCCCCAGGGCACTCCAGCTAGTGGAGATGCCCGCCCCCCTGGACACAGCCCCCATTTTTGGCGGCAAGTCCAGGAGAGATAATGAGAAAAACAAGGAGGAGTCACTGGCCAGTCAGGACAGCCCCTAAGGTGTCCTGAGCTGAGGTGACTGACTTTTAGAAATCCTCCATCTTGCAGATGGAGGATTCCCCCAATAGGAATAGGGATGTGCCCCCCTCCCCTCAGGGAGGAGGCACAAAGAGGGTGTAGCCACCCTAAAGGACAGTAGCCATTGGCTACTGCCCTCCCAGACCTAAACACACCCCTAAATTCAGTATTTAGGGGCTCCCCAGAAACAAGGAACTCAGATTCCTGCAACCTAAGAAGAAGAGGACTGCTAAGCCGAAAAACCCTGCAGAAAAGACGGAGACACCAACTGCTTTGGCCCCAGCTCTACCGGCCTGTCTCCCCCCTTCTAAAGACACTGCTCCAGGGACGCTCTTCCCAGGGACCAGCGACCTCTGAATCCTCAGAGGACTGCCCTACATCTAGAAGGACCAAGAACTCCCGAGGACAGCAGCTCTGTTCACCAAAGACTGCAACTTTGAAACAAAGCAGCAACTTTGAAACAACTTGCGTTTCCCGCCAGAAGCGTGAGACATGACACTCTGCACCCGAAGCCCCCGGCTCAACTTGTGGAGAACAATCACTTCAGGGAGGACTCCCCTGCGACTGCGAGACCATGAGTAGCCAGAGTTGCCCCCCCCCCCACCCAAGGCCCCACAGCAACGCCTGCAGAGGGAATCCAGAGACTCCCCCTGACTGCGACTGCCTGCTCCTCAGATCCCGACGCCTAGTAAAGACTGGACCCACAGCCCCCAGGACCTGAAGGATCCGAACTCCAGTACAGGAGTGACCCCCAGGAGGCCCTCTCCCTTGCCCAGGTGGTGGCTACCCAGAGGAGCCCTCCCCCCTTGTCTGCAGCGCTGAAGAGACCCCTTGGTCTCCCATTGATTTCAATTACAAACCGGACGCTTGTTTGCACACTGCACCCGGCCGCCCCCATTCCGCTGAGGGTGTACTTTCTGTGTGGACTGGTGTCCCCCCCGGTGCCCTACAAAACCCCCCTGGTCTGCCCTCCGAAGACATGGGTACATACCTGTTGGCAGACTGGAACCAGGGCACCACCTCCTCCATTGAAGCCTATGCGTTTTGGGCACCATTTTGACCTCAGCACCTGACCGGCCCTGAGCTGCTGGTGTGGTAACTTTGGGGTTGCTCTGAACCCCCAACAGTGGGCTACCTTGGACCCAAACTTGAACCCCGTAGGCGGTTTACTTACCTGCAAAAACTAACAAACTCTTACTCCCCCTAGGAACTGTTGAAAATTGCACTGTCTAGTTTTAAAATAGCGATATGTGATTTATGTAAAAACTGTATGTAGGAAGTTGGCTCTGTATGTGCTATTTCAAAGTAAGGAATAGCATGCACAGAGTCCAAGGGTTCCCCTTAGAGGTAAAATAGTGGTAAAAATAGATAATACTAATGCTCTATTTTGTGGTAGTGTGGTCGAGCAGTAGGCTTATCCAAGGAGTAGTGTTAAGCATTTGTTGTACATACACATAGACAATAAATGAGGTACACACACTCAGAGACAAATCCAGCCAATAGGTTTTTATATAGAAAAATATCTTTTCTTAGTTTATTTTAAGAACCACAGGTTCAAATTCTACATGTAATAGCTCATTCGAAAGGTATTGCAGGTAAGTACTTTAGGAACTTCAAATCATCAAAATTGCATGTATACTTTTCAAGTTATTGACAAATAGCTGTTTTAAAAGTGGACACTTAGTGCAATTTTCACAGTTCCTGGGGGAGGTAAGTTTTTGTTAGTTTTACCAGGTAAGTAGGACACTTACAGGGTTCAGTTCTTGGTCCAAGGTAGCCCACCGTTGGGGGTTCAGAGCAACCCCAAAGTCACCACACCAGCAGCTCAGGGCCGGTCAGGTGCAGAGTTCCAAGTGGTGCCCAAAACACATAGGCTAGAATGGAGAGAAGGGGGTGCCCCGGTTCCGGTCTGCTTGCAGGTAAGTACCCGCGTCTTCGGAGGGCAGACCAGGGGGGTTTTGTAGGGCACCGGGGGGGACACAGGTCCACACAGAAATTTCACCCTCAGCGGCGCGGGGGCGGCCGGGTGCAGTGTAGAAACAAGCGTCGGGTTCGCAATGTTAGTCTATGAGAGATCTCGGGATCGCTTCAGCGCTGCAGGCAGGCAAGGGGGGGATTCCTCGGGGAAACCTCCACTTGGGCAAGGGAGAGGGACTCCTGGGGGTCACTTCTCCAGTGAAAGTCCGGTCCTTCAGGTCCTGGGGGCTGCGGGTGCAGGGTCTCTCCCAGGCGTCGGGACTTTAGGTTCAAAGAGTCGTGGTCAGGGGAAGCCTCGGGATTCCCTCTGCAGGCGGCGCTGTGGGGGCTCAGGGGGGACAGGTTTTGGTACTCACAGTATCAGAGTAGTCCTGGGGTCCCTCCTGAGGTGTTGGATCGCCACCAGCCGAGTCGGGGTCGCCGGGTGCAGTGTTGCAAGTCTCACGCTTCTTGCGGGGAGCTTGCAGGGTTCTTTAAAGCTGCTGGAAACAAAGTTGCAGCTTTTCTTGGAGCAGGTCCGCTGTCCTCGGGAGTTTCTTGTCTTTTCGAAGCAGGGGCAGTCCTCAGAGGATGTCGAGGTCGCTGGTCCCTTTGGAAGGCGTCGCTGGAGCAGGATCTTTGGAAGGCAGGAGACAGGCCGGTGAGTTTCTGGAGCCAAGGCAGTTGTCGTCTTCTGGTCTTCCTCTGCAGGGGTTTTCAGCTAGGCAGTCCTTCTTCTTGTAGTTGCAGGAATCTAATTTTCTAGGGTTCAGGGTAGCCCTTAAATACTAAATTTAAGGGCGTGTTTAGGTCTGGGGGGTTAGTAGCCAATGGCTACTAGCCCTGAGGGTGGGTACACCCTCTTTGTGCCTCCTCCCAAGGGGAGGGGGTCACAATCCTAACCCTATTGGGGGAATCCTCCATCTGCAAGATGGAGGATTTCTAAAAGTTAGAGTCACTTCAGCTCAGGACACCTTAGGGGCTGTCCTGACTGGCCAGTGACTCCTCCTTGTTTTTCTCATTATTTTCTCCGGCCTTGCCGCCAAAAGTGGGGCCTGGCCGGAGGGGGCGGGCAACTCCACTAGCTGGAGTGTCCTGCTGGGTTGGCACAAAGGAGGTGAGCCTTTGAGGCTCACCGCCAGGTGTGACAATTCCTGCCTGGGGGAGGTGTTAGCATCTCCACCCAGTGCAGGCTTTGTTACTGGCCTCAGAGTGACAAAGGCACTCTCCCCATGGGGCCAGCAACATGTCTCGGTTTGTGGCAGGCTGCTAAAACTAGTCAGCCTACACAGGTAGTCGGTTAAGTTTCAGGGGGCACCTCTAAGGTGCCCTCTGGGGTGTATTTTACAATAAAATGTACACTGGCATCAGTGTGCATTTATTGTGCTGAGAAGTTTGATACCAAACTTCCCAGTTTTCAGTGTAGCCATTATGGTGCTGTGGAGTTCGTGTTTGACAGACTCCCAGACCATATACTCTTATGGCTACCCTGCACTTACAATGTCTAAGGTTTTGTTTAGACACTGTAGGGGCACAGTGCTCATGCACTGGTACCCTCACCTATGGTATAGTGCACCCTGCCTTAGGGCTGTAAGGCCTGCTAGAGGGGTGTCTTACCTATACTGCATAGGCAGTGAGAGGCTGGCATGGCACCCTGAGGGGAGTGCCATGTCGACTTACTCATTTTGTTCTCACTAGCACACACAGGCTTGTAAGCAGTGTGTCTGTGCTGAGTGAGGGGTCTCTAGGGTGGCATAAGACATGCTGCAGCCCTTAGAGACCTTCCTTGGCATCAGGGCCCTTGGTACTAGAAGTACCAGTTACAAGGGACTTATCTGAATGCCAGGGTGTGCCAATTGTGGATACAATGGTACATTTTAGGTGAAGGAACACTGGTGCTGGGGCCTGGTTAGCAGGGTCCCAGCACACTTCTCAGTCAAGTCAGCATCAGTATCAGGCAAAAAGTGGGGGGTAACTGCAACAGGGAGCCATTTCTTTACACTGTATATGCTATTTTGCTAATTCAAAGTTCCTAAAGTACCTACCTGCAATACCTTTCATTTGAAGTATTAAATGTAAATCTTGAACCTGTGGTTCTTAAAATAAACTAAGAAAATATATTTTTCTATACAAAAACCTATTGGCCTGGAATTGTCTTTTGAGTGTGTTCCTCATTTATTGCTTGTGTGTGTACAACAAATGCTTAACACTACTCCTTTGATAAGCCTACTGCTCGACCACACTACCACAAAATAGAGCATTAGAATTATCTCTTTTTGCCACTATCTTACCTCTAAGGGGAACCCTTGGACTCTGTGCATACTATTCCTTACTTTGAAATAGTGCATACAGAGCCAACTTCCTACAGTGGGTGAAAGGGGAAATGAGTAAGCCAATTAAATTGCTAGAGATACAGAAGTTTTTAGGGAGGACCTGTGTATTTTGCCTTTCCTTGAATGGCCCATCCAGGAAGCCTATTGATGGCCAGGTTCAGACCTTCACACTTGTGGTGCTCATGTTATGGGTACTCCTGGCTGGAAGCAGGAGCATCACCACCTAGTGTGAGAGCCATAATGTCAAACACAGGATTGTGCATACTGCAAGAGAGATGAAGTTATGAACAGAACCTACCCAAAACTGGTTCATGAACTGCAAACAGTGGTTCCACATTCTTGGTTTAGAAACTCACTTGATTCCAGTTCCAAGCAGTTTTATCTAACAAGGACTGAAGCCTCAAAGAGCTGCAGTGGTCCAGGGCTGGTATTGCTGTTAGCCAGTCTTTGAGAGGTGACATTATTTGAACTCTGCAATTCTTGCAGAAGCTGTGGATCTGCCAGGAAGCCAGACCGTCTCCTTAGAGGGGAGAAGAGAGTGCTTTGTCCACAGCAGTCGATGCATGGAGAGAAGCATTAAAGAAGAAGCAGATTACAAAGATAGTGTAACTGAAGCCTACCTATAAAAACCCAACAGTAGTCTAACCACCAAAGCAGATTCATAAGCAATTGTGACTTCCACAAATGAAGACTGAGACCTAATCTGACTATGCCTTTGCCATACTCTAGGATTCTCTTCTGAGAGGACTATAAATTCTTGCCAAAACTGCCAATAGCGAGCCGCAGCATTCTTCACCTGCCAGATGGGGAGAGGAAGTTGTGGAGCTGTCAAAACGAGCTCTGTAGTCAGCATGTAGGACTGCTTGTTCCATGCAGACAGTTGCACATCCACACCTGAATTTTTGAAGTGTGCACTGTAATCTGGTAATACGCCTCAGAGACCATTACTTTGAATTGGCTAAACAGATTTTTGGTTGGTACTTTGAAAGATAACAACAACCTGCACAAAACAATTTCCTAGTGAATGATTAAGGACAGATCTAGGGGTCACAAATTACAGAAAAGCTGTGCTATTATGCCTTAGTGAGCCAGCCCATGCACTTGAAGTCTGAGACTTTCTGTGTAGTGAACCTCTTAGATCATGTTGTGCATCCTGTTAAAGTCACCAGATCTTTATGCAACGCGTTGTGTTTTGGTATCAATAAATACTATTTTCTTAACAGAAAATAACTATGTTGTACATCTGCATCCTGCAATAACAGTTTGAGTTCCAAGTCTATTCTCCCCATATTACCTTCCCTAAGATGCCTTGGATGGCTCACCATTCGCACGCTGAGTGTCATGTGCAATAGGGGTTTATGTTCCCCAACTTGATGTGCCACAGTAAGACAGACCCAAAGACACCATTGGGAAATGGACCCAATCATCACAGTAGAAGACCAGTAGTCCATGGGTGCTCTGTGCAGACCATCTGCTGTAGGGGTGACTTACATATATTGCACACAGTGTTAGGGGACAGGGCACACAAGATGTGTGCCATGTCGGGTTTTCACTTTAGCTGCACCAAAACACACAGCCTGCAAAGGCAGTTTGCATTTGATAGGTGAGGGGTCCCTGAGGGTGGCACAATACATGCTTCTGCCTTGGGAACCCTTCTTTGGTACCCATGCAGTAGCTACCAGGGGTAGCATTTACTAAGGACGTACAGGTGGGAACCAAAGGTATTGCCAATTGGGGAACAATTGCACAGCTTTTAGGGTAAGATCTGGCACTGGTGGTTTGGTTAGCAGAAACCCAGTGCACTTACAGTCACAATTGCATAAAATACTAGGCAAAAAGTGGGTGGTGAGCCTGTCAAAAAGGGGCACTTATCTACAGGCAGTAATTTTTTTCCAGAAACATTTAAATAGCACAAACATTTCTCCTTTTTTTATTCTTTTTTTATGTTGTATAGAAGAGGTTTCCTAACGGGGGCGGAGCACACTGACGAAGATGGCGGCGGCGTAGAGGAGCGGCTCCAGACCAGCCTGCTGTGAATCCTGCCAAACCAGGAACTGCCTTATGCGGCTACACAAAATGGCAGGCACGCGCCATCTCTGACAAGCTAGTGGTGAGTGCCAGCTACCGCTGGGGAGCAGAGCGTGCCAGGGCACCGAGCACTGGTGCGCAAAGACACTGCAGGGGCCTCTGGCCCTCGTGGGGCAAAAGTTGGATGAGGCTGCGGACGGGGCAGTCAAGAGGAAGATAAGAGCCAACAGGGCTTCGACCCCTTCCCCACCTGGCCCGGCATAGATGTGGAGGCGAATGGCACCTGGTGTTGAGATAACAGACCCTCGTGAGCTGTTAAACTGCGGTGGGGCTGAACCGTGAGGTGCGACCTGAATGGAGGGGCCTTCGCCGGGAAGAGCGGTGGGTCTGGCCTTTCATAAACTGCCTGGGCGCGGCCCATAGCGATTGCAAGGAGCGATGGGTGGAGCGCGTACAACGCCTGGGGGATGACTTCAGTCGCTGGCAGCCTTGCGTCCTTGAAAACCTGCTGAAACCAAGGGATCTCTTCAGCGATGCAGGCAGGCAGGGGGGGGGGGGGGGGGCTCCTCGGTGTAGCCACCACCTGGGCAAGGGAGAGGGCCACCTAGGGGTCGCTCCTGCACTGGAGGTCGAATCCTTCAGGTCCTGGGGGCTGCGGGTGCAGAGTCTTTACCAGGTGTCGGGTCTTTGAAGCAGGCAGTCGCGGTCAGGGGGAGCCTCGGGATTCCCTCTGCAGGCGTCGTTGTGGGGGTCCAGTGTGGTCAACTCTGGCTACTCACGGTCTCGTAGTCGCCGGGGAGTCCTCCCTGAAGTGGTTGTTCTCCACAAGTCGAGCCGGGGGCGTCGGGTGCAGAGTGTCAAGTCTCACGCTTCCGGCGGTTGTTTCAAAGTTGCAGTCTTTGGTGAACAGAGCCGCTGTCCTCGGGAGTTCTTGGTCCTTCTAGATGCAGGGCAGTCCTCGGAGGTCTCAGAGGTCGCTGGTCCCTGTGGAAAGCGTCGCTGGAGTAGTGTCTTTAGAAGTGGGGAGACAGGCCGGTAGAGCTGGGGCCAAAGCAGTTGGTGTCTGTCTTCTCTGCAGGGTTTTTTAGCTCAGCAGTCCTCTTCTTCTTAGATTGCAGGAATCGGAGTTCCTAGGTTCTGGGGAGCCCCTAAATACAGAATTTAGGGGTGTGTTTAGGTCTGGGAGGTTAGTAGCCAATGGCTACTAGCCCTGAGGGTGGCTAAACCCTCTTTGTGCCTCCTCCCTGAGGGGAGGGGGGCACATTCCTATCCCTATTGGGGGAATCCTCCATCTGCAAGATGGAGGATTGCTAAAAGTTAGAGTCACCTCAGCTCAGGATGCCTTAGGGGCTGTCCTGACTGGCCAGTGACTCCTCCTTGTTTTTCTCATCATCTCCTCCGGCCGTGCCGCCAAAAGTGGGGCTGTTGCCGGAGGGGGCGGGCAACTCCACTAGCTGGAGTGCCCTGGGGTGCTGTAACAAAGGGGGTGAGCCTTTGAGACTCACCGCCAGGTGTTACAGTTCCTGCAGGGGGAGGTGTGAAGCACCTCCACCCAGTACAGGCTTTGTTACTAGCCACAGAGTGACAAAGGCACTCTCCCCATGTGGCCAGCAACATGTCTGGTGTGTGGCAGGCTGCTAAAACCAGTCAGCCTACACGGGTAGTCGGTTAAGGTTTCAGGGGGCACCTCGAAGGTGCCCTCTGGGGTGTATATTACAATAAAATGTACATTGGCATCAGTGTGCATTTATTGTGCTGAGAAGTTTGATACCAAACTTCCCAGTTTTCAGTGTAGCCATTATGGTGTTGTGGAGTTCGTGCATGACAGACTCCCAGACCATATACTCTTATGGCTACCCTGCACTTACAATGTCTAAGGTTTTGCTTAGACACTGTAGGGGCATAGTGCTCATGCACTCATGCCCTCACCTATGGTATAGGGCACCCTGCCTTAGGGCTGTAAGGCCTGCTAGAGGGGTGACTTATCTATACTTCATAGACAGTGCGAGGTTGGCATGGCACCCGGAGGGGAGTGCCTCGTCGACTTAGTCGTTTTATCCCCACTAGCACACACAAGCTGGCAAGCAGTGTCTCTGTGCTGAGTGAGGGGTCCCCAGGGTGGCATAAGATATGCTGCAGCCCTTAGAGACCTTCCCTGGCATCAGGGCCCTTGGTACCAGGGGTACCAGTTACAAGGGTCTTACCTGGAGGCCAGGGTGTGCCAATTGTGGAAACAAAGGTACAGGTTAGGGAAAGAACACTGGTGCTGGGGCCTGGTTAGCAGGCCTCAGCACACTTTCAAATCAAAACATAGCATCAGCAAAGGCAAAAAGTCAGGGGGTAACCACAAGGAGGCATTTCCTTACACAATGTAAACCAGGAAGCAAGACGAGGGACAGCTGGGCAAGAACACTCGAGAGAACCCCAGTGTTGGCTACATGCACAAGGGCACAGCAGCAGAACTGTGAGGTGGGGGACAATCTGTGAGATACACCTTTGATGTACAAGGAAAGCATGTGCCTGTAGGAAGAAGATATATGGAGGGCCAAGTACAGTTGTATGGGAGATAAGAGATGCTTGAGGGAGTGCATGTGAGACAGAAGATATGTGAAAATAAAGAATGGGTGTAAAGAGAGATGTGGAAAAGCGAGGTAAGGTTGAGGCATTCAAGTGAGTGCAGTTACTGTTATCTGACAATGGATTGACACGAAGAGGCTATCAATGTATAAATATAGCGCTTTCTACCCCGGATGAGTCGTGGGGAAAAGGGGAGGGAGGGTGAAGCATGCTAGGAGTTGCTATTAGAGAAATGTGGAGTTAGAGGGGTAAATAGAGAAGCATGGAAATGTACAAGTGGGGGGAAGTACGGGGAATTAAAGGGAGAGGTATGGAGAAGAGGTAAGCACGGAGACAAGGGACAGCATAAGGTTGTTCTGTTGAGACTCAAACAGCTCTTTTCCAGAAAGAACAGTGGGTGTGTCACATATTGTTCCTATATGCCGCTCTTGTAATTTTTGAAATAGTAAACAGCAAGAGCTGTGGTAAATGATTTTGGCTAGGCCTAACAGCCAGCTCGTAGATGGTCAGTGGTTCCTCAGCGG
This sequence comes from Pleurodeles waltl, assembly GCF_031143425.1. NCBI lineage: Eukaryota > Metazoa > Chordata > Amphibia > Caudata > Salamandridae > Pleurodeles > Pleurodeles waltl. Next base: position 68,194,422 of record NC_090439.1, read on the forward strand.
AAATATGTACATGCAGAGGAAAGATTGGTACACACAGCCACAGAGAAAGCACTCCCAGAGTAGATTAAGTACAGACTCAGCACTGATAGCCTGAGTGACTCGCTACAGAAGAGGTACGCGACAAAAAGGACGAGGGACCTCTGCCACAGGCAGGCAAATGATTTGGCTACTTTATTAATGGTAAATATTTGTTGAATCTTAACCCAGACAACCACTCAGGTCAGGAGACAGCAGTGGGCCTCCAGGAAACTGAGTCCGAGCAGGGATGCGCAGGAGTGGTTTGTCTTGGTAACCTGCTCTCTCCTGGTTTTAAACATTTCACAGGATCGGAAAACAAGAATAGTTTAGGCGCTGTCTTTTCAAAACTGGCCAATCAGAGGAGAGGCCAGGAGGACACCACACAGAATTTAAGGGATGGTGAGCAACAGGCATGTCTCTATTGAGAGGAGGCAAAGCAGCGTATGCGACAAAGCCATTGGAAAAAAAAGAAAAAAAAAGACAGCACTCTGAGCAACCGCCAAGATAAAGTTAGGAGGGTATCAGTTAGTAATGATTCTGCCAGTCTTTCCGGTGGAGTAGTGTTTATCATGGTGATCATGGGAAACACAAGTGCTTACTAAAAACATGGAACAAGCACAGTGGGGGGAAATCGGCATGGGAAAGTAAGGAATCTGCACAGGGAGATTAAATGTTTTCCATAACATAATAAAATAAGTTCCTCTGCAGGCATGCGGGGGGAGGAGTGGAAGGGGGGGGAGGAGATAACAAGAATTAGGAGCAGGAGGGAGCGCTAGGGAAGATGCAATAAAATACGGGAGCCGAAGCGGACCAAGCACCCACAGTGTAACACAAGATAGAAAAATAAAATAAAAAGTCCCTCAAATTAAAAGATGAGCTACCAAAGTATATAGATACAGTACTTGGCCAGTGCTCCATGGGAGGTAACAAAAGACAGAAAGGAGGGACAAAGAGAAGGACTGACCTTTAGCAGGCAAGGGTTTTTAAAAGGACACTGACATACATATGAAAAGCAATGGGCAGACTTAAAGCCCACAAAGTATATACAAAAGATCTCAAAGCTTGACCTGAAAAGGGGCACATTGGTAAATATTACCCTAATCTACCACTGTTGGCTTCATGCCTTCAACCACAACTACATATAGGCAGTAATTGTAATGCTCCCCATTGGCTAGAATTCAACCTTTAAGGCAGACTGGATAGTCTGTGTTTAGAAAACAGTGTTTTTGCAAAAAAACAACAGCAAAAACAAAAGCGGACTATGCTAACATGTTTAATAGAATACATCAAAGGTGTGGGTTGACAATGAGGCAGACCAAATCATTCTCTGGGCTAATAAGTGCACAACGGCAACGTTTAGTATCAAGAATCTTTGTGCTCTGGCTTACTCACCATGTGAAGTGCTGATCTTTGCCCTCTAAAAAGTGGAGTATTGCTCTTAAAGCACACTTTCCTAGAAGTAGGATGGATTCGGGCACTTTGACATTTAAGTAGGTTACACATCCTTTGCGACTTCTCACATTCTAGCAATCTAGTTTGCATATACAGAGTTGACATCTACATAGGAATATTCCCTGTACACATTTCACATCACTGAAAATACCACAGGCATGAGAACACGATGCCATGACAAACACAGCTACGAGAAATAAACATTGAACTCTGCCTCTCACTGGTTATACTCAGGAATTACTCAAGACCTTATGTGGCACATCAGTAAACGTGTGCGGTGGCTTTGTTAGATGTACTATTAAACTGAATGTAAAGCGAGTGTAGTGGTTTAGAAACCAAGAATCTGAAGTGAGATCTAGGCTTTAGAATGCTCCATTTGAACAACAGAGAAAGCTAGGAGAGGATTCTAGGAACTTAAGGATTTTAACAAGCTGTAACACAGCAACAGAAGTCTGGGCAAAAGAAACAGGCTAGCTACATGAATCTGTACCTTCAAGTCCACTGCATACTTTACTGTGATTTACTATATCATGAACTTTAAAACAATCTTACCTAAACACACTTGCACTGTACGAAACTTTACAGAAGATTGACCTTACTTACGCGAAACATTTTGACACCTCTGTATTGTTCAATCTCAGATGCCATTCTTCTAAGGAACTGGAACAGGTCTTCTTTTGGGTTACGGTTTTTGGCAGTGAAGGGAAAATGTTTACTCTGTTTAAAAAAAAAAAAAAGTGTCAGTGAAGGTCTAGGATAAAAACATGATCAATCATGTTTTAAGGGATTTAAACAATGTTTGTACTGAAGTACTTACAATGTAAGCCTTTCTATGTTTCAAGCCATTGAGATGAACAATCATAGGGACTAACTTTGATCTGCTTCCACAAAGTTCACAGTTATAATCAAAGTCTGCCATTCTTGGGCGCCTGTATTCAACCACATACTCCAAACCTGGATGAAAAATAAAAATAAATAGAGTAGTAGTACTACAGCACTTAACAGCATGATGCAGGTCTTTGCAACTCAAAGTACACTTACAAGAGGATAGAATTACAGTTTAGAAGTGTAGGAACGAGCCCCTTTTTGACATAGTGCCCAGCTACATGATGGCTTCACTGAAAAAAGGAATGTTTGGTATCAAACTCGTATTAATAAATCCTCACTGATGACAGTGATTGATTTATTAATACATGCACCCAGGGGGCTCCTCAGAGGAAAGGTCTCAAAAACCTACCAACTACTGATGTGCTGACTGACTAGACTAGATCCCTATTGACCCAAATGCAGTACATGTTTTCCCCATAGGATAACATTGGGTACCCGACGCTGAAAAGCATCTCTGTACCCGACCACCCCACCACCACCCGAGGTGACCTGCTGGAGCTGCCTTGAACATTGCTCCCTACTTACTTTAAGTCCAGGAGATTTTTCCCAAAAGCCACTGTATAATAACTGTATGCAGTATTTGTTTTTCATCCATAGGATAACATTGCCGCTCCTCAAAAAGGCACCAAGTGTCGACTTTTAAAACCTGAAAGTATTTCTCTTGAAAAACTTACTTACCTGATCATATGGATTCTGGTGCCAAAGATACGTGTTATTTTTGTAAATCGGTGTGGATCTCCGCTGCTCGTCCACACTACCTCCTAAAGAAGCACATTTGGATTGCTTGAGTAAGCCCCTGTCCACTAGTAAGTGAGCCCCTGGACACTCTGCACAGTATCTCATGTTGATATACCTTGTAAAGAGCCAGCTTACTATGAGAAGACCCAGGGGAGGAACCAGATCAGAAATGTCTTCTCCAGGCAGCAAGCTTATTGCCTCTTGCAGTCAGTACTATAATTCTTGAAAGTCATCCATGTGACATTTCTTATCAACATGACCAAGAGATAAAGATACAACCCCCCCAGCCTCCAGAAAAGGACATGATATGATGTACATAAAAGGTTAGATTACTTATGCCCTCTGGCAGTGCCCAGTGCTAGAACCGCAGCACTTGCTCTGGAACTGGACTATGGATTTCCTAGTAGGTTAAAGTATAAAAGCCTTTTACCCTGACAGGTTTGCACTAGGCATCCATATGCTGAGTGTAGGAAGTTAGCTCTGTATGCACTATTTCAAAGTAAGGAATAGTATGCACAGAGTCCAAGGGTTCCCCTTAGAGGTAAGATAGTGGCAAAAAGAGATAATACTAATGCACTATTTTGTGGTAGTGTGGTCGAGCAGTAGGCTTATCAAAGGAGTAGTGTTAAGCATTTGTTGTACATACACACAGGCAATTAATGAGGAACACACACTCAGAGACAATTCCAGGCCAATAGGTTTTTGTATAGAAAAAAAATTTTTCTTAGTTTATTTTAAGAACCACAGGTTCAAATTCTACATGTAATATCTCATTTGAAAGGTATTGCAGGTAAGTACTTTAGGAACTTTGAATAATCACAATAGCATATATACTTTTTACATAAAACATATACAGCTATTTCAAAAGTGGACACAGTGCAATTTTCACAGTTCCTGGGGGAGGTAAAGTAATGAAAATGTCACTTACCCAGTGTACATCTGTTCGTGGCATCAGTCGCTGTAGATTCGCATGTTTTGCATAGCTCGCCATCTGGTGTTGGGTCGGAGTGTTACAAGTTGTTTTTCTTCGAAGAAGTCTTTCGAGTCACGGGACCGAGTGACTCCTCCTTTTGTCTCCATTGCGCATGGGCGTCGACTCCATCTTCGATTGTTTTTCCCCGCAGAGAGTGAGGTAGGAGTTGTATTGTAGTAATAGTGGCCATGCAATGGAGTGACTAAGTATGTACCTATTTAAGGTTAAAATAATATATATACAAATAGTTGAAGGTACCTTCCGAACTGCTACAGGCTCCCGGGGAGGCGGGTGTGCACATGCGAATCTACAGCGACTGATGCCACGAACAGATGTACACTGGGTAAGTGACATTTTCAGTTCGATGGCATCTGTCGCTGTAGATACGCATGTTTTGCATAGACTAGTAAGCAGTTATCTCCCCAAAGCGGTGGCGCAGCCTGTAGGAGTGGGAGTAGTCTGAAACAATGTTCTTAATACGGCTTGACCTACTGTGGCTTGTTGTGCGGATAACACGTCTACACAGTAGTGCTTGGTGAATGTGTGAGGCGTAGACCATGTGGCTGCCTTACATATTTCTTGCATTGGGATGTTTCCTAGAAAGGCCATGGTAACACCTTTCTTTCTGGTTGTGTGCCCTTGGTGTAATGGGCAGTTGTCGTTTAGCTTTAAGGTAGCAGATTTGGATGCATTTAACTATCCATCTGGCTATACCTTGTTTTGATATTGGGTTTCCTGCATGAGGTTTTTGGAATGCAATAAATAGCTGTTTAGTTTTCCTGATGCTCTTTGTTCTGTCAATGTAATACATTAATGCTCTTTTGACATCTAAAGTATGTAGTGCCCTCTCAGCTACGGAATCTGGCTGTGGGAAGAACACTGGAAGTTCCACTGTTTGATTTAGATGGAACGGTGAAATAACTTTTGGTAGAAATTTAGGAGTAGTCCTTAGGACGACCTTATTTTTGTGTAGTTGTATAAAAGGTTCTTGTATTGTAAACGCCTGAATCTCGCTTACTCTTCTTAGAGAGGTAATGGCGATGAGAAATGCAACCTTCCATGTTAGGAACTGTATTTCGCAGGAGTGCATGGGTTCAAAAGGTGGACCCATAAGTCTAGTTAAGACAACATTTAGGTTCCATGAAGGAACAGGTGGTGTTCTTGGTGGAATAATTCTTTTAAGGCCCTCCATGAATGCTTTAATGACTGGTATCCTATATAGGGAAGTTGAATAGGTAGGCTGCAGGTATGCAGATATTGCTGCAAGGTGTATTTTAATGGAAGAGAAAGCTAGGTTAGATTTTTGTAAGTGAAGCAAGTAACCCACTACATGTTTTGGGGTTGCGTGTAATGGTTGGATTTGATTAATATGGCAGTAGCAAACAAACCTCTTCCATTTACTGGCATAGCAGTGCCTGGTGGATGGCCTTCTGGCTTGCTTTATGACCTCCATACATTCTTGGGTAAGTTGTAAGTGTCCGAATTCTAGGATTTCAGGAGCCAGATTGCTAGATTCAGCGATGCTGGATCTGGGTGTCTGATCGTTTGGTTGTGTTGTGTTAACAGATCCGGCCTGTTGGGCAGTTTGATGTGGGGTACTACTGATAGGTCTAGCAGCGTTGTGTACCAGGGTTGCCTTGCCCAAGTTGGTGCTATTAATATGAGTTTGAGTTTGTTTTGACTGAGTTTGTTTACCAGATAAGGAAGGAGAGGGAGAGGAGGAAAAGCGTAGGCAAATATCCCTGACCAGTTGATCCATAGGGCATTGCCGTGGGACTGCCTGTGTGGGTATCTGGATGCGAAGTTTTGGCATTTTGCGTTCTCTTTTGTCGCAAACAAGTCTATTTGAGGTGTTCCCCAGAGCGTGAAGTAAGTGTTCAGAATTTGGGGGTGAATTTCCCATTCGTGGACCTGTTGGTGATCTCGAGAGAGATTGTCTGCGAGTTGATTCTGAATTCCTGGGATAAATTGTGCTATTAGGCGAATTTGGTTGTGAATTGCCCAACGCCATATCTTTTGTGCCAGCAGGCTCAATTGCGTTGAGTGCGTCCCCCCTTGTTTGTTTAGATAATACATTGTTGTCATGTTGTCTGTTTTGACGAGAATGTATTTGTGAACTATTATTGGTTGAAAAGCCTTTAGTGCTTGAAAAACTGCTAGCAGTTCTAGGTGATTTATATGCAGTTTTGTTTGATGTACGTTCCATTGTCCTTGTATGCTGTGTTGATCGAGGTGTGCTCCCCACCCTGTCATGGAAGCATCTGTTGTTATTACGTATTGTGGCACTGGGTCTTGGAAAGGCCGCCCTTTGTTTACATTTATATTGTTCCACCATAGAAGCGAGAGGTAAGTTTGGCGGTCTATTAAACACCAGATCTGTAAGGTGACCCTGTGCTTGCGACCACTGTGATGCTAGGCACTGTTGTAAGGGCCTCATGTGCAGTCTTGCGTTTGGGACAATGGCTATGCATGAAGACATCATGCCTAGGAGTTGTAATATCATCTTTGCTTGTATTTTTTGTGTTGGATACATGCGTTGTATGATGTTGTTGACATTTTGAATTCTTTGTGGACTTGGAGTGGCTACTCCTATTGTTGTGTTTATTATGGCTCCTAGGTATTGTTGTACCTTGCGCGGCAGAATGTTGGATTTTGCAAAGTTGACTGTGAACCCTAGTTTGTAGAGGGTTTGTATGATTTGTGTGGTGTGAGCACGTTATTAACGAATGGGTCTTGATTAGCCACTCGTCTAGATACGGGAATACATGTATTTACTGCCTTCTGATGTGTGCAGCGACTACTGCTAGACATTTGGTAAAGACTCTTGGTGCGGTTGTTAAACCGAAAGGCAGTACCTTGAATTGGTAGTGTATTCCTTTGAATACAAACCTTAGGTATTTCCTGTGCGATGGATGTATTGGTATATGGAAATACGCGTCTTTGAGGTCTAATGTTGTCATGTAGTCGTGTAGTTTCAGCAATGGTAACAATTCTTGTAGTGTGACCATGTGAAAGTGGTCTGATTTGATGTATGTGTTTAGTATTCTTAGGTCTAGGATTGGTCTTAGCGTTTTGTCCTTCTTTGGTATTAAGAAGTACAGTGAATAAACTCCTGTGTTTATTTGTGTGTTTGGTACTAACTCGATTGCGTTCTTTTGCAATAGTGCTTGAACTTCTATCTCCAGGAGCTCGGAATGATGTTTTGATAAATTTTGTGCTCTTGGTGGTATGTTTGGAGGGAATTGTAGAAATTCTATGCAATAACCATTTTGGATAATTGCTAGAACCCAAGTGTCTGTAGTGATTTCCTCCCATGCTTTGTAATAATGACCTATTCTTCCCCCCACTGGTGTTGTGTGGAGGGGGTGAGTGACATGTGAGTCACTGCTTAGTTGTAGGGGTTTTGGGGCTTTGAAATTTTCCCCTATTCCTAGGGAATTGCCCTCCTCTATATTGGCCCCGAAAGCCTCCCCTGTACTGTCCCTGGTAACTGGATGGTGTTGCCTGTGAGGTGCTGGCTTGTGTGGCCTGACCCCGAAACCCCCCTCTAAAGGGTGTTTTGCGGAAGGTGCTGTAATTTCCTCTGCTCAGCGGGGAGTAGAGTGCGCCCATGGCTTTAGCAGTGTCCGTGTCCTTTTTAAGTTTCTCAATCGCCGTGTCCACTTCTGGACCGAACAGTTCTTTTTCGTTGAATGGCATATTGAGAACTGCCTGCTGAATCTCTGGTTTAAACCCAGACGTTCGTAGCCATGCATGCCTTCTGATGGTCACAGATGTATTTATTGTTCTTGCAGCTGTGTCTGCTGCGTCCATGGAGGAGCGTATCTGGTTGTTTGAAATGTTCTGTCCTTCCTCAACCACTTGCTTTGCCCTCTTTTGTAGGTCTTTGGGTAGATGTTCAATGAGATGTTGCATCTCATCCCAATGGGCTCTGTCATAGCGCGCAAGTAGTGCCTGTGAGTTAGCGATGCGCCACTGGTTTGCAGCTTGTGCTGCGACTCTTTCCAGCTGCATCGAACTTGCGGCTTTCCTTATCTGGGGGTGGTGCATCCCCAGATGTGTGGGAGTTGGCCCTTTTCCTAGCTGCTCCTACAACGACAGAATCTGGTGGCAGCTGTGAAGTTATGAAAGTAGGGTCTGTAGGAGGCGCTTTATACTTTTTTTCCACCCTTGGTGTGATTGCCCTACTTTTGACCGGCTCCTTAAAGATGTCTTTTGCATGCCGAAGCATACCAGGGAGCATAGGCAGGCTTTGGTAGGAGCTGTGGGTGGCGGAGAGGGTGTTGAATAGAAAGTCATCCTCGACTTGTTCTGAGTGGAGGCTTACATTGTGGAATTGTGCTGCTCTAGCCACCACCTGAGAATATGCAGTACTGTCTTCTGGTGGTGATGGCTTTGTAGGGTATGCCTCCGGACTGTTATCTGACACAGGGGCGTCGTATAAGTCCCATGCGTCCTGATCCTGGTCACCTTGGCTCATGGTGGTGTGAGCCGGGGAATGTGATGGAGTTTGTGCTGGTGAGACGTGAATTAGAGGTGGAGGAGAGGGTGGCGGAGTAACCCTTTTCACCATTTTTGTTTGTGGTGTTTGGTCAGTTTGAAATTCCAGTCTTCTCTTTCTCCTAATAGGGGGAAGGGTGCTTATCTTTCCTGTCCCCTGCTGTATAAAAATACGTTTCTGCGTATGGTCTACATCGGTGGATTGCAGGTCTTCCTCAAACCTATGCTTTCGCATTTGGGAGGTGATTGATTGCTCTTCTGTATAAGAGCCTGAAACTGGGTCGGTTGCAGGTTGTTTTGGCACCAAAATCCTGTCTGCATCTTTTTTCGGCTCCGAGGTGACTTTTTTCTTTTTCGGCGTCGATCTTCATCAGTGGCGCGGTCTACACCGCTATCTCGGTGTCGATGTATGTCTCCAGCACTTTCTCGGTCACGAGAAGGCTGCGTGCCGGTGTCTCGACCGGAGTCGGACGGTCTCGGCACTGTTTGGGCCTTTTTCGGTGCCGACGGTCGGTCACCGAATTTATGGGTGGAGCCATGGCCTGGTGGCAGTGGCGTCCCCTGGGCCTTGACAATCTTCTTATGAGTGATTTTCGACGTCTTACTCACGGTTCGTGGATCGTCGAATTCCTCGGAGTCCGATTCGTGTATCGAAAAGGTTTCTTCCTCTTCCTGTACCTCGAACTCTCGGTGGGCTGTCGGCGTGGACGCCATTTGGAGTCTTCTGGCTCGACGGTCTTGGAGTGTTTTTCGGGACCGGAACGCACGACAGGCCTCGCAAGTGTCTTCACTGTGCTCAGGTGACAGGCACAGGTTACAGACCAAGTGTTGGTCTGTATAGGGGTATTTTTTGTGGCATTTGGGACAGAAACGGAACGGGGTCCGTTCCATCAGCGTTCTTCTACACGCGGTCGGGCCGAGCAGGCCCCGACGGGTGATCGAAAACTACCCCAAAGGGCTCCGGAACTCTTCGATCCGGTGTGGACTCCAACTACGCCGATCCCGAACGCAACAATACCGACGAAAATCTTCCGAAATTTAGCTGTTTTTCCGTTCCGAAACTCGGAGCGACAGGAACACGTCCGAACCCGATGGCGGAAAAAAAAAACAATCGAAGATGGAGTCGACGCCCATGCGCAATGGAGACAAAAGGAGGAGTCACTCGGTCCCGTGACTCGAAAGACTTCTTCGAAGAAAAACAACTTGTAACACTCCGACCCAACACCAGATGGCGAGCTATGCAAAACATGCGTATCTACAGCGACAGATGCCATCGAACTGTTAGTTCTTGCAGGTAAGTAAACCACCTACGGGGTTCAAATTGGGGTCCAAGGTAGACCACCGTTGGGGGTTCAGAGCAACCCCAAAGTCACCACACCAGCAGCTCAGGGCCGGTCAGGTGCCGAGTTCAAAGTGGTGCCCAAAACACATAGGCTTCAATGGAGGTAAGGGGGTGCCCCGGTTCCAGTCTGCCAGGAGGTAAGTACCCGCGTCTTTAGAGGGCAGACCAGGGGGGTTTTGTAGGGCACCGGGGGGGACACAAGTCCACACAGAAAGTACACCCTCAGCAGCGCGGGGGCGGCCTGGTACAGTGTGCGAACAAGCGTCGGGTTCTCAATAGAATTCAATGGGAGACCAAGGGGTCTCTTCAGCGGTGCAGGCAGGCAAGTGGGGGGCTCCTCGGGGTAGCCACCACCTGGACAAAGGAGAGGGCCTCCTGGGGGTCACTCCTGCACTGGAGTTCCGATCCTTCAGGTGCTGGGGGCTGTGGGTCTTTTCCAGCCGTCGGGATTTTAGAGTCAGGCAGTCGCGGTAAGGGGGAAGCCTCGGGATTCCCTCTGCAGGCGTCGCTGTGGGGGCTCAGAGGGGGACAACTTTGGTTACTCACAGTCTTGGAGTCGCCTGGGGGTCCTCCCTGTAGCGTTGTTTCTTCACCAGTCGAGTCGGGGTCGCCGGGTGCAGTGTTGCAAGTCTCACGCTTCTTGCGGGGATTGCAGGGGTCTTTAAATCTGCTCCTCTGGAAACAAAGTTGCAGTCTTTGTTGAACAGGGTCGCTGTCCTCTGGAGTTTCTTGGTCTTTTGGAAGCAGGGCAGTCCTCTGAGGATTCAGAGGTCGCTGGTCCTTGGGAAAGCGTCGCTGGAGCAGTTTTCTTCTGAAGGAGGGAGACAGGCCGGTAGGGCTTGGGCCAAAGCAGTTGGTGTCTTCTTCTCTGCAGGGGTTTTTCAGCTCAGCAGTCCTCTTCTTCGTAAGTTGCAGGAATCTGGTTTCCTAGGTTCTGGGGAGCCCCTAAATACTGAATTTAGGGGTGTGTTTAGGTCTGGGAGGGCAGTAGCCAATGGCTACTGTCCTTGAGGGTGGCTACACCCTCTTTGTGCCTCCTCCCTGAGGGGAGGGGGGCACATCCCTATTCCTATTGGGGGAATCCTCTTTCTACAAGATGGAGGATTCCTAAAAGTCAGTCACCTCAGCTCAGGACACCTTAGGGGCTGTCCTGACTGGCCAGTGACTCCTCCTTGTTTTTCTCATTATCTCTCCTGGACTTGCCGCCAAAAGTGGGGGCTGTGTCCAGGGGGCAGGCATCTCCACTAGCTGGAGTGCCCTGGGGCATTGTAACACGAAGCATGAGCCTTTGAAGCTCACTGCTAGGTGTTACAGTTCCTGCAGGGGGAGGTGTGAAGCACCTCCACCCAGAGCAGGCTTTGTTTCTGTCCTCAGAGAGCACAAAGGCTCTCACCGCATGAGGTCAGACACTCGTCTCTCAGCAGCAGGCTGGCACAGACCAGTCAGTCCTGCACTGAACAATTGGGTAAAATACAGGGGGTATCTCTAAGATGCCCTCTGTGTGCATTTTTTAATAAATCCAACACTGGCATCAGTGTGGGTTTATTAGTCTGAGAAGTTTGATACTAAACTTCCCAGTATTCAGTGTAGCCGTTATGGAGCTGTGGAGTTCGTTTTTGACAGACTCCCAGACCATATACTCTTATGGCTACCCTGCACTTACAATGTCTAAGGTTTTGCTTAGACACTGTAGGGGCATAGTGCTCATCCACATATGCCCTCACCTGTGGTATAGTGCACCCTGCCTTAGGGCTGTAAGGCCTGCTAGAGGGGTGACTTACCCATGCCACAGGCAGTGTGAGGTTGGCATGGCACCCTGAGGGGAGTGCCATGTCGACTTAGTCTTTTTCTCCCCACCAGCACACACAAGCTGGCAAGCAGTGTGTCTGTGCTGAGTGAAGGGTCCCTAGGGTGGCATAAGTCATGCTGCAGCCCTTAGAGACCTTCCCTGGCATCAGGGCCCTTGGTACCAGGGGTACCAGTTACAAGGGACTTACCTGGGTGCCAGGGTTGTGCCAATTGTGGAGACAATGGTACATTTTAGGTGAAAGAACACTGGTGCTGGGGCCTGGTTAGCAGGGTCCCAGCACACTTCTCAGTCAAGTCAGCATCAGTATCAGGCAAAAAGTGGGGGGTAACTGCAACAAGGAGCCATTTCTTTACACTGAGCTTCCAGACCAGTTCTATGTGCTGGTCCAACCTCTATTTTGAGGTTGGAATAATTCAATAGGGCAAACCTTCAGTTGGTGAAGTTAGAGCGGAGGAAAATAGTTTAAATCACAAAAAGGTGACAAACGTAATAGGCCCAAACAATGACCACACACCCAAATGATGACACTACTGCAGTTCTAAGCCCTCAAGAGTAAGCGTTAAGTCAACTGATCAGGACACAGTACACTGTTGTTAAACAACCATGTAAGGAATTAACTGATTTCTCTCTTCAAATTGAGCCAGTACCCGTAATGGCTTACCATGTGGTCAGTTAAGGTTTTCTTCCAACTGGCCATAGTCCATTTTTTTGTGTTGTGGGGTCAACCACAAGAAGTGGGCATTAGCAGCCCCCAAAAGCTTCACTTGTTCTTAATAAAATTATTTCGCTATTGAGACTGCAGCCAAACACACCAGAGCACATGCCAGAAATGTGAAGATCTAAAACCTCACAGCAATTGTTTAGATGGAAAAGGTTGATACTAGCAGTGTAAGGGCAGAGGTGGGCAGAGAACAGTGCAGGCTCACCACCTCAACCCAGATAATACACATAAATTCTTGGCTTCTCGTGGCGTGCTTGAGATGGGGGATCTGGAGTCCATATAGGTTCAAGCATTAACAGAGCCTTGTAGAAAGCTTCCTCGCATCATGTTAGCTCCTCTTGGCAGGTGCAGTTCAGCTCCTCAAGCAGACAGTTGTACTTTGTCCACCCGCCAACACCCCCAACTCCCCCACCCACTAGCAATATTTTATGCAGCATACTAAATGTGGGAAGAGTATGGAGTGAAAGTAACAACCAGGTAGATGTTCCAATACAGCCAATATGCTTGCTCTGCACTGGTGAATATAGTACTTCAGCCCCTACCCACCTCCACCCCCATACACCACATACAGTTAACGGTCAGCGGGCAGATATCTTCTATGGGTAAAAATGAAAAGGCAGGAGGCTGCCTTTTTAAAATGTTGAACCACTGCATCAGTCTTGGATAATCACATCTTACAGTTGCTGTCCCGTACATGGAGTAGGCCAGGTAGAACTGGTCAAGGTGTATTCTAAGTCAAACACAGCGCAGCACTGGTCACCCTTGCCTTGTTGGCCTGCAACAGCATATGGGGATGAGGGGTTGCAAATGAAGAGATGGAATCCAAACTCCAAAAGAAGAGGGATAGGAGCTGTTCCACCCCCCCTCACAATCTAGTGAGTGAAGCACACATACCCACCTACCCCACCACCCTACCACCCTACAAAAAAAAAAAAAACACAGATGTTAAGAGATCCCAGATATGGGGACTAGGAGAACATTTAACCAAGGAGGGCCTAAAGAGTAGAGGTAAAAGACTCATGACAGGGATCATTAATCTGCTGCCAGCATCCCACTTACCACGAAAGCCTGGGTTCAGAGGGCAACAGATATTGTGTACCCTCTTGTTACACTGCATGTCTGATGCTGAACTATACAGAAAATAATGTACCACTACCACTGTCCTTGTACAATTGTCGAGTTTGTTACAGAATAAACTCAGGACTATTCAAGGAAGCAAGCACAGCTTTAACCGGGTTCCAAGCTTCCAACATCTGTTCTAACATAAGTATTACATTTTAACTCCAACTTTATAAACAAGGTACTTTTTGAAAAATTGACTGCCCTATATAGGACAAATGGATACAACATACCTACAAGAGGCTCTCTGTCTTTTTCCTCTACATAATCTGTAAGACAGTTTACTTTCTGTATTATCCTTTCAAGCTCCTCCACCTTAAATCCACCTGTGAAAGGTAAAAGGTTGAAAAGTTTAAACACTAGTGGTGGAAGCATGAACAAGTCAACAAAACTAAACAATTCAGAGTTTTGCAATTCCTTCACATCTGAAGCAGATATGTGCTGTGGTAGTCCAAAGAAGGTTAACGATAAATGTTGATGCATCATTTATCAAGGTGTAGAAAAGATACATTACATTTGGATACACAAAGAACCATATGTACCTAACACAAGTTTAATTCCAGGAGTAGGCAGTCTGGATCTGCAACTACGTACAACCGGTACAACACTTAACTAACCAAATGCCAAAACAAAAAGTCACAAGTATTTTAGGTAGCATATTAACACATTTGTACATAATCATATACACTGTTCATTGAATTCTCATAGAAAAATGGCAACCAGTGAACAACAGATAATGTAGGAAGCATTGAAATTAGGGTGCGTTCTCCAGCCACTTCAGTGTCCTGGTCATCACATTCATGAAGGCGATTATATGCATGATGTTTCAGATACCAGTTGGTGAACAGAAGGGGTAATGTCCAAAGTCAGTACCTTAGAAAGTCACCAACACCCAACATGGGCGTAAGTAGTGTAGATAAGAACATTTAAGGTTTACAAAGCAACACAAAGAATGCATTGTTTGCGGGTTCAAAAGGAGGCTTACTTGAGTATAGCAGCAGATATTATCCAGCACTGAAGGTGATGTTCTTGCAAAATATAAGATACATATTATATGCCTTTTTAGAATCGATCACAGTTTTTTACATGACAGATGAGTGAGTGATTGCTATGAGCAAACCTCAAAAACCTGCATCAGAAACCACATTTCACAGGATTCTCATTTCTCTAAATAAGAAGGCATTCTTAACCTATTTGCATTGGCATGCATAGGTAGACTAAACCTTTTGGACCAGGGTAGAAAGCTTGTTTGTAAGAGAAGCTAACAAGTTGCACACTACAATGACTGAGGACCATTTGAGTACAAACATGAAGGTCTCTCAGGAGGCCACGTATGGTTGGTGCACAGCAAATAAGCGAGACAAGTGAAACTGCTTTTGTTTATTCTAATGTATTTGTCTGGACTCCTGCCATATGTTAGCTCCTGCTGCATCCCTGAAAGTTTTGCTAGTTTCCAGGTGTTTCTAGACCCTGATCTCCACAAATGCAAGGCTCACTTGTCACCTATCACTGGAAAGAAAACAGAAAAACCACTAGGCTAGTCTATTTGACAAAATCCTGACATTACCTGGAGAACAGGTGTCAGCTTGTACAAATCTAGCCTCAAAATTAGTGGTTTCCAACACAGTTTAGAAAACTTATTACAAGATATAACACTGGAGAGACCTTTACAATTTTAGAGGCCAATCACGATTTGAGGCCATTCTTCCAATTACATTTGCACTTCCGTTTGACATGATTCCCCTTTTCTAGTTCAAGGAGATTTTTTTTTAAGTGAGATGAATGATCAAATACCAAAAATATATTTTTCCTATAACAGGCAATCAATACTGATTATTTAGCAAAGACATCCAAAGTTACTTACACAGAGGCAAGTATTAGCCCGAGATGCAAACATTCAAAGCTTACTAAAAAGTGGTCTTGGAAACCAAATTATAATCCCATTTGTTTCCACCCCTCAGAGACAACAAATCCAGTTTCCTTTTTGGGGCCTTAACTAGGAGGAAGTTAACAGGCTCATGGTACCCCTGAGAAATGCATACTATGTATCACTAATCAAAGCATGTAAGAATTTAAGTAAGAACATGAGAAAAATAAGACAGTTACAAAAAGAAATTCAAACAAGCATTGCAAAGGCAATATGTCAAGCACTGGCTGCTAGCTTTTTGACTTTGGCATTTGGCAAATCAATGTAAATAAAACAATTTTAAAAGGAAAACCGAAATGAGCTTACCATACATCATGGCTCTCTCTTTCTTTAGGTGTGAATAGACCAATAGTGTCCAAAAAGAAATAAGAAAAAAATACCATTAATTCATTTTATCTTCTTAGATATTGCACTTTCTGTAGCTGCCATGTTTGATGGAGTAATGCAACATAGACCAACTTTCTTCTAAAAAAAACACTTTAACTAAAGTCTTTCAATATCCTGTAAATAGCTGCAGTATATCTGGCTGCTCTACGTAAGAGAAAGTAAATTTTAACCTACCAGTAGAACTATCAGTTGACACTAGGGCATGAGGAGGACTGAGAAGACACTTCCATGGCAAAAGTGGATCTTCAGGTTACTAGTACCAGATTTGAAAAGATGGCTTCAGGTTTTGGGAAATTAATCTATGAAAAAATGCTGACTAAGCTATTTTAATTTACGAATTATCTAAGAACTATGGATTAGCATTTTCCATGTATGTGCATTGGCTACCGAAATCCAAAGAACTGGCCTAACTCATATTTCAAAATCATCATTAAATACATGCATTTTTTGAAAAAGTTCCCAGGAAATCAAAAGTTATTTGACCAAGTAAAACTGGAAAGAATGCAACCCATTTCATCACTATTGCACATTGAGGGAACTTGACACTTTTAGCCAAAGAAAAAGAAGAAAAAAAAATAAAATCACCCCATTGTTCAGGGTTGTGTCGTGCACTAGTTCACTCAAAATAAACTAAACTAGAGGCTGAGCAAAAATATGGAAACCAGGCCTCGGTAGGCTAGTTGAACGACTTTAACAAGGAGCAGCAGGGCTTGGAGTAATGAAGATTACCATTAATTAGATGAGGCATTACTTCATCATCTCTTTTTCTTGCCACAGCCCTTAACCTCACTGACGCAGCAAAAATAGAGGGTGCATGAAGTCTGAAAACTATACCAAAGCGCAATGCACTGGAGAAAATGTTCAATTACAAGTTGAACCTCACAAAGAGTAATAACAAGAATTTCAATCTCATCAGTCTTACTTCGAACACAGCAGTAGCACAAAAGATGGATACATCTGCACTAATTCCAGCTCCAAAGGAAGTGGTCAAGACAACAAACTTATAGTGAGACACAAAAAGGATGGGAAAAACTCATGTATTAGGTCAAAAGATGTCTGAAGTAGAAACCCCCTGCTCTCTTCCGAGGAGATGGCCACACCTGGCACACCCAGGAAAAGGAATACTTACTACAATGTAGGCCAGAGAACTGGTAAGAGGAGTCAATGTGCTGATGGTAGAAACCACAGACTTACAACCTAAAAGACCTTGTCCAAAAGAAATGAACAATTCACACTTAACAGTGACAGTCATCTGAGAAGGCCCTGCAGCACGTTAACTGCTGCCACATTACCTAAAGCACCTAAAGAATACTGCTCAAAACAACACAACAAGCTGTTCATACTGGTTAACCTGCACATTGTGGTGCTGCTTGCCAGTCCAACATCAAATTAAACATATAAAAACTCTGCTACAGGGCAGAGGTTGGCTAGTAAAAACTGAGGTAATCTAATTCTGAAGACTAAAAGTTACTCCATGATTTGGCTGTAGGGAAATGCGATTATCCAAGCTCCACTTTCACAGTCTCCGAGACAAGTTCACCCTGGAAGACAGAATGGTGGGCCTGGAGGGGATAGGCTCCAGGGTCGATCTCACTTGACCACTGACCAAATAAAGCAGTTTACAGAAACTGAAGTCTGGCAGTGACGATAGAGGCACTAAAATGGAAGCCCTCACATTCAAAGGAGAACATATTCATGCAGGACTTCACAAACAGTGCAACTGGACTGCACAGGTAGAACAGAGCTCTCACAGTAACAATATCTGTTTCATGGAAAAACTATGCCAACCAGAAACATGGGACTGTTGAGAACAATCGAAATTCCTGTTTCCTGTAAAGTCCATTTATAGGCATTTGTCAATTTAAAAAGCCCTTGGGGCTAGCATCAGAACACCGCCTAGAACATTATAGAAGAAAAAAAAAAAAATCAAAGACAGACCGAATTCTACAAATGGCTAGAAAAGGAAATGCTGCAACAGGAAAGGTCAGAAGTGTTCATCTTCCCCAACTTCAATACACTACTTGAGACCGCACAAAAGTCAATTATGGAAGTCAAAATAGTGTTGCAAGATATAAAGATAAAGCCCGCCACTGTTCCAGTCAAAGCTGCACCTCAAATTCTATGTGAAAGCCCAATTCCTCAGATCAGTAGAGGATACCATGAACTCACGAGGCAGATCTTTGGAAAGTTAAAGGCACCAAGGTATATTTTGCACTCTACATGCTCGGCTACAAGTTCTAGTTGGGCAGTGTAGGAAGCTGGCTCTGTACATACTATATCAAAGTGAGATAGTGAGCACAGAGTCCAGGGGTTCCCCAGAGGATGAACAGAGGCTAAAGTAGATAATATTAATGCTCTTTTTTGTGGTAGATTGGTCGAGCAGTTAGGCTTAAGAGGGCAGTGCAAAGTATTTGTTGTACACATACACAGACAATAGAAGAAGCACACACTCCATTAATTCCAGAACCAATGGTTTTTATACAGCAAAAATATATGTTTGTAATTTATTTTTAGAACCACAAGATTCAAGTTGCAGGTAAGTACTTCAATAGATTCGTATTTCACACATGTATCAACAGTACTTTGTTTGAAATTGATAAGTTAGACAGTTTTTGAAATATTGGCAATAATCTGTTTTAAAACTTAACAGTGCCATTTTCAGAAACAGTACCTTGGGGAAAGAAAGGTTAGATTGTTTTACAGTTAAGTAAAACACTTACAGTTCCAGTCTCCGGAAGTTAGGAAGTCCACAGGTCGGGGTTCTAGTTAACCCCAAACACCAACCACCAGCAACACGGGCTGGCCGGGTGCAGAGGTCAAAGTATAGGCAAAATTAACGTGGGCTCCTACGGAGACTGGGGACACTCGGTTTCAGATCTGCAGGCAGGTAGTACCCGCAACTTCGGAGGCAGACCTGGCAGGGGCCACAAGTAAGCACCAAAATATACACTCTCGGCTGCGCGGGGGCAGCCAGGTGCTGGGAGCAACAAGATGTCGGGTCTCCAATGATTTTCTATGAGGGGGGGCCTGGGGGGTCACTCAGAGGCTGCAGGTGAGGTGGAGGGGGTCGTCTCAGGGAAACCACATGGCGGACTGGGAAGAGGGCCACCTGCTGAACATTGCTGCACCGGAGATCGGGTTCTGAAGGGCCTGGGTGCTGCGGGTTCAGTGTGTCTTTAGTTGTCGGATATCTTCATCTGGAGCTTCGCAGTCAGGGGGTCCTCAGGATTCCCTCTGCAGGTGTTGGTGTGGAGAGGTCAACCAAGGGTGGGCACTTGCTCAGAATCGCCTGGGGATCCTCTCCAGGTAGTTGGACCACCCGGCCACGGGCCGTAGGCGTCGGGTGCAGAGTGATCAGGACTCACGCATTCAGAGTGAGGTTTGGGTCCTTAGTTGTTGATTCTTCCTGGACAGGGCAGCTGTCCACGCGAGTGCTTTGTCCTTTCGAGTGCAGGGCAGTCCTCTGGAGTTTGGCAGAGGTCACTGGTCCTGTTGGATGCGTCGCTGTTCTTTTGCAGGTTCTTTGAAGCAGGAGACAGGCTAGTAGGGCTGGGACCAATTCAGTTGTTGTCTTCCTTCTTCTCTGCTGGGGGTTTCAACTATGCAGTCCTTCTTGTGAGGTCGCCAGGAATCTGAGAACTTTGGTTCAGGGGAGCCCTTAAATCCTGGATTTAGGGGTGTTACAGGGGTCAGAGGGCAGTCGCCAATGGAGACTGTCTCAGAGGGTGGCTAGACCCATCTTGTGTCCACTCCCTTTGGGGAGGGAGACACAATCCTAACCCTGCTGGTCTCTGTTCTCCAACTCAAGATGGAGGATTCTGCAGGGAGGGGGTCACCTTAGCTCTGGACAGCTTAGGGGTGGTGTAAGGAAATGCCTCCTTGGCATGGTTACCCCCCGACTTTTTGCCTTTGCTGATGCTATGTTTTGATTTGAAAGTGTGCTGAGGCCTGCTAACCAGGCCCCAGCACCAGTGTTCTTTCCCTAACCTGTACTTTTGTTTTACACAATTGGCACACCCTGGCATCCAGGTAAGTCCCTTGTAACTGGTACCAAGGGCCCTGATGCCAGGGAAGGTCTCTAAGGGCTGCAGCATAGCTTATGCCACCCTG
Source organism: Pleurodeles waltl (assembly GCF_031143425.1). Classification (NCBI taxonomy): domain Eukaryota; kingdom Metazoa; phylum Chordata; class Amphibia; order Caudata; family Salamandridae; genus Pleurodeles; species Pleurodeles waltl. Next base: position 68,214,407 of record NC_090439.1, read on the forward strand.
GGGACCCCTCACTCAGCACAGACACACTGCTTGCCAGCTTGTGTGTGCTGGTGAGGACAAAACGTTAAGTCGACATGGCACTCCCCTCAGGGTGCCATGCCAACCTCACACTGCCTATGCAGTATAGATAAGTCACCCCTCTAGCAGGCCTTACAGCCCTAAGGCAGGGTGCACTATACCATAGGTGAGGGCACCAGTGCATGAGCACTGTGCCCCTACAGTGTCCAAGCAAAACCTTAGACATTGTAAGTGCAGGGTAGCCATAAGAGTATATGGTCTGGGAGTCTGTCAAACACAAACTCCACAGCACCATAATGGCTACACTGAAAACTGGGAAGTTTGGTATCAAACTTCTCAGCACAATAAATGCACACTGATGCCAGTGTACATTTTATTGTGAAATACACCCCAGAGGGCACCTTAGAGGTGCCCCCTGAAACCTTAACCAACTACCTGTGTAGGCTGACTGGTTTTAGCAGCCTGCCACACTCGAGACATGTTGCTGGCCACATGGGGAAGAGTGCCTTTTTCACTCTGTGGCTAGTAACAAAGCCTGCACTGGGTGGAGATGCTATCACCTCCCCCTTGCAGGAGCTGTAACACCTGGCGGTGAGCCTCAAAGGCTCACCCCCTTTGTTCCAGCACCACAGGGCATTCCAGCTAGTGGAGTTGCCCGCCCCCTCCAGCCACGGCCCCACTTTTGGCGGCAAGGCCGGAGGAGATAATGAGAAAAACAAGGAGGAGTCACTGGCCAGTCAGGACAGCCCCTAGGGCAACCTGAGCTGAAGTGACTGACTTTTAGGAATCCTCCCTCTTGCAGATGGAGGATCCCCCCCAATAGGGATAGGAATGTGACCCCCTCCCATTGGGAGGAGGCACAAAGAGGGTGTAGCCACCCTCAGGGCTAGTAGCCATTGGCTACTGCCCTCCCTGACCTAAACACACCCCTAAAACTTGTATTTAGGGGCTCCCCTGAACCTAAGAATTGAGATTCCTGCAACTTACCGAAGAAGAGGACTGCCGAGCTGAAAAACCCCTGCAGAAGAAGAAAGAAGACACCAACTGCTTTGGCCCCAGTCCTACCGGCCTGTCTCCTGCCTTCAGAAGAAAACTGCTCCAGCGACGCTTTCCCTGGGACCAGCGACCTCTGAATCCTCAGAGGACTGCCCTGCTTCCAAGACACCAAGAAACTCCCGAGAACAGCGGCCCTGTTCAACAAAGACTGCAACTTTGTATCCAGAGGAGCAGATTTAAAGACCCCTGCAATCCCCGCAAGAAGCGTGAGACTTGCAACACTGCACCCGGCGACCCCGACTCGACTGGTGGAGAACCAACACCTCAGGGAGGACCCTCCGGCGACTCTGAGACTGTGAGTAACCAAAGTTGTCCCCCCTGAACCTCCACAGCGACGCCTGCAGGGGGAATCCCCAGGCTCCCCCTGACCGCGACTGCCGGACTCTAAAATCCCGACGGCTGGAAAAGACCCTGCACCCGCAGCCCCCAGCACCTGAAGGATCGGAACTCCAGTGCAAGAGTGACCCCCAGGAGGCCCTCTCCCTTGCCCAGGTGGTGGCTACCCCGAGGAGCCCCCCCCCCCCCCTTGCCTGCATCGCTGAAGAGACCCCTTGGTCTCTCATTGAAACCTATTGAAAACCCGACGCGTGTTTGCACACTGCACCCGGCCGCCCCAGTGCCGCTGAAGGTGTACTTTTTGTGTGAGCTTGTGTCCCCCCCGGTGCCCTACAAAACCCCCCTGGTCTCCCCCCGAAGACGCGGGTACTTACCTGCTGGCAGACTGGAACCGGGGCACCCCCTTCTCTCCATTGAAGCCTATGCATTTTGGGCACCACTTTGAACTCTGCACCTGACCGGCCCTGAGCTGCTGGTGTGGTAACTTTGGGGTTGCTCTGAACCCCCGACGGTGGGCTACCTTGGACCCCAATTTGAACCCCGTAGGTGGTTTGCTTACCTGCAAGAACTAACATTACTTTACCTCCCCCAGGAACTGTGAAAATTGCACTGTGTCCACTTTTAAAACAGCTAAATGTGTTATGTAAAAAGTATATATGCTATTGTGATTATTCAAAGTTCCTAAAGTACTTACCTGCAATACCTTTCAAATGAGATATTACATGTAGAATTTGAACCTGTGGTTCTTAAAATAAACTAAGAAAAGATATTTTTCTATAACAAAAACCTATTGGCCTGGAATTGTCTCCGAGTGTGTTCTCCTCATTTATTGCCTGTGTGTATGTACAACAAATGCTTAACACTACTCCTTTGATAAGCTACTGCTCGACCACACTACCACAAAATAGAGCATTGGTATTATCTCTTTTTGCCACTATCTTACCTCTAAGGGGAACCCTTGGACTCTGTGCATACTATTCCTTACTTTGAAATAGTGCATACAGAGCCAACTTCCTACAGGTGGTGTAGGAAGTTGGCTCTGTATGTGCTATTTCAAAGTAAGGAATAGCATGCACAGAGTCCAAGGGTTCCCCTTAGAGGTAAAATAGTGGTAAAAATAGATAATACTAATGCTCTATTTTGTGGTAGTGTGGTCGAGCAGTAGGCTTATCCAAGGAGTAGTGTTACGCATTTGTTGCACATACACAAGACAATAAATGAGGTACACACACTCAGAGACAAATCCAGCCAATAGGTTTTTATATAGAAAAATATCTTTTCTTAGTTTATTTTAAGAACCACAGGTTCAAATTCTACATGTAATATCTCATTCGAAAGGTATTGCAGGTAAGTACTTTAGGAACTTCAAATCATCAAAATTGCATGTATACTTTTCAAGTTATTGACAAATAGCTGTTTTAAAAGTGGACACTTAGTGCAATTTTCACAGCTCCTGGGGGAGGTAAGTTTTTGTTAGTTTTACCAGGTAAGTAGGACACTTACAGGGTTCAGTTCTTGGTCCAAGGTAGCCCACCGTTGGGGGTTCAGAGCAACCCCAAAGTCACCACACCAGCAGCTCAGGGCCGGTCAGGTGCAGAGTTCAAAGTGGTGCCCAAAACACATAGGCTAGAATGGAGAGAAGGGGGTGCCCCGGTTCCGGTCCACTTGCAGGTAAGTACCCGCGTCTTCGGAGGGCAGACCAGGGGGGTTTTGTAGGGCACCGGGGGGGACACAGGTCCACACAGAAATTTCACCCTCAGCAGCGCGGGGGCGGCCGGGTGCAGTGTAGGAACAGGCGTCGGGTTCGCAGTGTTAGTCTATGAGAGATCTCGGGATCTCTTCAGCGCTGCAGGCAGGCAAGGGGGGGATTCCTCGGGGAAACCTCCACTTGGGCAAGGGAGAGGGACTCCTGGGGGTCACTTCTCCAGTGAAAGTCCGGTCCTTCAGGTCCTGGGGGCTGCGGGTGCAGGGTCTCTCCCAGGCATCGGGACTTTAGGTTCAAAGAGTCGCGGTCAGGGGAAGCCTCGGGATTCCCTCTGCAGGCGGCGCTGTGGGGGCTCAGGGGGGACAGGTTTTGGTACTCACAGTATCAGAGTAGTCCTGGGGTCCCTCCTGAGGTGTTGGATCGCCACCAGCCGAGTCGGGGTCGCCGGGTGCAGTGTTGCAAGTCTCACGCTTCTTGCGGGGAGCTTGCAGGGTTCTTTAAAGCTGCTGGAAACAAAGTTGCCGCTTTTCTTGGAGCAGGTCCGCTGTCCTCGGGAGTTTCTTGTCTTTTCGAAGCAGGGGCAGTCCTCAGAGGATGTCGAGGTCGCTGGTCCCTTTGGAAGGCGTCACTGGAGCAGGATCTTTGGAAGGCAGGAGACAGGCCGGTGAGTTTCTGGAGCCAAGGCAGTTGTCGTCTTCTGGTCTTCCGCTGCAGGGGTTTTCAGCTGGGCAGTCCTTCTTCTTGTAGTTGCAGGAATCTAATTTTCTAGGGTTCAGGGTAGCCCTTAAATACTAAATTTAAGGGTGTGTTTAGGTCTGGGGGGTTAGTAGCCAATGGCTACTAGCCCTGAGGGTGGGTACACCCTCTTTGTGCCTCCTCCCAAGGGGAGGGGGTCACAATCCTAACCCTATTGGGGGAATCCTCCATCTGCAAGATGGAGGATTTCTAAAAGTTAGAGTCACCTCAGCTCAGGACACCTTAGGGGCTGTCCTGACTGGCCAGTGACTCCTCCTTGTTATTCTCATTATTTTCTCCGGCCTTGCCGCCAAAAGTGGGGCCTGGCCGGAGGGGGCGGGCAACTCCACTAGCTGGAGTGTCCTGCTGGGTTGGCACAAAGGAGGTGAGCCTTTGAGGCTCACCGCCAGGTGTGACAATTCCTGCCTGGGAGAGGTGTTAGCATCTCCACCCAGTGCAGGCTTTGTTACTGGCCTCAGAGTGACAAAGGCACTCTCCCCATGGGGCCAGCAACATGTCTCGGTTTGTGGCAGGCTGCTAAAACTAGTCAGCCTACACAGATAGTCGGTTAAGTTTCAGGGGGCACCTCTAAGGTGCCCTCTGTGGTGTATTTTACAATAAAATGTACACTGGCATCAGTGTGCATTTATTGTGCTGAGAAGTTTGATACCAAACTTCCCAGTTTTCAGTGTAACCATTATGGTGCTGTGGAGTTCGTGTTTGACAGACTCCCAGACCATATACTCTTATGGCTACCCTGCACTTACAATGTCTAAGGTTTTATTTAGACACTGTAGGGGTACCATGCTCATGCACTGGTACCCTCACCTATGGTATAGTGCACCCTGCCTTAGGGCTGTAAGGCCTGCTAGAGGGGTGTCTTACCTATACTGCATAGGCAGTGAGAGGCTGGCATGGCACCCTGAGGGGAGTGCCATGTCGACTTACTCGTTTTGTCCTCACTAGCACACACAAGCTGGCAAGCAGTGTGTCTGTGCTGAGTGAGAGGTCTCCAGGGTGGCATAAGACATGCTGCAGCCCTTAGAGACCTTCCTTGGCATCAGGGCCCTTGGTACTAGAAGTACCAGTTACAAGGGACTTATCTGGATGCCAGGGTCTGCCAATTGTGGATACAAAAGTACAGGTTAGGGAAAGAACACTGGTGCTGGGGCCTGGTTAGCAGGCCTCAGCACACTTTCAATTGTAAACATAGCATCAGCAAAGGCAAAAAGTCAGGGGGCGACCATGCCAAGGAGGCATTTCCTTACAGGTGGTCACTGTTTTCCCTAATTTTCCCACCGGAACTGTCGCCAAAAGTGGGGCTTTGACCCAGGGGCGAGCAACTGCCCTAGCTGGAGTGCCCTGGGGTACTGTAACATAAGGCTTAAGCCTTTGAGGCTCACCGCAGGGGGAGGTTGTGAAGCACCTCCACCCAGAACAGGCTTTGTTTCTGGCCACAGAGAGCACAAAGGCCCTCACCTCATGGGGTCAGAAACTTGTCTTGTTAGTGGCAGGTTGGCACAGACCAGTCAATCCTGCACTGAAGGATTGGGTAAAGTCCCACAGACTGTGGCACGGCACACACATCTCTAGATGAACGGTATTGCTAACTAAATACACAGAATACGGAGATGCTAATGGCATAGGGTGACAGTGTGAGTTTAAGATACAACTACGACTGTGCATAGAACATGCAAGGATTAAACCACCTTATTAGGCATAATCTTGAACGTCACAAGATGAACAGTGCAGGACAGTCACTTAGCACACTAGGGACGAGCCTTCACAAGGTAGTGCGAGTGTTGCAGACACTACGAGTCCTAGTCATATTGACGGCCTCCCTAATTAACGCTCCAAAGTTTAAGAAAGCAAGTTTGGGAGGTTGATCTTTAGCATTTAGAGCCTCAAATCTCTAGAATTCCTCCAGGATAGTCACAAAATGTCCTTTCTTAATTATTTGAAGACCCTTCTGTTCACAGCATAAGTTGCCTCCTTGTCGTTCTGCTCCCACTCTAGCGCTGGGAGGCTTTCCGGTAGCCATGCGCTTTACAAACTCATAAACTAAACTAAACTTTGGAAGGAAGGTCACTAATACACAATATTACACCAGAATGACACCAATTAATGTATATGGCTCAAACTAAATGTTTTATGAAGACCTAACCATGAAATGATGAGAGTTCCACGGCTCAGACAGTTTCTTTAAGTAGAAGTTAGTATAATCGCATATCTAGAAAAAGAGAGGACCGCAACTGTGAGGGTTCGGACTAGGGCACTCTGTCTCCAGGGATTTACTACTTATCCGACGCCTAAGAAAAATGCACCCAGACAACTCAGTTCATATTTTATTTATCAGTATACAAGGCAGAATCTGGACTAGAAAGATTATTATTAACTTGGGAACTGCTCAATGCTTCAATATTCTATTTAGGACTATATCTGACTGCAGGCTGGTCCTGGCATGCACAACCAGCAAGTGATCCGATGTGTAGCACCTTGAAGGGATTGCCATTTATAAGCTCTCCACTGCTCTAATAAGTCTTCTTTAGAAAAAGATTTAAGATAATAATCATCTGTGCTTGGATGTAAATGTAGAATGATATCTCCAGATTGGTCAGCTGATCCTTCCACCTTGAGGTGGAAGCATCAGTAACTTTTGTAGAAACGGCTGGAGGGGGAGGGGGGGGGGGGAAAGAGAGAAGGCCACCCCACAACTTGGGTTTGCCCTGTTCCCCACCAAAACACTTTAGCCGCAGAAATATGGAATAGCACCACAAGGTGCAAAAGGTACTCCTTCCTGTACTATAGCCACTGCACGTGGAGGCACTACTGGAGGACCCTTGTGTGCCAACCTGCACGCTCATGAAGGGAATGCAGGAAGCAAGTAGAATTGGGAATTGTAGGCCCGTCAGGACTGGAATTTGTCTGTTGGAGGACTGGGCCAATTCCTTTAAGCAGGCAATTCTTTGAGGTGGGGGGAAAAGGCGCGGAGAAGGGTGGCGTTCAGCACAGACCCTACAAACAGGGATAGCTGGGACGACCTTATGTGAGATATGGGCTAACTGATGGAAAAAAGTTCAGGTCAAACAGGAGGGACACTGTTGACTGCAAATAACACACCACTACTACGGACAACCATGCTTTGATCAGTCAGCAATCCAGATATGGACAAATTGGGATGCTCGACCATCTGAGATGGGCTGCAACCACTGCCATCTACTTGGTGAAGACTAAAGGTGCTGATGTTTAACAAAAGGGGAGTACTGCAAACTAGATTTACGTAGCAGTTACTACGAAAAGCAAATACCTCTGATGTGAACACAGGATGGGGATGTAGGAATATGCGTCCTGGAAGTTGAGTGACAGCATCCAGTCTCCAGCCTCTAACGCCAACTACACTTGGGCTAGGATAAGCATCTTAAACTTCTGCTTTTTGAGGAAGACGTTCAACTCTCTGATGTCCAGGTTCAGACAAAGATCACTGTTTCTTGGCACAAGGAAATAGCATCCTTGGCGTTTTCAAATTCCTGCACTATATCTACTGCTCCTTCTGTACAAGCGCTGCCACCTCGTGCTCTAGGATGGCTAGGAGGTGGTCTTGAGTGAAAGAGGAAGGTGGGGTGGGATGAGGGCTGAGGTATGAAGGAAAGGAAGGATGTAACCTCTTTCCACTATCTGAAGGACCCATTAGGTCGCCCATCGGTGGGGGGACATTAGTTCCTTACGATCTGGCGGGAGTGTGTGGTCAATGAATCCAGCAGGACAAGACGCAATGCGGCGACTTCGCAGTGTCGCAATCACATCATGGGGCCACAGGTTCTGTGGCAGAGTCAGGTTTCAGTGACATGACAGTCAGGACTCCTGCTATGGGGGAAGGTGGGGGGTGGGGGAACGGACTTTGGAAACGCTGCGGTGCCATCAGGCCCGCAGTGTTGGTCACAGTCGTTGCACTCTGTGGGAAACACAGCTCTGGTGCAGGCAGCGGTGCAGTCTCAGACAGTGGCACCGGTTCTGAAGTCGCTCTGAAGTCGAGGTACTTGGTTTTCTCTGGGATACACCAGAACTCACACCCAAGGGCCCAGGAACTGGATTTGGCACTACTTGCTGGGTCAGGACTCTCAGCATGAGAGACCAGGTGCTGACAAATGATGTCTTTGAAGTCCCTGAGACTTCAAACAGGAGGCAAGCTCAGACCAAGCCCTTGAAGAACCTTTGGAAGCAGGATGTAGAAAGCAAACTCCAGTCCTTTCTCTCCCACGAGAGAAGCAAACAGCAAACCTATACAGTGAGCAACAGGCAGAGTGGCAGTCCATCTTACAGCATCTAGCTCTTCTTCCTGGCAGAATGTACTCAGTCCAGAATGATTCTAAAGGTCTCAAAAGGTCCAATACTTATATTCATTCTGCCCCTGATTAGGCAAACTTCAAAGGAAACTCTTTGTAGTGCACAAGACCCTGCATTTGCTGACCTGGCCCCAGGAACACTCCAGGGGGTTGGAGACTGATTTGTAGAGGCACAGCCCAATTCAGGTTCAAGTTTCAGGTCCTCCCACCACTCTAGCCCAGGAAGATAAATCAGGGTATGCAGGGCACACCTAAGCTCCCTTTGTGTGACTGTTTGGAGTGAATTCACAAACAGCCCAACTGTGATACTGACCCAAATGTGTATTCTACAGACAGGCAGAGGCAAAGAATGGCTAAGCAAAAAAAAGATGCCCACTTTCTAAAAGTGGCGTTTTCAAACTTAGCCTAAAAACCAACTTCACCAAAAGATGTATTTTTAAATTGTCAGTTCAGAGACCCCAAACTTCATTACTCTATCCGCTCCCAATAGGAAACGCCATCTCTACCTGGGTTTTTGTGTGACAAACACAAGATCTTCCCATCTCCCGGTCACTTGTGACCATTGGCTTTGTAGCCATTTTTGAGTCGGTATCATATGAAGCCTTGCATACGGGATGAGCGAGATGCATGAGGCCATCTTCCCCCAAGATTTTCCCCACAGTTCTTACTGTCAGAGACTGACACTTGTGGTAAAGGAGAGTTTCTTGAAGTATTAAGGCTATCCTTTTTGCGCAGTGATAAGCTTCCTCCTTTATTGTGTTAATCTTACTCCTGGAAAGATTTTTTACTGCTCTGGCTTTGATGATGATTTTTCGTTACTTATTGAAAATCCCAGATTGAACAGTGTTATCATGACTGTTTCAATATCTTTCTTGCATTGGTTTAAAGTACTTGCTCTTATTAACATATCATCTAAGTAAGGATATATGTGAATTCCTAGTCTCCTTAAATGAGCTGCTAAGCATTTTGTAAAAACCCTAGGAGCTGATTTTGTCCCGAAAGTTAACACTTTGAATTGCTAATTTTTTTTCGATATCCACAAATCTCAATTATTTGTATGTTTCGCCTACGCAGGCACTGCTTGCGAAATCTATTGTCAAATTAAAAGGGGTGGGGTGTGTCTTAGAACCAGCCACTTAATTACCCGAACTTATTATTAGCTTAACCTAAAGTCGCTCTGATTTACGTGCTACTGATTGGCCAGTACATCATCCTGCTTTACTTCCTGTTCTCTTCGTGTTCTTGCTGTCAGGTTGCCTGTGGACCAAGTACTTCCCACTGGACACTAGCCAGTGTCCTTCCTCTCTGGCAACGACACTGAAGCCGCATGCCGTCTCAAGAATGGAAAAAGTACCGAAAAACAACAGCTGCTGTATCATCATTAGAGCAAGTGCGCCATGATGCTAGTTGCAAGTGTATGGCAGTTTTTTTATAAAACAATATAGCTGCCTGCGCGATTAAGTGTGAGTGCTGCAGACAGCTCACATCAAACACATAGCAGTAACCAGCAGAAGGAAATGAGTGTCTCTGGGCCAAGCTCCTTTTGACATTACATAGCCTATAATTTAATCCCTGGGCAAAGCAAGTTTGACACAGAGCCAATCTTATTTTTTTCATAAATCCTATCATTTAGACGTTCTTGTTTTCGGTGGCAGGAAAGCCACCAGTGAAACATTTACCAGGGGGATAATTTTACATTCACTGACACTGTAGTGTACTCAGGCAGAGAGATTTTTAAATGCATGCCTACTTTTTCCCTAAGCTGGAGGGTCTGCTGGTAAGAAAAAACGAAAACCTCTTCCGTAGCTTTTGATGCCTACAAGATCAAAAGCTAATTTTCAGCTGTTATAGGTGAGAAGTAGGCGCAGTGTGGCACAGAACGTGTTTAACAATAGGCTGCTGGAGAGACAGGCATGGACACCTGTCATTTCCAGTAATATAGGCATCTTCATACCATTTCCAACAACTTACATTGCATAAAGATTGTGTGAAATAAATTTCATCTATATTTCTTGGGAATAAAAAAAAGTGATGCTCAAATAATGTAGGCTTGTGTCACAATTGTGTGGCTACTGTGCGAGCGCTGCACACTCAATGAATGTTTGTTGCACATGTTTCATTATTCACTGGTAGAACAGCTTGGCCCCACCCATTTTCGTGCAACAGGGATGCATTCATATCCTATCAGTTATTGGTGCCCCCTATTTCAAGGTGCACACAAAGCACATATGTGATGCCTCCCAGGACTGAGCTGGCAGTAGCCTGCTAGACAGCAATCACTGGGATCCCTGTCTCATTCCCAGGTTGTAACAGCAAGTTGGATTCAGACTGGAGTTTGCACCCGAATTTACTCAAAATTTGGGATTGGCGTTTTAAATTTGATTAAAATAGCTTGTTGAGTGGGTGTGTTCAACATAATTTTGTGTCCATGTGTGATTTAGATGTATTTATAAACACTTGCATGCTGAATATAATCTGCGCTATGTAACAGATACACGAGAGAAGGAAAAAGAGCCTTCTCAGGAATAAGTGATGCAATATAAAACCTTAAAAAGAGCTTTCAGGCGGTCAGCAGCGGAGAAACAATAGTAGGGCTCCAATGCCAATTTACAAATCATCTGGGTAACTTGATAGTGAAACAAGTCTCACTTTTGGCTTTGACAGGTCATCTCCGACAGGAAGTTTGCTGAGTGCATGCAAGGTCCCCTCGTATGGTGCATGTTTTTTTAGGTTTCGTCTGCGTAAGCTTGTTCACCCCATAGGTCAGGACGACACTCGACAGTCTCCTGTCAACACCATGGGTTGCCATTCACGACTTTGGAATTTCGGCACATCCGGTAAAAATAAACATACGAAAATTATATTTCCGCTTTAAACATTTCAGATGCTGAATTTGTGGATCAGGAGTAAAATGTAATGACGCTACGGGTCACATACCACAGTTTGACTTACACATTTTAAATGTTTGAAAATCCAAGCACTACATTCTTGTCATATCACTCACTACTAATTCACGCAGACAACATAGACTGTGTCTGGGGTGTTTTACAATGAAGTTGCACGTAGTTTCGGCGTGAGAACTGTAGGTAAGTGCCATCTTTCTAGCATAGGTACTCACACTTTTTGCCTGAGGTCAATGTGTTTAGACAGTACTGGAACACCTCTGCACCAGGGATGTTGCTCTTGCCAAGGCTTGTTGACTTTCCCTCCAGGAGATCTGCAGGCGCCAAGAAGCCCCGGCCTCCAGCACCCTGCAACTCGAATAGCAGCCCCTGTCACGCAACTCCTGAAAAGGGGGACTTCTGTTATGTTGTGCTGCTGAGGCCTCCTTGTGACTCCCCGAGTCCATCAACTGTGGGTCACTTGTAAGGACTCCAACGACTTCTGCTGGCCTTCCTGTGTGCTGAGGGCCAGCCCTGACTTCCAGGAGACTCTACCCTCAAGGGGATCTTGCCGGTTCCCAAAACTCTTCAAATACATCTTCACATCCTGCTTGCATTTGCTAGTTCTAGTTGGTGACCTGGGATATTCAGCAGCTCTCTCGACCTTAATGTTGTAGGCTTATAGTCTGCACAGGTTTCGCAGTCAACAGTTAGGTGATCGAGCAGAAAAAACAAGGTACACTCCCAAGGTTTATACTTTTGGAAAAAAATTATGATGGCACTTCAGGTAAAACTGAAATGGTGTCTTCTCCATATCAAATGTAACAGGGTGCCCCAACATTCTCTACACAATTTCAACGTACCCAATCGACGCAACTCCTCCGGTACTAGCGTTCTAAATGCATAATTTGACTTTTTTGCCACATAAATTAGTCAACCCTGCCTCACAATTTGGTCCTTTCCTGCCACATAATTCAGTGGCCCTGCATATACATAAATCACTTCGTTTTACCTTCTTGTATCTGCGTCAAAAAATGAAAAAGTTGCCATTTACCATCCTAATTTAAATCTCCCACGGTAATTACAACAGAATGTGTCTTGAGGTGACCTCCTTAAACACACATAATGCATGCAGTCCAAAACCCAATACAGAAAACCCTCATGTTGTGGAGTGCGTAAAGTCTATTTCTCAGACCTACTCCTGTTCATGGTGGGACTTGTACGGCAATGTTATAATGGGACAAAGAGGACTACAAGACCCAGAAATCAAAGCAAAAATTTGATTTTTAGTCCTGTTTTATAAGGCGCTACAAGACTCAAAAGGCAAAAGTAAAACATGGGCTGGAAAACCTATTCACACATAGAACAAGTAAAGTTGTGAGCTTCTATTTTGTAATTAAGCTTTTTATTCTGGTACTTGTAACCCTGCTCCAAAAAGGAAGGCACCAGTACCAGAATGGCAGGCAAAATAACAGGAACGGGAACTGAGAGCAAAGCAGCAGGAATGGAAGTGAAATAAAACATTGAGTTGTGTTTTACCAACATATTGCCTGCTCCATTTAAGGATGCTAGTCCTCTCTAGTAGTCAACACATACAACCAACTATACATTTAACACATAACTATACATCCACTTTCCTGCCAACAACCTTGTGACGCCCAGAGCTTTTTGAAAGGCAAAGTCTGAGCAGGCCCCTTGTTTGAACCCAAACACACCCCCTCACGTCGTGCAGCTGGGCTGTTACTTAAACAACTTCTAGTGTGTGGACCAAACAAAGAGCCATGTCAAGCAAGTCACGGAGGAAAAACAATAGCACGCCTTTCTCCCTCAGTACATTTGGAAGTCATGTAGATTTATGCCAACAGGTCCCTGGACTTGACGTTCATCTAATCGAAAGCATTTAACTGGGGGGAATTAAGCATGCAGCAGGCATTGTGCAGACAAATGACCAGGAATCGCAACTAATCACTGCCAGGCTTCAAATCCGGAAGCGGGTGCCACAGAGCCCACAGGAGTGCACATGCACACATCAGAAGTTATAAAGCAGCTAAAATCACACACGCTTGCTGCAATCAGAGATACCCACAAAACATGCACACACTGCTTTCCTTCCTTCCTGGCCGGCATGTCTGCAGAGACACTTTCCACAATCACACACATCAGGGTAGATCTCAAAATGTGCTAATAGTTTCCTAGGTTTTTTTTCTTTCTGCCACAGCGAACAAAAAAAATACAAAGCGGGTTCTTCCCAATGGGTGTGTTAACAGTGAGATATAAACATGCCTTTTAAAAAAAGGCAAGTCTATGCTAAACTTGTTCACACTCTATTAAACTTCAAAGCGACATGGCTGCCGCCACGGAGCAAGAAGGAGAGACAAAGGAAACAATGTAACGAAACGGGTAGTCATGCAAAGCGCTCCAAAACCGCAGATCTAGTTTGAGCTGTATGAAACTTCAAAGCACTGTGGCCGCCATGAGCTTGAGCGCAAAGGAGACAAAAGAAAAAAGTTGTTTGCTCACAGTTAAACATATAAGCAATCGCGCAATAATCCATGTAACGGGGTCAGCCCCAAAGCGGTAACAAAACTGCCCCAAGGCGAGACAAACATTGAACATTTACTAATGACACCAAGAGATTTTTGAAAGGCAAGCCCACAAACGAGTGAAAGTGATGGGGGTGAGCTGGGCCAGGTTAAAAGCCTACAGAATACTAACAGGTCGAAAAGTGCTTGCACGCTCGACCTAAAAAAGGTAGAAAAAGAAAAATGACTATTAGTACTTTGGAGAATTCCGGTCTCAACCACTAGATGGTTGAATGATGCACAGCATGTTTATCCAGAAAAGATTAATGCTGCAAAATGCACGACTCTCAAAAGAAAGCGAGCTCCAGATCAGCATCGAAAGCGCAGGAAAAAAAAAAAAAGAAAAAAAAAAAAAGGAACCCACATCACTGCAGCGGGGTGGACAATATGTGGCTTCAATATCGTCATCTGCCCCTATGTTCGGCATGAATATGAAGCAGGAGCAGTACAACTTACTAGCGACGTGAGAAGCTTTAAGTTTACAGACCCAGTTTGACGGCTGGGATTTACCTACAGGTGATAAATCTGCAGTAGAAAAGTCCATCAAAAAGATGAGCTTCACCTGCAAAGATACTGCTTCACACAAGTTTATGTCATCAAGGATGTGACAATCCAGCCAACCAGCTGTCAATGAACCCATCAGACAGCACTCATCACCCTGCATAACAGGTAGATGACGCAGAATAGTATATAAAATATATCCGTCCATGCAGCATTCTGATTGCTAAGGAGTCAGCACAGGATGAACTGCCTACAATACTTGACATTAGAGCATGGAATAAAGCACAGAAAATATTCTTAGCATGACGAAAACTGCAAAGACAAAACTATGCAGAGTACACCACAAATTGTGCACCACCAATAAAGGCTTTGGACTCCAATGATGCAAGACTAATTCCTCCCTTGCATTGCGAGAAACTGAGTATTCCAGTTACCCAGTTACCATAGCAAGGAAGGTAAGGGATGGCAAAGATGAGGAGAGACTCTTGGAAAAAGTATTGTACTCTAAACATGGAAGCTTGTTGAGCAAACATTTAGTGAATACAGAGAATGTCCAGCTGCAGGGGTCATCAATAGCCCAGTCCCAGCACCAACAGAGAAAATGTGTGCAACGCTGTAGACAAGAGCCATTGCAGACATCTACTTGCTGCCAAATAGGAGATATATTAAAATTCATATAGAACAGTGTACAAAATTCCCAATGGCAAAAATAGTACAATTGACGCAATTCTCTGTTGCCTCAAAGCAACTGAAACGAAAAAAGACTGGCGTACTCTCAACAAAACCTTTATGGGTGGTAAGCAGCTTTTGGGACACGTGCTTTGCACCGCTGGACCTTCTCCTGCCTGTAATGCACTACCACAATAAACAAATTTAAATATTTAGGCAGAGAAATGCCATGGGTAGAAAACACCAACAGAAAAGAAAAAAAATATTGATGATACAGAAGAGAAAAGAGCACACTAACCAAGCAGGCATTAAAAAGTGGCACACAGTCCAAAGTAAAGCTAAGGCGACACATCTGAATAAAAACAGAAGTGTGGGACAGCAGCAAAGTATATTTAAAAAAAAAAAAAATGTGTTTCTACGCATGTACACCAATCACTACACACATCGGCATCCATACTATATTGGCATCCTATAATTGTTACAATGGACAAAACCTTTTCCAAACCACCAGCTCAGTCAACAAAGGAGGGAAACAAATGACAACAAATCAAGCAAAACATGAAGGGCTAGACCCACAACAATTTGGAGACAGTGCTGATCAAGGATAGTCATCATGCAGGAAAATTCAGAACACCATTCGAAAACAAAGAGAGGGTGGTGATTAGACCAGAGACACCATTGGTTATTTGTCAGGGACAGCTGATGACCATCAGAGTACCGTGGACAAATTACTAAACTGATAAAGTGGCACCAGTCTGTTTCTAAGCCATGTAACAATGCAACCAAAAGCAACAGACAACCAAACCGCTAGAAGCTCAATGTCAACTCAGTCGAAGCAATTAACTGTTACAACGAGAGGGACAATGATACAACTTTCAACCAAGCCACCACTAATCACAAAAGGTTGAGAGACCAACTGGTAATTAAGATTGAGAGAAGAAAGCAATGAAACACGTTTGTTTGTAATAGCAGGATGGAGAAGAATGTAATGTACTATACTACACCACAACCTCCTTGGTGCATCATTATGCATCCTCACCCCCACCTCTAGACAGAGTGCTAGGGAAAAATTGGACTGGAAAACATGCGCTGATAAAAGGACACTAGCCTTTTGTCTCGCATGTAACTGAACACTGGCGATGTGGCCTGCCAAAGACTCAACTGCTCTCCACAGTGAGATCATTACACAGAAATAAAAGGGAAAGTAAATAATGAACACTTCACAATGCAAAAACTGTGGGTTTTGTAAAAGAAAGCCACTTATATTTAATTACCCCACTGATTGTTTAATTCAGTGTTGCAAATTAAGTTACTGGATAATAGTTTTTTTCAGTAAAATCATACATGCAAAGTTATTAAACTCTAAAAATAAAGGAAGAAATTGTAGAATTATTTTAACTAGACACACAGCTACAAGCCAGTGAAAGTGCATATGTATGTGTCATGCTAAGTTTTAAGCTATCGCTAACATTTTAAACATAAAAAGACACCAAGGCCGCTAAACATTCCATCCATTGCTCATTTTTAAAAAAACTGTCAGACTTCAAATAATGAGATACTGCAAAAAGTGCCAAATTAAACTGGTAAATCAATGTAATGATATTACCTTCTTGTGGCTCTCCCCTTTAAAATGGTCTTGAAGATCCAATGGAGTTCGACATGGAACCTCACAGACCTAGAACAATAAAAGAAGGTTAGAAGTAGTTAAGCCAAACACCTTAAGCATTTTATCCCAAGAGTTTATGTCCAGCCACAGTAAAGTCTATTGTTAATAAATGCCATGTTTATTCATCATATGATTTTGGTACATTTTCTGTTCTCTCACCTCGACAGAGGTATTATCCTCAAAGCAATTCAAAGCATATTCTCCAACCCATATTTTAGCACTACTGTCCATGTAGCTCACACCTAGTACACAAAAAAGCAACATTTGGCACACACTAAACTATATACCTCCAACCCTAAGTGCAGTATTCCCAATATTCTGTGAACACCACAAGGATAACATCCTTTGCTCATCAAAAAAAGTGAAATATACCAGGCAAACTATGAAGATGAGCACCCTGGAGCCAATTCAAAAATGGCAAAGTTGTCCAAGGTAATTTGCAATAAAACTACATTTCAGATATGAACCCTGAAAGGACACTGCAAACCAAGGTACTTGCTCTACATCTGGGTTTCATTTACCTGTAAAGTCAAGCTGGTAATTTTCAGTAGTATGGGAAAGTTGCAGTAAGTCATGGGTTACTTCTATAACTGTAAAAAGCAACCTCAAATTCTACTTGGGTGATGACAAACATAGAAAGGGCTTGAATACTCACTTCACAATACAGGATCTTTCTTTCATCCTCAGATCTGCCAGCATGGGACTTGAAAGTGTGCGAGTCACCCATTGTGGAGTGAAAAACAATGCACACTGCAAAAAAGAAAAGGATTTGACATCAAAAATGCAAGAAACAGTCTAGGATTATACATTTGCAAGGGTTACTAAGGTGCATTATGAAACATATGTAGTGAGTAAAGAGGTGTCTGGTAGATGATGTATATATGTAGGTATGTGTCAGAGTGCTGCGAGTGAACCCAGCAACAAGTTAACACAACAGCAAACGAGGGTAGAAGCATGAGAAGTTGCTAAAAGACAAAGAGGTGAGAAATCAAAACTGAAAGTGTGGTAGAAGACTGAAGATGTCAGGATGGGCAGGAAACAGGATAGATGGAGGAGAGGGTGTCTGGGTTAGGGAGACAACAGGGCAGTCCATGGGTAATGTCAATCAGGCTTTCTACGAGCAACTAAGCTTAGCTGTGTGTGGTCATTCGTAAGCCATCTCCACCAAACAGACTAATTCATTCATAAGTAAGCCAAGATGCCTAAAAATAACTAACTAACCCATACTGATGAACTTTGAAAGATCCAAAGCCACGTTTTTTGGGAATACTTCCCTATATATTTGAAGGACACTGCAAGTAGGTCTTCAGAAGCCCGTAACTTTCCTGTAGGTGCCTTCACTCTCTGTGGACATGACAGCCTGCATGATCTTTGTTCTCGAGTCCTTCCCACAAAATTGTAGTTGTCACTGGGGGTGAAGGATTGTTGGACAGGGCAGGTTCCATATTTTTTCCATGCACTCCATACCTTTTCCCTTATGTGTGCTGGTCAAGGTGTCATCTTGCAACCAGATTAACTTGGGAGTGACAGTCAATGCCCAAGTTACAACCAGCAATGCTAGAGCTAATAGCCTTTGGGACTTATTTTGTTTGGCAATGCTTTTTGAGATCCTGTGATGCATCAGTAAAAACCAAAATCCTGTCTGCAGATGCAAAATTAAAACAATGTGATTTTGCAGCTGTGCCGTATATGTGCACACATGTTATGAGGCATGTGCCTTTTTATTGACTGACCTAAGATGGTGGACGCCAAGTAGATTGCGAACTTAATAAAAACAAAAACAAACAAAAAATGCGCACAGCACTTTTGTTGCAGCTTAGTGCCAACAATATAAATATATCTCTCTCAATATACATATATACACATAACACACACACTTTACTACTTTTTTTTTTTTATCCCAGCAAGGGGAGCAACAAAAAGGAGTAGACTAGCGGTATTGATAAAATAAAAGTAAAACCAGGTTAGAGGAAGTGGGGAAATACAGCATACCAGGAACAAAATGTTGGTGGGGAGAAGGATGAATGAGAGAGGCACACAATGGAGAGAGCAATAAAACATGTGCACTCTCATGGAGTGTTTAACAACATCAACAAAAAGAAAAAATGGTCCCTAAAAGTGAGCAGTAGAAGGAGATAAGTCAGTCAAGCAAAAGCATAGTAAAGAGGATATGCTCCTGAGGAGGAATGTAGGAAGTTGGCTCTGTATGCACTATTTCAAAGTAAGGAATAGTATGCACAGAGTCCAAGGGTTCCCCTTAGAGGTAAGATAGGGCAAAAAGAGATAATACCAATGCTCTATTTTGTGGTAGTGTGGTCGAGCAGTAGGCTTATCAAAGGAGTAGTGTTAAGCATTTGTTGTACACACACACAGGCAATAAATGAGGAACACACACTCAGAGACAAATCCAGGCCAATAGGTTTTTGTATAGAAAAATATATTTTCTTAGTTTATTTTAAGAACCACAGGTTCAACTTCTACATGTAATACTGTGCATGAAAGGTGTAGGAAGTTGTCTCTGTATGTGCTATTTCAAAGTAAGGAATAGCATGCACAGAGTCCAAGGGTTCCCCTTAGAGGTAAAATAGTGGTAAAAATAGATAATACTAATGCTCTATTTTGTGGTAGTGTGGTCGAGCAGTAGGCTTATCCAAGGAGTAGTGTTAAGCATTTGTTGTACATACACAAGACAATAAATGAGGTACACACACTCAGAGACAAATCCAGCCAATAGGTTTTTATATAGAAAAATATCTTTTCTTAGTTTATTTTAAGAACCACAGGTTCAAATTCTACATGTAATATCTCATTCGAAAGGTATTGCAGGTAAGTACTTTAGGAACTTCAAATCATCAAAATTGCATGTATACTTTTCAAGTTATTGACAAATAGCTGTTTTAAAAGTGGACACTTAGTGCAATTTTCACAGTTCCTAGGGGAGGTAAGTATTTGTTAGATTAACCAGGTAAGTAAGACACTTACAGGGCTCAGTTCTTGGTCCAAGGTAGCCCACCGTTGGGGGTTCAGAGCAACCCCAAAGTCACCACACCAGCAGCTCAGGGCCGGTCAGGTGCAGAGTCCAAAGTGGTGCCCAAAACACATAGGCTAGAATGGAGAGAAGGGGGGTGCCCCGGTTCCGGTCTGCTTGCAGGTAAGTACCCGCGTCTTCGGAGGGCAGACCAGGGGGGTTTTGTAGGGCACCGGGGGGGGACACAAGTCCACACAGAAATTTCACCCTCAGCGGCGCGGGGGCGGCCGGGTGCAGTGTAGAAACAAGCGTCGGGTTCGCAATGTTAGTCTATGAGAGATCTCGGGATCTCTTCAGCGCTGCAGGCAGGCAAGGGGGGGATTCCTCGGGGAAACCTCCACTTGGGCAAGGGAGAGGGACTCCTGGGGGTCACTTCTCCAGTGAAAGTCCGGTCCTTCAGGTCCTGGGGGCTGCGGGTGCAGGGTCTCTCCCAGGTGTCGGGACTTTAGGTTCAAAAGAGTCGCGGTCAGGGGAAGCCTCGGGATTCCCTCTGCAGGCGGCGCTGTGGGGGCTCAGGGGGGACAGGTTTTGGTACTCACAGTATCAGAGTAGTCCTGGGGTCCCTCCTGAGGTGTTGGATCGCCACCAGTCGAGTCGGGGTCGCCGGGTGCAGTGTTGCAAGTCTCACGCTTCTTGCGGGGAGCTTGCAGGGATCTTTAAAGTTGCTGGAAACAAAGTTGCAGCTTTTCTTGGAGCAGGTCCGCTGTCCTCGGGAGTTTCTTGTCTTTTCGAAGCAGGGGCAGTCCTCAGAGGATGTCGAGGTCGCTGGTCCCTTCGGAAGGCGTCGCTGGAGCAGGATCTTTGGAAGGCAGGAGACAGGCCGGTGAGTTTCTGGAGCCAAGGCAGTTGTCGTCTTCTGGTCTTCCGCTGCAGGGGTTTTCAGCTGGGCAGTCCTTCTTCTCGTTGCAGGAATCTAATTTTCTAGGGTTCAGGGTAGCCCTTAAATACTAAATTTAAGGGCGTGTTTAGGTCTGGGGGGTTAGTAGCCAATGGCTACTAGCCCTGAGGGTGGGTACACCCTCTTTGTGCCTCCTCCCAAGGGGAGGGGGTCACAATCCTAACCCTATTGGGGGAATCCTCCATCTGCAAGATGGAGGATTTCTAAAAGTTAGAGTCACCTCAGCTCAGGACACCTTAGGGGCTGTCCTGACTGGCCAGTGACTCCTCCTTGTTATTCTCATTATTTTCTCCGGCCTTGCCGCCAAAAGTGGGGCCTGGCCGGAGGGGGCGGGCAACTCCACTAGCTGGAGTGTCCTGCTGGGTTGGCACAAAGGAGGTGAGCCTTTGAGGCTCACCGCCAGGTGTGACAATTCCTGCCTGGGAGAGGTGTTAGCATCTCCACCCAGTGCAGGCTTTGTTACTGGCCTCAGAGTGACAAAGGCACTCTCCCCATGGGGCCAGCAACATGTCTCGGTTTGTGGCAGGCTGCTAAAACTAGTCAGCCTACACAGATAGTCGGTTAAGTTTCAGGGGGCACCTCTAAGGTGCCCTCTGTGGTGTATTTTACAATAAAATGTACACTGGCATCAGTGTGCATTTATTGTGCTGAGAAGTTTGATACCAAACTTCCCAGTTTTCAGTGTAGCCATTATGGTGCTGTGGAGTTCGTGTTTGACAGACTCCCAGACCATATACTCTTATGGCTACCCTGCACTTACAATGTCTAAGGTTTTGTTTAGACACTGTAGGGGTACCATGCTCATGCACTGGTACCCTCACCTATGGTATAGTGCACCCTGCCTTAGGGCTGTAAGGCCTGCTAGAGGGGTGTCTTACCTATACTGCATAGGCAGTGAGAGGCTGGCATGGCACCCTGAGGGGAGTGCCATGTCGACTTACTCGTTTTGTCCTCACTAGCACACACAAGCTGGTAAGCAGTGTGTCTGTGCTGAGTGAGAGGTCTCCAGGGTGGCATAAGACATGCTGCAGCCCTTAGAGACCTTCCTTGGCATCAGGGCCCTTGGTACTAGAAGTACCAGTTACAAGGGACTTATCTGGATGCCAGGGTCTGCCAATTGTGGATACAAAAGTACAGGTTAGGGAAAGAACACTGGTGCTGGGGCCTGGTTAGCAGGCCTCAGCACACTTTCAATTGTAAACATAGCATCAGCAAAGGCAAAAAGTCAGGGGGCAACCATGCCAAGGAGGCATTTCCTTACACAACCCCCCCCCAAACGAAAGAGGATGAGACTAACCTTTCCCAAGAGAGTCTTCATTTTCTAAGTGGAAGAACCTGGAAAGGCCATCTGCATTGGCATGGGCAGTCCCAGGTCTGTGTTCCACTATAAAGTCCATTCCCTGTAGGGAGATGGACCACCTCAACAGTTTAGGATTTTCACCTTTCATTTGCATCAGCCATTTGAGAGGTCTGTGGTCAGTTTGAACTAGGAAGTGAGTCCCAAAGAGGTATGGTCTCAGCTTCTTCAGGGACCAGACCACAGCAAAGGCCTCCCTCTCAATGGCACTCCAACGCTGCTCCCTGGGGAGTAACCTCCTGCTAATGAAAGCAACAGGCTGGTCAAGGCCATCATCATTTGTTTGGGACAAAACTGCCCCTATCCCATGTTCAGAGGCATCAGTCTGCACAATGAACTGCTTAGAATAATCTGGAGCTTTGAGAACTGGTGCTGAGCACATTGCCTGTTTCAGGGTCTCAAAGGCCTGTTGGCAGTCCACAGTCCAGTTCACTTTCTTGGGCATTTTCTTGGAGGTGAGCTCAGTGAGGGCTGTCACAATGGATCCATATCCCTTCACAAACCTCCTGTAGTACCCAGTCAAGCCAAGGAATGCCCTGACTTGAGTCTGGGTTTTTGGAGCTACCCAGTCCAGAATGGTCTGGATCTTGGGTTGGAGTGGCTGCACTTGGCCTCCACCTACAAGGTGGCCCAAGTAAACCACGGTTCCCTGCCCTATCTGGCATTTGGATGCCTTGATAGAGAGGCCTGCAGATTGCAGAGCCTTCAAAACCTTCCTCAGGTGGACCAGGTGATCCTGCCAGGTGGAGCTAAAGACAGCAATATCATCAAGATAAGCTGTGCTAAAGGACTCCAAGCCAGCAAGGACTTGATTCACCAACCTTTGGAAGGTGGCAGGGGCATTCTTTAAACCAAAGGGCATAACAGTAAACTGATAATGCCCATCAGGTGTGGAGAATGCTGTCTTTTCTTTTGCTCCAGGTGCCATTTTTATTTGCCAGTACCCTGCTGTCAAGTCAAAGGTACTTAGAAATTTGGCAGCACCTAATTTATCAATGAGCTCATCAGCTCTTGGAATTGGATGAGCATCTGTCTTGGTGACAGAATTGAGCCCTCTGTAGTCCACACAAAACCTCATCTCTTTCTTTCCATCTGTGGTGTGAGGTTTGGGGACTAAGACCACTGGGCTAGCCCAGGGGCTGTCAGAGCGCTCAATGACTCCCAATTCCAGCATCTTGTGGACTTCCACCTTGATGCTTTCCTTAACATGGTCAGACTGTCTAAAGATTTTGTTCTTGACAGGCATGCTGTCTCCTGTGTCCACATCATGGGTACACAGGTGTGTCTGACCAGGGGTTAAGGAGAAGAGTTCAGGAAACTGTTGTAGGACTCTCCTACAATCAGCTTGCTGTTGGCCAGAGAGGGTGTCTGAGTAGATCACTCCATCTACTGTACCATCTTTTGGGTCTGATGACAGAAGATCAGGGAGAGGTTCACTCTCTGCCTCCTGATCCTCATCTGTTACCATCAACAGATTGACATCAGCCCTGTCGTGGAAGAGCTTAAGGCGGTTTACATGGATCACCCTTTTGGGGCTCCTGCTTGTGCCCAGGTCCACCAAGTAGGTGACCTGACTCTTCCTCTCTAGTACTGGGTAAGGGCCACTCCATTTGTCCTGGAGTGCCCTGGGAGCCACAGGCTCCAGAACCCAGACTTTCTGCCCTGGTTGGAACTCAACCAGTGCAGCCTTTTGGTCATACCAAAACTTCTGGAGCTGTTGGCTGGCCTCAAGGTTTTTGGTTGCCTTTTCCATGTACTCTGCCATTCTAGAGCGAAGGCCAAGTACATAGTCCACTATGTCCTGTTTAGGCTCATGGAGAGGTCTCTCCCAGCCTTCTTTAACAAGGGCAAGTGGTCCCCTTACAGGATGACCAAACAGAAGTTCAAAGGGTGAGAACCCTACTCCCTTCTGTGGTACCTCCCTGTAAGCGAAAAGCAGACATGGCAGGAGGACATCCCATCTCCTTTTGAGTTTTTCTGGGAGCCCCATGATCATGCCTTTTAATGTCTTGTTGAATCTCTCAACTAAGCCATTAGTTTGTGGATGGTAAGGTGTAGTGAATTTATAAGTCACTCCACACTCATTCCACATGTGCTTTAGGTATGCTGACATGAAGTTGGTACCTCTGTCAGACACCACCTCCTTAGGGAAACCCACTCTGGTAAAGATACCAATGAGGGCCTTGGCTACTGCAGGGGCAGTAGTCGACCTAAGGGGAATAGCTTCAGGATACCTGGTAGCATGATCCACTACTACCAGGATATACATATTTCCTGAGGCTGTGGGAGGTTCCAGTGGACCAACTATGTCCACACCCACTCTTTCAAAGGGCACCCCCACCACTGGAAGTGGAATGAGGGGGGCCTTTGGGTGCCCACCTGTCTTACCACTGGCTTGACAGGTGGGGCAGGAGAGGCAAAACTCCTTAACCATGTTGGACATATTGGGCCAGTAGAAGTGGTTGACTAACCTCTCCCACGTCTTGGTTTGTCCCAAATGTCCAGCAAGGGGAATGTCATGGGCCAATGTTAGGATGAACTCTCTGAACAGCTGAGGCACTACCACTCTCCTAGTGGTACCAGGTTTGGGGTCTCTGGCCTCAGTGTACAGGAGCCCATCTTCCCAATAGACCCTATGTGTTCCATTTTTCTTGCCTTTGGACTCTTCAGCAGCTTGCTGCCTAAGGCCTTCAAGAGAGGGACAGGTTTCTTGTCCCTTACACAGCTCTTCCCTTGAGGGTCCCCCTGGGCCTAAGAGCTCAACCTGATAAGGTTCAAGTTCCAAAGGCTCAGTTCCCTCAGAGGGCAGAACTTCTTCCTGAGAAGAGAGGTTCCCTTTCTTTTGCTGTGTTGCAGTTGGTTTCCCAACTGACTTTCCTGTTCTCTTGGTAGGCTGGGCCATTTTTCCAGACTCCAGCTCTACTTTTTCACCCTGTGCCTTGCACTGTGCTCTCGTTTTCACACACACCAGTTCAGGGATACCCAGCATTGCTGCATGGGTTTTTAGCTCTACCTCAGCCCATGCTGAGGACTCCAGGTCATTTCCAAGCAGACAGTCCACTGGGATATTTGAGGAGACCACCACCTGTTTCAGGCCATTGACCCCTCCCCATTCTAAAGTAACCATTGCCATGGGATGTACTTTTCTCTGATTGTCAGCGTTGGTGACTGTGTAAGTTTTTCCAGTCAGGTATTGGCCAGGGGAAACCAGTTTCTCTGTCACCATGGTGACACTGGCACCTGTATCCCTCAGGCCCTCTATTCTAGTCCCATTAATTAAGAGTTGCTGTCTGTATTTTTGCATGTTAGGCGGCCAGACAGCTAGTGTGGCTAAATCCACCCCACCCTCAGAAACTAGAGTAGCTTCAGTGTGGACCCTGATTTGCTCTGGGCACACTGTTGATCCCACTTGGAGACTAGCCATACCAGTGTTACCTGGATGGGAGTTTGGAGTGCAACCTTTCTTGGGACAGGCCTTGTCTCCAGTTTGGTGTCCATGCTGTTTACAGCTATGACACCAGGCCTTTTTGGGATCAAAGTTTTTACCCTTGTACCCATTGTTTTGTGAAGAGGCTCTGGGCCCACCCTCCTGTGCAGGTTTTTGGGGGCCTGTAGAAGACTCTTTACTATTTTTAGTTTTGGTTGTCTCATCACCCTTCTGCTGGGGAGTCTTTGTGACCCCTTTCTTTTGGTCACCCCCTGTTGAAGTCTTGGACACCCTTGTCTTGACCCAATGGTCCGCCTTCTTTCCCAATTCTTGGGGAGAAATTGGTCCTAGGTCTACCAGATGCTGATGCAGTTTATCATTGAAACAATTACTTAACAGGTGTTCTTTCACAAATAAATTGTACAGCCCATCATAATTACTTACACCACTACCTTGAATCCAACCATCTAGTGTTTTCACTGAGTAGTCAACAAAGTCAACCCAGGTCTGGCTCGAGGATTTTTGAGCCCCTCTGAACCTAATCCTGTACTCCTCAGTGGAGAATCCAAAGCCCTCAATCAGGGTACCCTTCATGAGGTCATAAGATTCTGCATCTTGTCCAGAGAGTGTGAGGAGTCTATCCCTACACTTTCCTGTGAACATTTCCCAAAGGAGAGCACCCCAGTGAGATCTGTTCACTTTTCTGGTTACACAAGCCCTCTCAAAAGCTGTGAACCATTTGGTGATGTCATCACCATCTTCATATTTAGTTACAATCCCTTTAGGGATTTTCAACATGTCAGGAGAATCTCTGACCCTATTTATGTTGCTGCCACCATTGATGGGTCCTAGGCCCATCTCTTGTCTTTCCCTCTCTATGGCTAGGATCTGTCTTTCCAAAGCCAATCTTTTGGCCATCCTGGCTAACTGGATGTCCTCTTCACTGGAGTTATCCTCAGTGATTTCAGAGTTGTTGGTCCCTCCTGTGAGGGAACCAGCATCTCTGACTATTATTTGTGGAGTCAGGGCTTGAGAAGCCCTGCTCTCCCTAAGTAGGACTGGAGGGGGGGAATTTCCCTCCAAGTCACTATCTTCATCCTCTGAGTTGCCATCCTCAGAGGGGTTGGCCTTTTCAAACTCTGCCAAAAGCTCCTGGAGCTGTACTTTGGTAGGTTTGGGGCCCATTGCTATTTTCTTTAGTTTACAGAGTGACCTTAGCTCTCTCATCTGTAGATGGAGGTAAGGTGTGGTGTCGAGTTCCACCACATTCACATCTGTGCTAGACATTATGCTTCTAAAAGTTGGAATACTTTTTAAGAAACTAAAACTGGTTCTAGAATCTAATTCAAACTTTTAACAAACTTTTACTCTCTAAAAGACAATGCTAAACAGGGACTTAACACACAAGGCCCTAGCAGGACTTTTAAGAATTTTGAAAAATTTCAAATTGCAAAAATCAATTTCTAATGACAATTTTGGAATTTGTCGTGTGATCAGGTATTGGCTGAGTAGTCCAGCAAATGCAAAGTCTTGTACCCCACCGCTGATCCACCAATGTAGGAAGTTGTCTCTGTATGTGCTATTTCAAAGTAAGGAATAGCATGCACAGAGTCCAAGGGTTCCCCTTAGAGGTAAAATAGTGGTAAAAATAGATAATACTAATGCTCTATTTTGTGGTAGTGTGGTCGAGCAGTAGGCTTATCCAAGGAGTAGTGTTAAGCATTTGTTGTACATACACAAGACAATAAATGAGGTACACACACTCAGAGACAAATCCAGCCAATAGGTTTTTATATAGAAAAATATCTTTTCTTAGTTTATTTTAAGAACCACAGGTTCAAATTCTACATGTAATATCTCATTCGAAAGGTATTGCAGGTAAGTACTTTAGGAACTTCAAATCATCAAAATTGCATGTATACTTTTCAAGTTATTGACAAATAGCTGTTTTAAAAGTGGACACTTAGTGCAATTTTCACAGTTCCTAGGGGAGGTAAGTATTTGTTAGATTAACCAGGTAAGTAAGACACTTACAGGGCTCAGTTCTTGGTCCAAGGTAGCCCACCGTTGGGGGTTCAGAGCAACCCCAAAGTCACCACACCAGCAGCTCAGGGCCGGTCAGGTGCAGAGTCCAAAGTGGTGCCCAAAACACATAGGCTAGAATGGAGAGAAGGGGGGTGCCCCGGTTCCGGTCTGCTTGCAGGTAAGTACCCGCGTCTTCGGAGGGCAGACCAGGGGGGTTTTGTAGGGCACCGGGGGGGGACACAAGTCCACACAGAAATTTCACCCTCAGCGGCGCGGGGGCGTCCGGGTGCAGTGTAGAAACAAGCGTCGGGTTCGCAATGTTAGTCTATGAGAGATCTCGGGATCTCTTCAGCGCTGCAGGCAGGCAAGGGGGGGATTCCTCGGGGAAACCTCCACTTGGGCAAGGGAGAGGGACTCCTGGGGGTCACTTCTCCAGTGAAAGTCCGGTCCTTCAGGTCCTGGGGGCTGCGGGTGCAGGGTCTCTCCCAGGTGTCGGGACTTTAGGTTCAAAAGAGTCGCG
Source organism: Pleurodeles waltl (assembly GCF_031143425.1). Lineage (NCBI taxonomy): Eukaryota > Metazoa > Chordata > Amphibia > Caudata > Salamandridae > Pleurodeles > Pleurodeles waltl. The sequence continues at coordinate 68,242,155 of NC_090439.1, forward strand.
GTCAGGGGAAGCCTCGGGATTCCCTCTGCAGGCGGCGCTGTGGGGGCTCAGGGGGGACAGGTTTTGGTACTCACAGTATCAGAGTAGTCCTGGGGTCCCTCCTGAGGTGTTGGATCGCCACCAGTCGAGTCGGGGTCGCCGGGTGCAGTGTTGCAAGTCTCACGCTTCTTGCGGGGAGCTTGCAGGGATCTTTAAAGTTGCTGGAAACAAAGTTGCAGCTTTTCTTGGAGCAGGTCCGCTGTCCTCGGGAGTTTCTTGTCTTTTCGAAGCAGGGGCAGTCCTCAGAGGATGTCGAGGTCGCTGGTCCCTTCGGAAGGCGTCGCTGGAGCAGGATCTTTGGAAGGCAGGAGACAGGCCGGTGAGTTTCTGGAGCCAAGGCAGTTGTCGTCTTCTGGTCTTCCGCTGCAGGGGTTTTCAGCTGGGCAGTCCTTCTTCTCGTTGCAGGAATCTAATTTTCTAGGGTTCAGGGTAGCCCTTAAATACTAAATTTAAGGGCGTGTTTAGGTCTGGGGGGTTAGTAGCCAATGGCTACTAGCCCTGAGGGTGGGTACACCCTCTTTGTGCCTCCTCCCAAGGGGAGGGGGTCACAATCCTAACCCTATTGGGGGAATCCTCCATCTGCAAGATGGAGGATTTCTAAAAGTTAGAGTCACCTCAGCTCAGGACACCTTAGGGGCTGTCCTGACTGGCCAGTGACTCCTCCTTGTTATTCTCATTATTTTCTCCGGCCTTGCCGCCAAAAGTGGGGCCTGGCCGGAGGGGGCGGGCAACTCCACTAGCTGGAGTGTCCTGCTGGGTTGGCACAAAGGAGGTGAGCCTTTGAGGCTCACCGCCAGGTGTGACAATTCCTGCCTGGGAGAGGTGTTAGCATCTCCACCCAGTGCAGGCTTTGTTACTGGCCTCAGAGTGACAAAGGCACTCTCCCCATGGGGCCAGCAACATGTCTCGGTTTGTGGCAGGCTGCTAAAACTAGTCAGCCTACACAGATAGTCGGTTAAGTTTCAGGGGGCACCTCTAAGGTGCCCTCTGTGGTGTATTTTACAATAAAATGTACACTGGCATCAGTGTGCATTTATTGTGCTGAGAAGTTTGATACCAAACTTCCCAGTTTTCAGTGTAGCCATTATGGTGCTGTGGAGTTCGTGTTTGACAGACTCCCAGACCATATACTCTTATGGCTACCCTGCACTTACAATGTCTAAGGTTTTGTTTAGACACTGTAGGGGTACCATGCTCATGCACTGGTACCCTCACCTATGGTATAGTGCACCCTGCCTTAGGGCTGTAAGGCCTGCTAGAGGGGTGTCTTACCTATACTGCATAGGCAGTGAGAGGCTGGCATGGCACCCTGAGGGGAGTGCCATGTCGACTTACTCGTTTTGTCCTCACTAGCACACACAAGCTGGTAAGCAGTGTGTCTGTGCTGAGTGAGAGGTCTCCAGGGTGGCATAAGACATGCTGCAGCCCTTAGAGACCTTCCTTGGCATCAGGGCCCTTGGTACTAGAAGTACCAGTTACAAGGGACTTATCTGGATGCCAGGGTCTGCCAATTGTGGATACAAAAGTACAGGTTAGGGAAAGAACACTGGTGCTGGGGCCTGGTTAGCAGGCCTCAGCACACTTTCAATTGTAAACATAGCATCAGCAAAGGCAAAAAGTCAGGGGGCAACCATGCCAAGGAGGCATTTCCTTACAAAAGGTATTGCAGGTAAGTACTTTAGGAACTTTGAATAATCACAATAGCATATATACTTTTCAAATAACACACATATAGCTATTTTAAAACTAGACACAATGCAATTTTCACAGTTCCTAGGGGAGGTAAGTAATTGTTAGTTCCTGCAGGTAAGTAAACCACCTACGGGGTTCAAGTTTGGGTCCAAGGTAGCCCACCGTTGGGGGTTCAGAGCAACCCCAAAGTTACCACACCAGCAGCTCAGGGCCGGTCAGGTGCAGAGTTCAAAGTGGAGCCCAAAAAACATAGGCTTCAATGGAGAAGGGGGTGCCCCGGTTCCAGTCTGCCAGCAGGTAAGTACCCGCCTCTTCGGAGGGCAGACCAGGGGGGTTTTGTAGGGCACCGGGGGTGGGGGGGGGGTCACAAGTTAGCACAGAAAGTACACCCTCAGCAGCACGGGGGCGGCCGGGTGCAGTGTGCAAACACACGTCGGGTTTTCAATTGAAATCAATGGGAGACCAAGGGGTCTCTTCAGCGATGCAGGCAGGCAAGGGGGGGGCTCCTCGGGGTCACTCCTGCACTGGAGTTCCGATCCTTCAGGTGCTGGGGGCTGCGGGTGCAGGGTCTTTTCCAGGCGTCGGGATCTGAGTCAGGCAGTCGCGGTCAGGGGGAGCATCAGGATTCCCTCTCCAGGCGTCGCTGTGGGAGCTCAGGGGGGACAACTTTGGTTACTCACAGTCTCTGAGTCGCCGGAGGGTCCTCCCTGAAGTGTTGTTTCTCCACCAGTCGAGTCGGGGTCGCCGGGTGCAGGGTTGCAAGTCTCAGGCTTCTGGCGGGAAACGCTGTTGTCTTTAAGTTGCTCCTTTGGAAACAAAGTTGCAGTCTTGGGTGAACAGGGCCGCTGTTCTCTGGAGTTTCTTGGTCCTTTTAGAGCAGGGCAGTCCTCTGAGGATTCAGAGGTCGCTGGTCCTGGGAAAAGCGTCGCTGGAGCAGTTTTCTTCCGAAGGGGGAGACAGGCCGGTAGAGCTGGGGCCAAGGCAGTTGGTGTCTCCGTCTTCTCTGCAGGGTTTTTCAGCTCAGCAGTCCTCTTCTTCTTAGGTTGCAGGAATCTGCTTTCCTAGGTTCAGGGGAGCCCTTAAATACTAAATTTAAGGGCGTGTTTAGGTCTGGGGTGTTAGTAGCCAATGGCTACTAGCCCTGAGGGTGGGTACACCCTCTTTGTGCCTCCTCCCGAGGGGAGGGGGTCACACTCCTATCCCTATTTAGGGAATCCTCCATCTGCAAGATGGAGGATTTCTAAAAGTTAGAGTCACCTCAGCTCAGGACACCTTAGGGGCTGTCCTGACTGGCCAGTGACTCCTCCTTGTTATTCTCATTATTTCCTCCTGCCTTGCCGCCAAAAGTGGGGCCGTGGCCGGAGGGAACGGGCAACTCCACTAGCTGGAATGCCCTGTGGTGCTGGAACAAAGGGGGTGAGCCTTTGAGGCTCACCGCCAGGTGTTACAGCTCCTGCCTGGGGGAGGTGATAGCATCTCCACCCAGTGCAGGCTTTGTTACTAGCCACAGAGTGACAAAGGCACTCTCCCTATGTGACCTGCAACATGTCTGGAGTGTGGCAGGCTGCTAAAACCAGTCAGCCTACACGGGTAGTTGGTTAAGGTTTCAGGGGGCACCTCTAAGGTGCCCTCTGGGGTGTAGTTTACAATAAAATGTACACTGGCATCAGTGTGCATTTATTGTGCTGAGAAGTTTTACACCAAACTTCACAGTTTTCAGTGTAGCCATTATGGTGCTGTGGAGTTCGTGGTTGACAGACTCCCAGACCATATACTCTTATGGCTACCCTGCACTTACAATGTCTAAGGTTTTGCTTAGACACTGTAGGGGCACAGTGCTCATGCACTGGTGCCCTCACCTATGGTATAGTGCACCCTGCCTTAGGGCTGTAAGGCCTGCTAGAGGGGTGACTTATCTATACTGCATAGGCAGTGTGAGGTTGGCATGGCACCCTGAGGGGAGTGCCATGTCGACTTACTCGTTTTGTCCTCACCACCACACACAAGCTGGCAAGCAGTGTGTCTGTGCTGAGTGAGGGGTCCCCAGGGTGGCATAAGATATGCTGCAGCCCTTAGAGACCTTCCCTGGCATCAGGGCCCTTGGTACCAGGGGTACCAGTTACAAGGGACTTACCTGGATGCCAGGGTGTGCCAATTGTGAAAACAAAAGTACAGGTTAGGGAAAGAACACTGGTGCTGGGGCCTGGTTAGCAGGCCTCAACACACTTTCAAAATCAAAACATAGCATCAGCAAAGGCAAAAAGTCAGGGGGTAGCCATGCCAAGGAGGCATTTCCTTACAAGGAACAAACATGAAGAGGAAGGAAAGCCAGTGAATAAGAAGCAAACAACAAAGTTAACCAATGGAAGTAGTATGAGGGCTCTCAGTCCACAGTAAGTTCTTGGTATAGCCCACAAAAGCTAATTAGCAACCAGTCAGCTAAAGGCTGTATGGAATGCAAGCCCTAAAAACATATGTGCTTCTACTGAAAACCCCAGTAGAGAAGAGGAAGGTTGTGTCATGCTCATCACTCAAAGGAGACCTTAGAATTGTGTAGGAAGCTTGTGTTATTAGTGACTTTGGCCTCCTCAGAACAGAACAACCACTAGCCTTCCAACTTAAAATATCTGGAATTTATTAGGAAGAAGGAAAAAGAAAGAAGGCTCAATACCCCCATAACCGTGTCTCCCTGTGGAGCTGGACTCAGTGGCCTCAGAGTGAGTGTAACAAATTGATGGTGTATTGCACCAGAAAGAAGGGAAACTTGATCATGATAATGACACAAATATACCTGCCTATACTAAGGATGATGTGAAGCACTGTCAAAAGACATATCATATCTCCACACCAAGGAATGGGAGAACTTGTTGGCTCCATATGTTAAAGGTAGACTAGATAAGTCCAGTACCACCATACAAGCTACCGGGGAACTCCCAGGACCCCAAGGGCAGCTCTGGGCGTCAATGGTAAACGCTGAGGAGCGATGTAGAGGCTATAAACTTCCAGGCCAATAAAATGGACATTCAGATCAGCCTTCTGAACACTCTGGCCATTTAAGCGGCAGGAATTGACAGAAAAAAACCTGAACACCCTGGTAAAAAAGGAACAGGACGAGGGGGCGCTCAAGAATTATATCACAGGTGTAACTGCTCCCCGGTTTTTGACATGTTAGCCTCATTACCAGAGGTGATGACAAACAAACCCATTGCGGTACTTGAAGGAAGTAGCCAATGGCAGATCTCAGTAGAGAAATATTTTGTACAAAGGGACAAGATTCAAAGGCAATAGTACCCCATTAGAAGGCAAAGTAGGGGCAAATTTATGGAACAGGCATCATTACATTGTCCAACTACAACACTTTATTCAGGATTTAAAGCAGTACATTGGTGTGTGTAAAGCTCTGGGGGTAATGGTCTGTGACTGGCACACATTTGAATGGGCGTTGGTTGGACTAAAACGAGAATACGGTACATGCTACCAGACAAGTATCTTTACCCAGCGGCAGTAACATTGTAGAGTTCTGCACATATCGGTAAAGGTGACTTACTGAACGACTATGTTTTAAGTTTTAAAAAAAAGACAATGTTTTAATAAAAAGAATATATGCAACGAAGTCATGTCAGACTTGTATGGTGTGTAAAGCTCTAGAGGAGATACAAAGTTCCACTGTACCCATCACCGAGAAGAAGCGGATGTAGTGAAAAAGAAGGCATGCTCAGAATTCAAGATTGGAAATTCTGTGCAGAAATAAAATTAACATTGGTTGACGCATTGCTGATTCGCATTTATGAGCATGAGAGATTCTCCTGGCACAAAACCAAAAATTGAGCTCCGTGGAGTAGTTACAGGGAGACCAATGAGAGAGGGGATGGGGTTCCAGAAAGCGAAATTACAGTTTATATGTCACACAAACTCATGAGAGACTACTGTTTTCCGTGACTCAAGCATTTCACAGATGGGAAATCAGGGAATTCCTTAAGTCTGATGGGTCACCAGTAATTCACAAAGACTTACTACTGCAACTGGCAAAAGCCTTAGCGTTACCTTCAAACGGATTGGTTCATTCCCTACCATGCACATTGTAGAGCGTGCAGTATGGTAACGGTACAGTACACATCCACACTAAAAGTGATCACATCAACAATACCAACAATTGCAGGTATCTCAGATGAGGATTTCAGAGATGAAATGGGATACTATTAGTCTGAACTAACAGAAACTGCAAAGTTCTTTTCTAAACAGGTAACAAAGAAGTGTACCACTGCAGCCCTCCAGCCTGGGCCCCTAGCAAATTGTCAATAAGTGTACATCAGCAATTTTAATCAGAAATTGAGAGACCCGAATTCAATAACCTCTTCTCAGGGACAATGAGTAGCCCCGCAGCGATAAAAGTAGATGGCAGGAAGCCATGGATCCACTTATCAGATGTTTGACTGGACCCTGCCATGAATCAGACATCTACACAGACAAAAGGAGAAAGGCGGAGAGCAGTGGATCAACTGTAAAAAACCCTCCCTCCAATGCAAAAGTGGAACACTTTCTTGAATCTGTAAAGACACAGAATTTTTGTTTTATTTTTCCTTTTGTGTATTTTTATTATGCTGCTTACCTTGCCCTTTTACAATGGCTAATGCCTAAGATTATGTCAAAATGTCAGGCACCTCCAGAGCGAAATAGCTACACATATCAATGTATCTCATAGCATCCATGGTAGTGTATTAGACAATATGTGATATCAACAGATGTCACAAATAGGACTGCAAAGCACCAATGAATCATACTTTCTACACTCATTGATACCCCCACACTACAGGGTCAAATAGATTACACTCAACTAGAGAGGTATTTACCTCCCCCCTGGGAACAGCCTTATGCCTCTTGCAAAGCTGCCTATGTAGGATTAAGACCCAAAGGCAGCCAAAATGTGCAGGTAGCACATTTTAGGATCAATGTCACTAAGTATAACACCCTAGTAGAAACATTACATATTCTCACAGATTGGCAGGACATTAAGGACCAAATAGGACAAATTAAGAAATGGCTTATCACAAGTACAAAGAATGAACATAAGCAGTTCTGGACTTATGCTTTTTAGCGGTGGCGCACCCGCCCACCGGGTGCAACAATTATTTAGTAAAGCCCTTATCCCCAGACTGTGCATGTAGGCCAGGACTCAAAATCATTGGATCAGTCTATGCCTATGATCAGCAGCTCCCCAATATCAAGTTTAAACGTAGGGCCATATCCCTATGGAATAGCAATGATATTAGTCAGGACGCAATAAGAAAGTGTGCACGTACATGGGCCAACAACAATGCACGATACACATGGGTGGATGATGCAGTAAACCCCAGGTCATTCATGAGATTAATATCTTTATGTTTCAGAGGGAATAGCATCATGAATGTAGGGAAAACACCAACTGCAATTCCACAATATACAACGCTGACATGCAGAGCTGAAGAAACTATTCTGGCATTGTGGGGAACTGCTACATACCCAGTTGCCACTGAACTGGAAAGGCCTCAACTATTTGGTCATCTTGCACACCACTTCCTGTGATGACAGGAATGCGCACAAATAGTCTAACCACTGACAATCGCTCGGGAAGAATTCCTACCCATCATTTTTCACCCACTGTACCACTCTAGACAAAGCCCTACCTTATGCAAATCAGTACTAAAAAAATGCTCCTTATGAGTCGTCCACCTCGAGCTGCTAGGCGAGGACCTCTTCAGAAGGGACCACTAGTAACTCCAGACAGCTTTCAGCCACACCGTGAAGTACATTTTGAATTCTATGACACAGCTGAGCAAGGGACCCATGTCTGGGAATACCAGTGGCCACGTACAGCATTAAATCCATCCCACAAAAGGTGATGGGAGGCATACTGGTAATCACTCGCGGTAGCATTACAAAACATAACGTTTTACCCACTGTGCTACTCTACACAAAGGTCCACCTTATGCAAATCGATACTGGCCCTGCTCCTAGTGTTCTATGTCAATATCCTAAATGACCAACCATATGCCCAGACGTGGGTCCCTTGTACCAAGTTGCACCTATCTGAAAAGGCACACTCATGTGGCAAAGGGTTTTGGGTTGGTTGTTTTCCGGTTCAGGGAAATATCAGACTTCGCTGTAGATAACTTAATTGTTTTAACTGCTACTTTTTAGCGAAAACGGTGAGGCTGCTGCGTCGCTTAGTTCAACTGACCTGTCGCGGTACAATGTGCAGCCGCGTGCCTGACCTCAACATGGCCGCAGAATTACGACTTCGCGCCAGGAAACTACGTTCCCGTGGCACAATACCCAAAGACGCGCGCGATCACGGAGCAGTGGGCTTGGATACTCTACGAATAAAAGCGAAGCACAAACCGGAGGAGAGTATGGCGGCCCTCAGAATTCAAATTGCACCGATCAAAAGTTCTCCTTACCTGTTCACAGCAACACGCGAACACTTTCTGAGGAGGTGCGCCAGAAGCTTAGGACCACAAACCTTTTCCGTGGCGCAGTGAAAATGGCCTCCCTCTGACTTCCGTTCTGTGCGGATAAGGCGTTGTCGTGACGTAAACCCATATCCACATCCGGCAGGCAGAGCGATCTAAGCTTTTCAGGAGAAAGGGAGACAACGGTCTCCAGGCAACTTGCGACGCGCTTCCCCGTTAGCGGCATACAGCTCAGGCTGGACTTGGCTGTAACGCGTTGCTTTTGGTGCCCCTGCAACGAGTCATATTTTTTTTTACCGTAATCCTAACGGTCATAAAAAAAATATGAAGTTCACTCAGAGGTTTGTTTCAAGAGGGTGGACACTTAGCGTAAACACCTTATTTAAATCAAACCTCCACATATTCTTCATTGGTAGTGAAAGGCAGTAGGAGAGGTCTCATTGCAGGACGTCTGTAGAATAAGTAGGGTGACCAGAATTTCAGAACAAAAAAAAAATTAAGTGAATGGACGTAGAAATGGCAATACATTTATATATTTAGCCGTTTATGCTTTTTTATACAGTGCGAACATTACGCAGGCCGCTTTACAATAGAACGAAAGAACATTATATGAGAAATTTAGAGTAACATGGTAGTGACAACGCGTCCCACCTTTGATAATTTAACTTCCACTGGGACTTGTTTTAGGCCAATGAACCTTTTGACCCTGATTGGAGACACCTTAAGACGAGATATCTATTCAGCATTTCAATCAATAGATCAATAACCTCATCAATATTCACAGTAGCAAATCAATCAAATTAGTTAATGGCATTAATAAAAAGTGAAACACTACATGACCTTTCAGCCATGAATAACCACATAAATTTAGTAAGATTCAAGATATTTATTCCCTATTTGTTACACTCTACTAGCAAGTTTATTAATCTCAATACCAGAAAGTACATTAACAATGTCACAATATGGCAACTTGAATAAGACTTAAGCAAAGCAAAGCTTATAAACATTAGAACAAAACACAGAGTCAACATGTATCTATTTTAGCAGAGTATCATTAGTACAATATTCAACAAAGCAAAGATTCAGTCATTTGTCTATTTTCATTCGTCTTAGTGAACTCCTTAACTAACCTCTAATTAGCATCAGCATGTTGGGCTTCATGCAAAATAATTTAGCAACACAAATTTAGAAAACATCTAACTATGGACTCTATCAAAAGAGAAGTTGGTACCTAGAAAGAAAAGGCAAACAGACATTTACAATTTTATTATCATATAGTTACCCTCTGTAACGGGTCAGCATACAGAGTCAGTCTTCGTCCTCAGGATAGCAATCGATTCGCCATCAGCCAGGATAAACAGCAAAGTCTCAGCAAACAGGGCAGAAAGTTCTTCCCTCATAAGGAGGAGAAGTAATTATCAGGCAAGGCAGGAAGCGTGAGGATGGTTTAGGACATCAGGCAATAAAGCCTCAAGGCAGAACAGAATGGCAGGATAAAAGGCACGCAAAGAGCAAATGGCGTAGGATGGCTCGCAATGGCTAAGTAATGGCTGGCTTCTCCTTGTGACTTGTCATTATATCAAATTCATCGAACAAACCCTTAATTTCCAATTGGGCAATATCGGGTGCATCACTATCTCTGTCCAATAGTCCGTTGATCACCTTACCAGAATTTTCCACCTAAGACAGTTCTCATGCAGTTCATTGGCTCTTGTGATTTGCGTCTTCATCGGGTAAAATGGCAGGTAAGAAAGTTACACGCGTTGTTTCAGTCAGTAGCTCCATTGTCTTTGCCAGTTGTAGGCGACCTTGTACCTGTTGCTAATTACACTGTTGCATTCAGCAAGAATGTCTCCTTGAGCAAGTCGGGTCTCATGAGAAAGAATTTACTACGGTTACACACACACATCTCTAGCTTCTGGAAAAGTACAGCTGCATGTCCTTCAGGAAGACAGCACATTGCACGTTAGAAAAACACATTTAATATGAGACCAGGCAGCTAGGCCCGACTCTTGCTAACTAAGGCCTAGTGACTAAATTTGCAAAACCTTAATACATGAGTCATAAAGCTAGAATAAAATCACACATTAGCACATTATTAATTCATCATTAGTCAAGTTCATTAATCATCGTATACATTGATGGCCACTCCCCGTGGGCACATTTCAAACGCGGACATTAGTAGTGCATTAATTCAATTTCTCTGCAATTTCGTTCTACATTATTTTGCAAGCATATCACGTTAATATTGAATATAAAAGCTACACTCCAACAATCCCTCCTCTGATGACTCTTGTCATCACACAAATCCCTTCTTTCACAACTTTTTAATTTCCGTATCTCCTTCATTTCAATTTCTTCCTTTGATTTTGCCTTTTCATATTTTGCCCTGAACAATTTTTCCCTTTTCTTTTCTTCCCTCCTTGCATTACGTTTTGACAATTTTTCTTTAATTCTTTTGCTAATTTTGCATGATAACCATAATCTGAATACACAAGCCAAAACAATTACTATTCCCTGTATTAATTTACCCAATATCCCATGCCAAATGTTACTAAACCAACTTCCCACATGAGCAAGTCCCTTTCCAACCTTTTCCCAAACACCTGGTTCTTTCAATTCCTTCAAATCTGCACCATCTCTTGTTAGGTTAGTAAGCACACTTCTAATCTCATTACTATTGTCAGGTATGTAGGCACAACAGTGACGCTCATTGAGCATTTTACAGACTCCGCCATTTTTCGCTAAAAGAATGTCTAAAGCAAGCCTGTTTTGAAGAGTCATGGCCCTCTCCGAAGCAAGTTCAGTGTCCATCAGGAGTATAGCTCCTGTGAAATTTGTCAGCATGTTATCCACAATAGTAGACAACTTTCTAATCTTTATGGAGTTTAAGATAACTCCAATTGAAGGGATTATTGCTCCAAATATGTCTCCTACTACACCAGCAGCAGTTTCTCTCTTTTGTCTAGCACAAAGTAATTCAGTCACTTTCGGGAATTTCTTTAAATCCGCTGGCTGACAGATCTTTGGGAAAACTATTCCCAAATAACATGTCCCATACGATCCCTTTGGAAGACGGTAATAAGTGTTAAGTCCACAAATATAATAGACCCCTGGGATCGCTTGATCCATTCCATTTAGTATGAATGTCCATTTATTCTGAAACAAAAACACATGTTTACATTCACTCGTTCCTACAAACACATTGTCATAATATGATTTTGGCCGTGTTATGCAAAGCTTACCTATATGTCGCGCATCTAAAGCTAGTTTCCCTTGTTCCCTAATTCTATTGTAACTACCACTATTAATAAAGGATCCTTGCTGTAAGCCCTTTTCTATTTTACCCTTTAGAACCCTTCTTCTATCTTCAGTGTGATCTAGAAAACTCTTCTCTACGGGTGTAAGCAAGCATGTCAAATTATTGCGGTGTGCATAAGATGTACTCTAGGTTCAAAGAACCCTTTAATCAGCTTTATGGCATAATATTTATCTACACTATTCAAGTCTTCTATGATAGGCACATAAGAGAACACAAGATCATAGTTGGAGTAAAAATATTGCACTTCTTCTTGGTTATAGAAACGTGTTAGTAGCAGACTACAACTAATCCCATAAATTAGTGGCAAACTATGATATGTAACCCCCTCTTGCACTGAAACAGGAATTTGTGTACACACATAACAAGCTTTTGCATCCACAGTATCAACATACTCACTCAGCAAGCGATAGAAAAAATTAGTGGACAGTTCTCCCTTTGTGTTAGTATTCTCATTCAGATACTTCGTATCCTGTTCGAACCTCTCCCAAGGTGTTAGTGTAGCGGTCTCAGAAACTGTAGCATTGTTAGCTTCATTCTCATCCACCAATCACATCTCCACAAACAAGGCTATAATGAATATCACACACACAACACCCAGGACAACACCCAAATATTTACAACGCTTACTCCCCTCACTATCATCCCCTGCACTAGGCTTGATCTGTGAAGAATCAGAAAGTAAAGTGCTACAAATGTAAACAACAATCAACGGAGGATGGTTAAAAGCTTTTTTTTTCTTCAGCAAAGCTTAGCAAAGTCTCTCTTGAGCAAGTATTTACAGCTTTCTCATTCACTCCCAGGATCCTCGTCAATTCGGTTAGCAGCTTGTCGCAATCAGTTTTCAAATGTCAGTCCGGGTTTACAGTGTCACATCCGGTAAATTATCAGTCTCTTTTCTCAGCTTTCTTTAGCTCAATTTCAACCTAACACAGTCTCTTTTCTCTCTGGCCACATTCAGATACGATAGTATTGACCTGGGACTTCTCGATCAAAACACAATGCTAAGAACTCTTGTTGCCACTCAGATGACGTTGCATATGCCCATTTAGGACCCGCGTACCTTCTGTTTCCTATTCTCTTTCTTTTTAGTTTGCGATCACCTTGCAACTCTCCCTCGCTCAGATCTTCTTTCCTTGTTGTATCAACCTCCTCCTCAATTGTCTCCTCCATAACCACCTTTCCTTTTGTTACTTGCGATTCTGGCCACTTATCTCCTTTCAGTGTCCCTTCATTGTTGGGCTTTTCTGGTTGCCGTTCAATGCCCTCCTCTTGTGCTATGGTGTTTTCTCTTGCCGGACCTCCAAGCGGCTCAGAAGGAGTCTGGACACTCTGACCTCCCTCTGCCTCAACCCCTTCGCCTTCTGGATCTGTCAGGGGTTCAACTTCAAATCCATATCCATCTGCTTCTGGGAGAACCTCTCTTTGGGTCGGTCCTCCCTGGTGCCTCATTTGAGATAGGCTCACCGTCACCCCTCTGGATCTTGTTTACTGTTTGAGTGACCAAGCCGTCCTAAACTGGCTCTCCTTCAGTCTCAGTTGCCCTTCAATTACTCTCCGGCCCTGAGACTTCCTTTTCTGAAGTGTTATTTTTGACAATTCAATTTCCTCATCAGTTGGGCAAGTCACTTTCTTTGTGTGACTGGCATGGATCCAGTTTGGAATTCCCACACACTTCACAGCAGTGGTAGTTGTCAGTATCACTTGGTATGGACCCTTCCAACGTGGCTCCAAACACGACTTCCTCACGTGTTTCTTGACAACAACCCATTCACCAGCTTTCAGGTTGTGACCTGGATCACTTATCGGTGGCAATGTGGTTGCCTCCACCTGGTGAGAGAAAGAGCGGACCACGTCAGCCAGACCCTTGCAGTAGTCCAAAACCATATCACCTGTGATATTTACAAGAGCATTTGCAGGCCCTGCGGGTAATCTCATAGCTCGCCTATGAGAATTTCGTGAGGAGACAGTCCTGTCTTCTTGTTAGGTGTGTTTCTCATTGACATCAACACTAAGGGCAACGCATCAGGCCATTTCAAATTTGTAGCTGCACACATTTTTGCCATTCTAGACTTCAGGGTACCATTCATATGCTCCACTAGTCCTGATGCTTCAGGGCGGTAACTGCAATGCAACTTCTGTTCAATGTTCAGTGCGGCACACAAGAGCTTAACCACCTCATTGTTGAAGTGACTTCCTCTATCTGTTTCTAAAGAGATCGGAAACCTGAAACGTGGAATCAATTCCCTAAGCAGCAACTTCGCTACTGTGAGACTGTCATTTCTGCGTGTAGGGTAGGCTTCAATCCAGTGACTAAACATGCACATAATCACCAACACGTATCTCAAACCTCCACACACAGGGATCTCAATAAAATCCAGTTGCATTCTGCTAAATGGACCTCCTGCTCTCCCAATGTGGCTCAAATTCACCACGGTTCCTTTCCCCGCATTCATCTGCTGACAGATGATGCACCGGGTTCAGATTACTTCTGCGGCCTGTCTGAATTTTGGATTGAACCAATCAATTTTGAACAACCTGATCATGGCGTCTCTCCCAATGTGTGCCTGCCCATGGTAGAACCTTGCAAACTGTGACAGAAGCCTGTTCGGCAAAACCATTTTCCCCTCATCTGAAACCCACAAATCGTCTGGTCGTTGTACACACTGCATTTTGAGCCAAGAGCGTTTCTCTTCTCTACTGGCACGTCCCTGCAACAATTTTAATTTCTCCAAAGTGTCAACCACCCTTAATGCGAAACCTGTGCATGTCTCATTTTATGTTTCAGGTAACAATTCCCACTGATCCTTGAACGATATACAATTCAATGCGCAAAACCTTGCGACCTGATCTTCATATCCATTTCCCATTGACACAAAGTCTTGTGATTTCACATGAGCACTGCATTTCACCACTGCAATTTCAAGAGGTAACTGAATCGCATGCTACAATTTCTTAATTCTTTCACCATTTTTCACTGGAGAACCAGAGGAGGTCAGGAAACCCCTCTGTGACCATAATTGGCCAAAATCATGGACAATTCCAAATCCGTACCTGTTGTCAGTATATATAGTCACTTTTAGCTTGTCAGCGGCATGGCATGCCCTAGTAAGAGCAACTAATTCAGCCACTTGAGCAGAGTATACTCTTTCAAACCAAGAAGCCTTCAGGATACCAGTGATTGTACACACAGCGTATCCATCTCTCAGTACTCCTACTGAGTCTCTCAGACATGAGCCATCAACAAAGATAATGTAGTCATTTTCTTCCAATTGGGTGTCTTTAATGTCAGGTCTCGGTTTGGTGCACAGTTCTGTTACCTCAAGACAATCATGTTCTACATCCTCCACATCATCAACATCTGTATTCTCATTGGGAAGCAAAGTTTCTGGGTTCAATACAGTACATTGTTTCAATGACACATTTGGTGACCTCAATATAATGGTTTCATACTTTGTCAGTCTGGCATTTGTCATGTGCTGAGTTTTGGTTCGGGTCAACAGAATTTCGATTGAATGTGGGACCATTACTGTTAAGGGATGTCCCATCACTATGCCTTCACACTGTGTGAGGCTTTGACCAACTGCTGCAACTGCACGCAAAAAACCTGGTAAGGCTGCTGCGACTGGGTCCGAGGTAGCTGAAAAATATGCTACTGGTCGGTTTGCACCTCCATGGACCTGTGTCAAGACAGACAAAGAACAAGCATCACGTTCATGACAAAACAAGACTAAAGGTTTTGTGTAACCAGGCATACCTAAAGCTGGAGCCCTGCACATGCACTCCCTCAGCTCAATGAACGCCCTCATCTCTTTCTCGGACATAGTTAGAGTGCCTGGGCCATCCTTAACCTCCTTAACGGTCAGTCTCACCAAGGGCTAGGAGATAACTAAGAAATTCGGGATCCTTTGACGACAGTAGCCTACCATTCCCAGAAACATTCTAACATCTCTCCGAGATGTCGGGGGATTCATCTGCAATATGGCAGTCACTCTTTCCTTGGAAATTTTCCTTAACCCTTTCTCAATCAGATGGCCTAAGTATTTCACTTCCTTCTGACAGTATTGCAATTTCTTGGGGGACACCTTATGCCCATTGTTTCCCAAGTGGTTCAGTAAGGCAATGGTATCGTATTTGCAATCATCTCTTGTTTTAGATGCAATCAACAAATCATCAATGTACTGCACTAGAGTCGATTGGAAAGGCAGTTTCAACGACTCCAAGTCCTTCTTCAAGATCTGATTAAAAATGGAAGGTGACTCCGAAAACCCTTGAGGAATTCGACACCAACTGTAGACCTTGTCCAGGAATTTGAAACTGAAGAGAAATTGGCTGTCCTCATGAAGAGGCACAGAAAAGAATGCTTGAGACAGGTCAACAACTGAGAACCATTCTGCATCGCACGGAACCTGGAACATAATCACTACTGGATTTGGAACTATTGGGCAACATTTCACCACTATGTCATTTATCTGTCTCAAGTCTTGAACAATTCAGACTTTTCCACAGGGCTTTCTCAAACCCATTATAGGTGAGTTACATGGGCTGCTCATTACTTCCTTCAAGACCCCCTGCTTCACAAAGTCTGCAATTATCTGTGTCACCTGAATGAGGACATCCTGTGCCATATGGTACTGCAGCACCTGGGGAAACACAGCATTTGGCTTCACATCTACTTTGAATGGTTCCACTCCTTTTATCAGTCCCACTTCCTTTCCTGTCAAGCCCTACACTCTCTCCGTTACCATCCCCTGCAGGTCTGCGGGCAGGTCAGTCATTGTGAACATCGGGAAAAAGCTTATCAAGGGGTACTCTTCATCTGTGGTCTCCATCTCAGGCTCTGAGATCTGACCATCATCCCTGTTTGTCTGCACCTCAATTCCCTCATTAGAACAGGTGATAGAACACCTCGTCTTACACAATAAGTTTCTTCCCAGTAGGGACACGGGACTTGAGTCACAAACCACAAATCTGTGTAGTCCCTGGAAGGTACCAATCTCAACTTGAACCAGATCTGTAATCGGATTAGTCAAAAGCTGATTGGCTACTCCTACTACCTTTATTGTACGTCCCGAAAGTGGCAATTTCGGGACCTCTGCACTTCTAACTGTACAACGTGTAGCTCCTGTGTCTACCATGAATGAAACTTTGTGACCCATCACTTTCCCTTGTACATAGGGTCCCCTCTGATCTACTTCTAGGGACGCTGCAAGCCTGCACTCCTCACTATTTGAACTGTCATCCGACCATTCATCATTTATTCCATTCTCACCACGCAATGGGAACTGTTGTACTGTGTTATTTTGACTCTTTCCGTGACTTGTGACCTTTTGAGGAAGCATCGCCTGTTGCTGTCCCATTGGCGCTAAGGCCAACTGCATTTGCTGTCTAGGTACCACGGGAATCTGCTGATGCATTTGCTGCATCTGTACTGGCTGTACACGTGGCATCTGCATTTCTTGCATGGGTTGGAGACCCTGCATCTGAACCATGTTATTCTGAAAATTCGGATTTGGACCTCTCATTCTAAGTCCTTTAACATTTTGGAATGCATTGACATCATTGCTTTGTTGAACCGCACCTTCCTGCACCATCATCGGGCACTCCCGCTTCCAGTGTCTGACGCCCCCACACGCATGACACAGTAACACCTTCTTCATCCCTTGCACATCATTTTGAACCACTACAGTATTCAGATCTGGACCACGGTTCACAAAACCTCCTCAACCTCAACCTCTGCCTCTTGCTTGCACCTGAAACATTCCGTTTCCTTGCGGCTGCTGCACCATCTGCTGTACCCCGTTTCCCCGCATCCCTGCTTGCGCTGCCTTTATTTGCATCACCATCACCTTCTCCTTCAACTTTCTCTGCTTCAACTCAATCTCATCACTACAGTATTTCTCGTATTACAACACTTCATCAATCGGCTTCGCTTGCCAACAGATCAAATGATTCTTAATCATCTGGCTAATCTCCGGCCTCAGTCCTTCAACAAACCTGAACACAAGGTGATTCATATCTTTCGGCTCTATGACCTCTGTACCACAGTAATGCTTGAACGCTTTCAACAACCTTTTATAGTAGGCATGTATCGACTCTTTACCTTCCTGTGCAGTTCGATCAATCTTTTGACAATCAATGTTTTGCGGCAACACTTTCTGCTTCAAAAACTCAATCACCTTAAAATAGTACCTCATCACCTCAGGAGACGGAGCTCTTGTGACCTTGTCTCGGGCTGGTTCTGCTGTCGGCCAATCCACACTCCTCATGCATTCAAGCCACAAGTCGGCTGGAACAATAATCTCAAAGAGCGTATTCAGGTCTTCCCAAAGACACTTCGCAAGCTTCACAAACCTGTCTGTTTGCTGGTACCACTCTATTAGCTTTTCTCTCAGCCTGGGAAAATCATTTGTGAATGACAAAATGTCACCCCTGGACCATGGTACATGGACAAGAACTCCTCCAGCTGTTTCTCTCATGGGTAACATTTTTATTGTACCGGTATCCGGTGCTGGTTTCGCCTGCTGTTGCTCCACGCAATCACACTTTCTCTTATCTCTTTTCTTTGCCCATCTGCCTTCCCATTTTTCTAACGCTCCCCAAACTTGGGCGCTCTGTAGTATCTCTTTGAGGTGGGCCTTCATCCCAGTAGACCTCATACGCTCAAAGTCCTTAGGCTCGAAGTCTAATCTGTAACTTCTTTTCAGATGCTTGGTATTGTCTAAGTCTATGTCATATTTGTCTGCCAGGTTCGCCAACCTCTGGTGCACCTTGCTCACCTCTTTAGTTATTTTCGAGCACAGGTATCTCAATTCTGCCTCAGTATAAGACTCTAGTCGGTTCACCCCCATGCTCCCCTCAACTAACTCAGCTGCTTCCATGCCCAACCTCACAAAATTCAGGTACTCTTCCCTTTCTGACCGCTCAGCTGTCGCAGGGGTAGTCTGTGGTGTATTCAGCTTGTCTAACCATTCGTTCAATTGTCGCGCAGTTAAACCTTGCAACGAGATATTTCCGGTCTGCATTACTGATGTTTGCGGTGCATTTGCACCTGAGACCTGCGGAGTCAGCAGTCCCACACCTGAGTGTCTCATAGCATCTGGAGGAGCCCCTATCGGACTGAAGTCTAACAGGGATCTAGACCTTTCTGCCATTTGGTCCACCGGAGTCATCCCTTGAAAGTTTCCTATGAACCCTCCTCTTGTCACGTCTTGGGTCATTATTCCCTGATCACATACACTAGGTTTGTCCTGCGCGTACAGTGGTACTGGTGGACCAACTGTAATCGGAAAAGATATAGCGGCCTGTGCCGGCTTATTCCCCGCAACCTGTGGAACACTAATTCCCATGCTCTGATTTATGGCCTGTGCCGTGGCTAACTGCAGTCCTGCGACCGAACTGTAACTCGGAACCATTTGTTGCTGTGGTTGGGGCAGTAAAAGTGGAGTTGGCTCATTTATTTTGATCATTTTGATCATTTTGATCTAATCCTGGTCAGGCCGCACCATCAAACTCGTAGTGATTTCTAATACTGGGACATCAGGGTAGAGCCTCTAAAACGGTGGTGGCTGCAACTGTGTCTGCATCTCTGATGCAGTGGATACAGTAGCACTATTCTGTATTGGAGCTGATGTGGTAACATTATTTGCCTATGCCGTATTTGTGGTCCCCTGGTTCTGTGTTGAATTTACAGGACCTGCACTAGTACTCGGTCTGTTGTCATCTATGGCATATGGTGGCGGTCGATCATGCAACAACTGATTAAGAAACTCATCGTCATCTGAATCATCTGCATCTGCCCAGGACTTCTTAGTCTCCTTTTCCTTGCTAGAGCCCTTGTCCGTTTTACAAGTGGCCTTTCTTCCCTGCGTGTCAGCTTCTTAAGTTATTACCGGAAACACCCTGACTCCATATTTTATTTCCCTTCTCCACATCCTGTGCTCGCTATCCCATCTGGCCCTTGCTAGTGTCTTTTCTGCCTTTCTCATCCTCCTCTCAAACTTTTGTTGCCTCTGTCGTATGGCCATTAGTTCTCAAATGGCTCACGCTTCAAACTGTGCTGGCCTCGGAGGCGGCTTTTGCTCAATTAGCACCTTCTGCAAATTCTCTAAGATCCCTGTGTTGAACGTCCCATTTTCTGGGAACGCCAAACACCCGTCTTTCTCTGTTAATTTGCACCATTGCTTTAGCCAAAGACATGGCGCTACTCTCTTCTCCTCCATTACGGCATAAGCCTGAGTATCCTCCCCCACACTTGCGGTAATGTACACGTCTCCCCTTAAAGCGCCCCTTAAAGCCTCGAAGAACTTCATTTTTGCATTTTTTTCTCAATTATAACTGAGTCAGAAAGTGACTTTAATTCCCAGAATACCCTGCGCCTACCTTCTCAACCAATTGCCTCTCATGGACGTGACCCTTCTCGCTAACCGACCTATTCGAGCGCAGCTCCAAGGACGTCACACTCACACACACTGCGGCTGACAAAGTCTTGCGGCTTGTCCTCCTCCCCTTGGTCCACACAAACTAATGCAATATTTTGTGAGCACTTAACAACAAAACTCAAATTTGCCGGTCTGCTACAGGAAGGGTAACACAATCGCTTCAGAACTTTACAGAGATTTCACTTGAAGCCTGGGCCGCTACTCTCTCCTTCTCAGCTCCCGCACTCGCAAGCAAAATTTGACCCGCAACTTCTACTCTCGACTTGTCAATGGTTCGTCCTAGTGCACTTTAGAACTCACCAAATCTCCATCGAAGGTTTTCATTCACACACTTTGACTCAAACTCGACTTGTCAATCACGTCCGATTGACCTATTAACCACGCAAATCTACAACATAAACCAAGTGTCTCATACACTCATCAATATACTCCGGAGTCTTAGACCACGCAGGGTCCGTACATCACCAACAACCACGTGGACAATTTTTGAGCACAAAGCGCCACATTCACATGAAGTTCACCGACTTCCCTACTTTCATACTGCGGAGTATGCACACTCCTACTAAAACTTCACCTGGCTTAAAATTCTCACAACCCTCACAATTCACCTGCGATATGCATAAGCTGTGCAAGCGCAAATCCTACTTCACTCACACCAACACTAGAACACCAAGAACATACCCAACTCACTTCGACAAGCTCCGGGGTCCCGGGAAAGTCATTTGGGGCTTAGGGGAACATCATCTTCCTAATTTGTATTATCTCAAAAACAATTCTAAAACAATGGTCCCTCGTCTTAGGGCCCCAAAGGGCTGAAACCGTCCTCTGCTACCAGAACTGACAACGCGTCCCACCTTTGATAATTTAACTTTCACGGGGACTCATTTTAGGCCAATGAACCTTTTGACCCTGATTGGAGACACCTTAAGACGAGATATCTATTCAGCATTTCAATCAATAGATCAATAACCTCATCAATATTCACAGTAGCACATCAATCAAATTAGTTAATGGCATTAATAAAAAAGTGAAACACAACATGACCTTTCAGCCATGAATAACCACGCACATTTAGTAAGATTCAAGATATTTATTCCCTATTTGTTACACTCTACTAGCAAGTTTATTAATCTCAATACCAGAAAGCACATCAACAATGTCACAATTTGGCAACTTGAATAAGGCTTAAGCAAGGCAAAGCAAAGATTATAAACATTAGAACAAAACACGGAGTCGACATGTATCTATTTTAGCAGAGTATCATTAGTACAATATTCAACAAAGCAAAGATTCAGTCATTTGTCTAGTTTCATACGTCTTAGTGAACTCCTTAACTAACCTCTAATTAACATCAGTATGTTGGGCTTCATGCAAAACAATTTTGCAACACAAATTTAGAAACAATCTAACTATGGACTCTATCAAAAGAGCAGTTGGTACCTAGAAAGAAAAGGCAAACAGACAATTACAATTTCATTTTCATATAGTTACCCTCCGTAATGGGTCAGCATACAGAGTCAGTCTTCGTTCTCAGGATAGCAATCGATTCGCCATCAGCCAGGATAAACAGCAAAGTCTCAGCAAACAGGGCAGAAAGTTCTTCCCTCATAAGGAGGAGAAGTAAATATCAGGCAAGGCAGGAAGAGTGAGGATGGTTTAGGACATCAGGCAATAAAGCCTTAAGGCAGAACAGAATGGCAGGATAAAAGGCACGCAAAGGGCAAATGGCATTGGATGGCTCCCAATGGCTAAGTAACGGCGGGCTTCTCCTTGTGACTTGTCGTTATATCAAATTAATCGAACAATCCCCTAATTTCCAATTGGGCAATATTGGGTGCATCATTATCTCTGTCCAATAGTACGTTGATCACCTTACTAGAATTTTCCACCTAAGACAGTTCTCATGCAGTTCATTGGCTCTTGTGATTTGCATCTTCATCGGGTAAAATGGCAGGTAAGAAAAGTTACACGTGTTGTTTCAGTCAGTAGCTCCATTGTCTTTACCAGTTGTAGGCGTCCTTGTACCTGTTGCGAATTACCCTGTTGCATTCAGCAAGAATGTCTCCTTGAGCAATTCGGGTCTCATGAGAAAGAATTTACTACGGTTACACACACACATCTCTAGCTTCTGGAAAAGTACAGCTGCATGTCCTTCAGGAAGACAGCACATTGCACGCTAGAAAAACACATTTAATATGAGACCAGGCAGCTAGGCCCCGACTCTTGCTAACTAAGGCCTAGTGACTAAATTTGCAAAACCTTAATACATGATTCATAAAGCTAGTATAAAATCACACATTAGCACATTATTAATTCATCATTAGTCAAGTTCATTAATCATCGTATACACTGATGGCAACTCCCCATGGGCACATTTCAAACGCGGACATTAGTAGTGCATTAATTCAGTTTCTCTGCAATTTTGTTATACATTATTTTGCAAGCATATCACATTAATATTGAATATAAAAGCTACACTCCAACAGTAGTAGGTGACAATACGAATAGCTACTATTGTAACTCGTGAGAGTTACATATTTACAAATGATATAATCTCAACAAATTACATATTGGAAATGTTAAATTGATTAAGGATCCATAAATATGTATTACATATTTATAGAGTTGGAGCGAAAGGTCATTGCAGCTCTCAACGGTGTCATGTAACAATCATGGTCATGCTATAAAATGTGTGGGCATATGCCTGGTAGGGAGCATTGGCCAGGAGTGCTATTGAGAAAAATGTCTTTGGAAGAGAAGAGTTTTAACGTCCGTTGTGAAAATTCGAAATGAGGTATCGGTGCAAAGGTTTGGAGGTAGTGAATTCTAAATTTTATATCAAGACTGTAGGCTCCTATTATGCTTTCTTTTCCTGCCGTATCTTTAATAGCAGCATTCAAGAGAACATAAAAAGACTACAAATTCCATGAGGTGAAGGTTACATAGGCAATGGGAAGAAAAACGTAGTAATCCACTAATCACAGACATATAAACCCTAAAACACTTAACTTGACTGTGAACAGCCCTCTTTTCTTGTGCGAGAGGTTAATAAGTATTGAACATTGGTAAAAAAGAAACCATAGTGCCATAATAAGAGAAAAAAGTTATTGACAAAAGTTCACAAATCCAGGGAACTGGAGGCTGTAGGCAGAAACGTCAGCAAAAGGTGGTTTGTGGAGATCAGAAGGAGGTGAAGAAAAGATGCCATATCCCGGTGATGGAGAAGAATCATTAGGAAGAAGGTTGTGTAGTAGCTGGAGTCGCTATCAGGGAGGGATAGAAACATAAAGTTAAAATAATGTGGTGGGATAATACTCGCCTCCGTGTCTTTAATAAAAATTAAGTCTTTTCTTTATAATTTACTAGGAAAATCTATACTTTATTTCAAGACCAGAGGCTCCTACTATGCTTGTTTAAAACAAATTAGTAACAGTTGAAGTTGAACTTCTCAGCACAATAAATGCACACTGATGCCAGTGTACATTTTATTGTGAAATACACCCCAGAGGGCATCTTAGAGATGCCCCCTGAAAACATACCCGACTTCCTGTGTGGGGTGACTAGTTTTACCAGCCTGCCACACACCAGACATGTTGCTGGCCACATGGGGAGAGTGCCTTTTTCACTCATTGGCTAGTAACAAAGCCTGTACTGGGTGGAGGTGCCTCTCACCTCCCCCTGCAGGAACTGTAACACCTGGCGGTGAGCCTCAAAGGGTCACCCCCTTCGTTACAGCGCCCCAGGGCACTCCAGCTAGTGGAGATGCCCGCCCCCTCCGGCCACGGCCCCACTTTTGGCGGCAAGGCCGGGGGAGATAATGAGAAACACAAGGAGGAGTCACTGGCGAGTCAGGACAGCCCCTAAGGTGTCCTGAGCTGAGGTGACTCTGACTGTTAGAAATCCTCCATCTTGCAGATGGAGGATTCCCCCAAGAGGATTAGGGATGTGCCCCCCTCCCCTCAGGGAGGAGGCACAAAGAGGGTGTAGCCACCCTCAGGGCTAGTAGCCATTGGCTACTAACCCCCCAGACCTAAACACACCCCTAAATTGAGTATTTAGGGGCTCCCAGAACCTAGCAAGATAGATTCCTGCAACCTGAAGACGAAGAAGGACTGCTGACCTGAAAGCCCTGCAGAGAAGACAGAGATACCAACTGCTTTGGCCCCAGCCCTACCGGCCTGTCTCCCCACTTCAAGAAAAACTGCAACAGCGACGCGCTCCCCAGGGTCCAGCGACCTCTGAAGCCTCAGAGGACTACCCTGCATCTAAAAGGACCAAGAACTCCCGAGGACAGCGGCCCTGTTCCACAAAGACTGCAACTTTGCAACAAAGAAGCAACTTTTAAAGACCACACGTTTCCCGCCGGAAGCGTGAGACTTTCCACTCTGCACCCGACGCCCCCGGCTCAACCTGCGGAGAAACAACACTACAGGGAGGACTCCCCGGTGACTGTGACCCTGTGAGTAGCCAGAATTGACCCCCCTGGGCCCCCCCAGCAACGCCTGCAGAGGGAATCCAGAGGCTCCCCCTGACCGCGACTGCCTGCTTCTAAGAACCCGACACCTGGTAAAGACACTGCACCTGCAGCCCCCAGGACCTGAAGGATCCGACCTCCAGTGCAGAAGCGACCCCCAGGTGGCCCTCTCCCTTGCCCAGGTGGTGGCTACCCTGAGGAGCCCCCCCTTGCCTGTCTGCTTCGCTGAAGAGACCCCTGGGTCTCCCATTGAACTCCATTGCAAACCCGACACCTGTTTGCACTCTGCACCCGGCCGCCCCGTGCCGCTGAGGGTGTACTTTTTGTGCTGAATTGTGTCCCCCCCGGTGCCCTACAAAACCCCCCTGGTCTGCCCTCCGAAGACGCGGGTACCTACCTGCTGGCAGACTGGAACCGGGGCACACCCTTCTCCATTGAAGCCTATGTGTTTTGGGCACCACTTTGACCTCTGCACCTGACCGTCCCTGTGCTGCTGGTGTGGTTACTTTGGGGTTGCCCTGAACCCCCAACGGTGGGCTACCTTGGACCCAACTTTGAACCCTCTAGGTGGTTTACTTACCTGCAAAACTAACAAATACTTACCTCCCCCAGGAACTGTTGAAATTTGCACTGTCTAGTTTAAAATAGCTCATTGCCATTTTTGCCAAAACTGTACATGCTATTTTGCTGATTCAAAGTTCCTATGATACCTAAGTGAAGTACCTTTCATTTGAAGTATTGATTGTAAATCTTGAACCTGTGGTTCTTAAAATAAACTAAGAAAATATATTTGTCTATACAAAAACCTATTGGCCTGGAATTGTCTTTGAGTGTGTGTTCCTCATTTATTGCCTGTGTGTGTACAACAAATGCTTAACACTACCCTCTGATAAGCCTACTGCTCGACCACACTACCACAAAATAGAGCATTAGAATGATCTCTTTTTACCACTATCGTACCTCTAAGGGGAACCCTTGGACTCTGTGGATGCTATTTCTTACTTTGAAATAGTACATACAGAGCCAACTTCCTACATTGGTGGATCAGCGGTGGGGTACAAGACTTTGCATTTGCTGGACTACTCAGCCAATACCTGATCACACGACTAAATTCCAAAAATTGTCATTAGAAACTGATTTTTGAAATTAGAGCTATTTTTCTAAAATTTTAAAAGTCCTGCTAGGGCCTTGTGTTAGTCCCTGTTAGCATTTATTTTAGAGTTTAAAAGTTTTGTAAAAGTTTGAATTAAGTTCTAGAGATAGTTTTAGATTCTTAAAAAGTATTTCAACTTTTAGAAACATAGGGCCTGATTACAACTTTGGAGGAGGTGTTAATCCGTCCCAAAAGTGGCGGTAAAGTGACGGATATACCACCAGCCGTATTACGAGTCCATTATATCCTATGGAACTCGTAATACGGCTGGTGGTATATCCGTCACATTTGGGACAGATTAACACCTCCTCCAAAGTTGTAATCAGGCCCATAATGTCTGCTGCAGAAGAGATAGTGATGGAACTCAACATCACCCCTTACCTGCATCCTAGGATGTCAGAGTTAAGGTCTCTCTGCAAAATCAAAAAGATAAAGACTGGCTCAAACCCTACCAAAGTACAGCTCCAGGAGCTTTGGGCAGAGTTTGCTAAAAACAACCCCTCTGATGATATCTTCACAGAGGGGGAAGCTAGTGATGTGGAGGATTTCCCACCTCCAGTCCTTGATAAGGAGCCCAGGGTTTCTCAAACCCTGTCTCCACAAGTGATAGTCAGAGATGTTGCTTCTCTCACAGGAGAGTCCAACAGCTCTGCAAGCATTGAGGGCAGCCTCAAAGAAGATGACCTCCTGTTAGCCAGGATGGCCAAAAGATTGGCTTTGGAGAGACAGCTCCTAGCCATAGAAAGGGAAAGACAAGAAATGGGATTAGGTCCCATTAATGGTGGCAGCAACATAAATAGGGTCAGAGATTCTCCTGACATGTTGAAAATCCCTAAAGGGATTGTAACTAAATATGAAGATGGTGATGACATCACCAAATAGTTCACAGCTTTTGAGAGGGCTTGTGCAGCCAGAAAAGTAAACAGATCTCACTGGGGTGCTCTCCTTTGGGAAATGTGCACTGGAAAGTGTAGGTATAGACTCCTCACACTCTCTGGAAAAGATGTAGAATCCTATGACCGCATGAAGGCTACCCTGATTGAGGGCTTTGGATTCTCAACTGAGGAGTACAGGATTAAGTTCAGGGGGGCTCAAAAATCCTCGAGCCAGACCTGGGTTGATTTTGTTGACTTCACAGTCAAAACACTGGATGGTTGGATTCATGGCAGTGGTGTAAATGATTATGATGGGCTGTACAATTTATTTGTGAAAGAACGCCTGTTAAGTAATTGTTTCAATGATAAACTGCATCAGCATCTGGTAGACCTAGGACCAATTTCTCCCCAAGAATTGGGAAAGAAGGTGGACCATTGGGTCAAGACTAGGGTGACAAAGACTTCCACAGGGGGTGACCAAAAGAAAGGGGTCACAAAGACTCCCCAGGGGAAGAGTGTTGAGACATCCAAGGGAAAAAGTAAAGAGTCTTCTACAGGGCCCCACAAACCTGCTCAGGAGGGAGGGTCCAAAGCCTCTTCACAATCCAATTTTGGGTACAAGGGTAAAAACTTTGATCCCAAAAAGGCCTGGTGTCGTAGCTGTAATCAGCAGGGACACCAAACTGGAGACAAGGCCTGTCCCAAGAAAGGTTCCACTTTAAACTCTACTCCAGCTAACACTGGAATAGTCAGTCTCCAGGTGGGATCAACAGTGTGCCCAGAGCAAATCAGGGTTCACACTGAAGCTACATTAGTCTCTGAGGGTGGGGTGGACTTAGCCACACTGGCTGCCTGGCCTCCTAATATGCAAAAATACAGGCAGCAACTCTTAATTAATGGGACTAGTGTAGAATGCCTGAGGGATACAGGTGCCAATGTCACCATGGTGACAGAGAAACTGGTTTCCCCTGGTCAATACCTGGCTGGATAAACGTATCCAGTCACCAACGCTGATAATCAGACTAAAGTACATCCCATGGCTATGGTAACTTTAGAGAGGGGAGGGGTCAATGGCCTGAAACAGATGGTGGTCTCCTCAAATATCCCTGTAGACTGTTTGCTTGGAAATGACCTGGAGTCCTCAGCATGGGCTGAGGTAGAACTCAAAACCCATGCAGCCATGCTGGGTATCCCTGAACTGGTGTGTGTCAAGACAAGGGCACAGTGCAAGGCTCAGGGTGAAAAAGTGGTGTTGGAGCCTCGAAAAAGGGCCCGACCCTCCAAGAGAAAAGGAAAGAAGACTAGGGAACCAGCTTCAACACAACAAGAGAAAGAGAACCTCTCTTCCCAGGAAGAAGTTCTGCCCTCTGAGGGAACTGAGCCCATGGAGTTAGTACCTTATCAGGTTGAACTCTTAGGCCCAGGGGGACCCCCAAGGGAACAGTTGTGTAAGGGGCAAGAAACCTGTCCCTCTCTTGAAGGCCTTAGGCAGCAAGCTGCTGAAGAGACCAAAGAAAAGATCATTGGAACACATAGAGTCTATTGGGAAGATTGACTCCTCTACACTGAGGCAAGAGATCCCAAACCTGGTGCCACTAGGAGAGTGGTAGAGTTTAGGGAGTTCATTCTAACCTTAGCTCACGATATTCCACTTGCTGGGCATTTGGGACAAACCAAGACTTGGGAAAGGTTAGTTAACCATTTCTATTGGCCCAACATGTCCCAGAAGGTAAAGGAGTTTTGTGTCTCCTGTGCCACCTGTCAAGCCAGTGGTAAGACAGGTGGACAACCAAAGGCCCCCCTCATTCCACTTCCAGTGGTGGGGGTCCCCTTTGAAAGAGTGG
The DNA here is from genome assembly GCF_031143425.1 of Pleurodeles waltl. Classification (NCBI taxonomy): domain Eukaryota; kingdom Metazoa; phylum Chordata; class Amphibia; order Caudata; family Salamandridae; genus Pleurodeles; species Pleurodeles waltl. Next base: position 68,270,441 of record NC_090439.1, read on the forward strand.
GTATGGACATAGTGAGTCCACTTGAACCTCCCACAGCCTCAGGGAACCAGTATATCCTAGTGGTAGTGGATCATGCCACTAGGTACCCTGAAGCAATTCCCCTTAGGTCCACTACTGCCCCTGCAGTAGCAAAAACACTCATTGCTATCTTTACCAGAGTGGGATTTCCTAAGGAGGTGGTGTCTGACTGGGGTACCAACTTCATGTCAGCATACCTGAAACATATGTGGAATGAGTGTGGGGTGACTTACAAATTCACCACACCATACCATCCACAAACCAATGGCCTTGTAGAAAGATTTAACAAGACATTGAAAGGCATGATCATGGGGCTCCCTGAAAAGCTCAAAAGGAGATGGGATGTCCTCTTGCCATGTCTGCTTTTCACCTACATAGAGGTGCCTCAGAAGGGAGTAGGGTTTTCCCCTTCTGAACTTCTGTTTGGCCATCCTGTAAGGGGACCACTAGCTCTTGTAAAAGAAGGCTGGGAGAGACCTCTTCATGAGCCTAAACAAGATATAGTGGACTATGTACTAGGCCTACGTTCAAGGATGGCAGAGTACATGGAAAAGGCAAGTAAAAACCTTGAGCCCAGCCAACAACTCCAGAAGATGTGGTATGACCAAAAGGCTGCTATGGTTGAGTTTCAGCCAGGGCAGAAAGTCTGGCTTCTGGAGCCTGTGGCTCCCAGGGCACTTCAGGACAGATGGATTGGCCCTTACCCAGTGCTAGAGAGAAAAAGTCAGGTCACCTACCTGGTAGACCTAGGCACTAGCAGGACCCCCAAAAGGGTGATCCATGTGAACCTGCCTCAAACTATTTCATAAATGAAAACAGAAAGTACCAGGGCACTCCAAATGATAAATCCAAATTATGCAAGAATCCAAAAGGTTTTAATTCCTTGTGTTGGAAAAAAGTAAGCACATCAGTTTTCAGAGACAGCCAAGTAAGTACATCAATTTTGAGAGACAGCCAACACGTGTTTCGCCCAACCGGACTTTTCAAGGCATATAGCTCGATGAGATACTGAGTCCAAATGGATGTCTCCATTCAAGGGAAAATCGTAGGTCCTGTATGATGAAACGGCTGTATAAGCCAAATATCCGAAGTGTTGAGAATTGTACGTAGCAGGGCCCTGATAAGGCCAAAATTCTGTCCTCTAAACGGTCCCGAGAGGCAGGAAAAACAATTAAGGACTCTTTCATGACAGGGCAGATGTGAATCTGTTGATGGTAACATATGAGGACCAGGAAGCTGAGAGTGCACCTCTCCCTGATCTCCTCTCCACAGACCCTAAAGATGGCTCAGTAAATGGAGTGATCTATTCAGACACCCTCTCTGGCCAACAGCGTTCTGACTGTAGGAAAGTCTTACAACAGTTTGCTGAGCTCTTTTCCCTAACCTCTGGTCAGACACACCTGCTTACCCATGATGTGGACATAGGAGACAACATGCCTGTCAAAAACAAAATGTTCAGACAGTCTGACCAAGTTAAGGAAAGCATCAAAGTGGAAGTCCACAAGATGCTGGAATTGGGAGTCATTTAGCACTCTGACAGCCCCTGGGCTAGCCCAGTGGTCTTAGTCCCCAAACCTCACACCAAAGATGGAAAGAGAGAGATGAGGTTTTGTGTGGACTACAGAGGACTTAATTATGTCACCAAGACAGATGCCCATCCCATTCCAAGGGCAGATGAATTAATTGACAAACTAGGTGCTGCCAAATACTTAAGTACCTTTGACTTGACAGCAGGGTACTGGCAAATCAAAAACGGCAGCAGGAGCAAAAGAAAAGACAGCATTCTCCACACCTGAGGGGCACTATCAGTTTACTGTTATGCCCTTTGGTTTAAAGAATGCCCCTGCCACCTTCCAAAGGTTGGTGAATCAAGTCCTTGCTGGCTTGGAGTCCTTTAGTGCAGCTTATCTTGACGATATTGCTGTCTTTAGCTCCAGCTGGGAGGATCACCTGGTCCACCCGAAGAAGGTTTTGAAGGCCCTGCAAGCAGCAGTCCTCTCTATCAAGGCATCCAAATGCCAGATAGGGCAGGGAACTGTGGTTTACTTGGGACACCTTGTAGATGGAGGCCAAGTTCAGCCACTCCAGCCCAAGATCCAGACTATTCAGGACTGGGTAGCTCCAAAAACCCAGACTTAAGTCAGGGCATTCCTTGGCTTGACTGGGTACTACAGGAGGTTTGTGAAGGGATATGGATCAATAGTGACACCCCTCACAGAACTTACCTCCAAGAAAATGCCCAGGAAGGTAAACTGGACTGTAGAATGCCAACAGGCCTTTGACACCCTGAAACAAGCTATGTGCACAGCACCAGTTCTAAAAGCTCCAGATTACTCCAAGCAGTTCATTGTGCAGACTGATGCCTCTGAACATGGGATAGGGGCAGTTTTGTCCCAAACAAATAATGATGGCCTTGACCAGCCTGTTGGTTTCATTAGCAGGAGGTTACTCCCCAGGGAGCAGCGTTGGAGTGCCATTGAGAGGGAGGCCTTTGCTGTGGTTTGGTCCCTGAACAAGCTGAGACCATACCTCTTTGGTACTCACTTTGTAGTTCAAACTGACCACAGACCTCTCTGATGGCTAATGCAAATGAAAGGTGAAAATCCAAAACTGTTGAGGTGGTCCATCTCCCTACAGGGAATGGACTTTATAGTGGAACACAGACCTGGGACTGCCCATGCCAATGCAGATGGCCTTTCCAGGTTCTTCCACTTAGAAAAGGAAGACTCTCTTGGGAAAGGTTAGTCTCATCCTCTTTCATTTGGGGGGGGGGGAGGTTGTGTAAGTAAATGCCTCCTTGGCATGGTTACCCCCTGACTTTTTGCCTTTGCTGATGCCAAGTTATGATTTGAAAGTGTGCTGAGGCCTGCTAACCAGGCCCCAGCACCAGTGTTCTTTCCCTAAAACTGTACCTTTGTTTCCACAATTGGCACACCCTGGCATCCAGGTAAGTCCCTTGTAACTGGTACCAAGGGTCCTGATGCCAGGGAAGGTCTCTAAGGTCTGCAGCATGTCTTATGCCACCCTGGAGACCCCTCACTCAGCACAGCACACTGCTTGCCAGCTTGTGTGTGCTGGTGGGGAGAAAATGACTAAGTCGACATGGCACTCCCCTCAGGGTGCCATGCCAACCTCACACTGCCTATGGCACAGATAAATCACCCCTCTAGCAGGCCTTACAGCCCTAAGGCAGGGTGCACTATACCATAGGTGAGGGCATAGGTGAATGAGCACTATGCCCCTACAGTGTCTAAGCAAACCTTAGACATTGTAAGTGCAGGGTAGCCATAAGAGTATATGGTCTGGCAGTCTGTCAAACTCAAACTCCACAACACCATAATGGCTACACTAAATACTAGAGATGCCCCCTGAAAACATACCCGACTTCCTGTGTGGGCTGACTAGTTTTACCAGCCTGCCACACACCAGACATGTTGCTGGCCACATGGGGAGAGTGCCTTTGTCACTCTGTGGCTAGTAACAAAGCTTGTACTGGGTGTAGGTGCCTCTCACCTCCCCCTGCAGGAACTGTAACAACTGGCGGTGAGCCTCAAAGGCTCACCCCCTTTGTTACAGCGGCCCAGTGCACTCCAGCTAGTGGAGATGCCCGCCCCCTTCGGCCACGGCCCCACTTTTGGCGGTAAGGCCGGAGGAGATAATGAGAAAAACAAGGAGGAATCACTGGCCAGTCAGGACAGCCCCTAAGGTGTCCTGAGCTGAGCTGACTCTGACTTTTAGAAATCCTCCATCTTGCAGATGGAGAATTCCCCCAATAGGATTAGGGATGTGCCCCCCTCCCCTCAGGGAGGAGGCACAAAGAGGGTGTAGCCACCCTCAGGGCTAGTAGCCATTGGCTACTAACCCCCCAGACCTAAACACACCCCTAAATTGAGTATTTAGGGGCTCCCAGAACCTAGCAAGATAGATTCCTGCAACCTAAAGATGAAGAAGGACTGCTGACCTGAAAGCCCTGCAGCGAAGACGGAGATACCAACTGCTTTGGCCCCAGCCCTACCGGCCTGTCTCCCCACTTCAAGAAAAACTGCAACAGCGACGCATTCCCCAGGGTCCGGTGACCTCTGAAGCCTCGGAGGACTACCCTACATCTAAAAGGACCAAGAAATCCAGAGGACAGCGGCCATGATCCACAAAGACTGCAACTTTGCAACAACAAAGCAACTTTTAAAGACCACACGTTTCTCGCCTGAAGCGTGAGACTTTCCACTCTGCACCCGACGCCCCCGGCTTGACCTGTGGTGAAACAACACTACAGGGAGGACTCCCCGGCGATTGCAACCCTGTGAGTAGCCAGAGTTGATCCTCCTGGGCCCCCCCAGCGACGCCTGCAGAGGGAATCCAAAGGATCCCCCTGACCGCGACTGCCTACTTCTAAGAACCCGACGCCTGGTAAAGACACTGCACCCACAGCCCCCAGGACCTGAAGGATCCGACCTCCAGTGCAGAAGCGACCCCCAGGTGGCCCTCTCCCTTGCCCAGGTGGTGGCTACCCCGAGGAGCCCCCCCCTTGCCTGTCTGCTTCGCTGAAGAGACCCCTGGGTCTCCCATTGAACTCCATTGCAAACCTGACGCCTGTTTGCAGTCTGCACCCAGCTGCCCCCGTGCCGCTGAGGGTGTACTTTTTGTGCTGACTTGTGTCCCACCCGGTGCCCTACAAAACCCCCCTGGTCTGCCCTCCGAAGACGCAGGTACCTGCTGGCAGACTGGAACCGGGGCACCCCCTTCTCCATTGAAGCCTATGTGTTTTGGGCACCACTTTGACCTCTGCACCTAACTGGCCCTGTGCCGCTGGTGTGGTAACCTTGGGGTTCACTGAACCCCCAACGGTGGGCTACCTTGGACCCAACTTTGAACCCTATAGGTGGTTTACTTACCTGCAAAACTAACAAATACTTACCTCCCCCAGGAACTGTTGAAATTTGCACTGTCTAGTTTAAAATAGCTTATTGCCATTTTTGCTAAAACTGTACATGCTATTTTGCTGATTCAAAGTTCCTATGATACATAAGTGAAGTACCTTTCATTTGAAGAACTGATTGTAAATCTTGAACCTGTGGTTCTTAAAATAAACCAAGAAAATATATTTTTC